>NC_060123.1:296462580-296792080 GCF_021461395.2 Schistocerca americana | reverse complement strand
TTCTCTGTTTGTCACCGAAGAAAGTATAGATTACAGAGCTCACGTTTTTCCAAAGAGCACAAGCTACAGCAATACCTGCAGTACACGACGCACCCAAACAAAATTCACCATGGTCAGCACCAACAAAACTAAGAAAAGACGCTTGTGGTAAACGACGATATTACCATAAATCAAAGTCAGCACAGGAAAGCAAAATTAGACTTGTAAGTAGGCTGTTTAGGTTTTCATGTTGGTAATGCATGTAGTGCTGTGTATGAAAATCGCTGACTGCGCTGTGTGCAGTCTGTGGCTGGTTGGACTCATTGTTGGAATATTCACTTGTGTGGTGTTGGGCAGTTGGATGTGAACAGCGCGTAGCATTGCGCAGTTGGCGGTGAGTCTCCAGCAGTAGTGGATGTGAGGAGAGGGATGGCAGAGCTTTGAGCAGACGACCTGGACGTGTGTCCATCAGAAAAGGGAAATTTGTTTAATTGTATGTCACAAAATTATATGGCATGACTTTTTAACGCTATTAAGCTAAATACATTGTTTTTTCTCTATCAAAATCTTTCATTTGCTAACTATTCCTATCAGTAGTTAGTGCCTTCAGTAGTTAGAATCTTTTATTTAGAGCTGGCAGTATTGGCGCTCGCTGTATTGCAGTAGATCGAGTAACGAAGATTTTTGTGAGGTAAGTGATTCATGAAAGGTATAGGTTATTGTTAGTGAGGGCCATTCTTTTGTAGGGATTATTGAAAGTCAGATTGCGTTGCGCTAAAAATATTGTGTGTCAGTTTAGTGATGATCAGAATAAGTAAAGTGCAAGCTGTCTGAGTACGTTGAGTTTTGCTCACCTGTTTGAAAATCAAATAATGTAAGAGTTTTTCCAGCACTGTCATTCTCAATTTTTCAAAGGGGACGTTTCAGGCATTACCGGAGACACTAAAACGATACAAAGACGAACCACATAAGATCGAGAAAGGCTATTGGGACACATATGTTAGGACAAACATACTGAACAACATCTGGAGAGAGCCGTTTAAACTGCAGATTGGACTTATCAAAACCCCGACAGTATTATCAACACTGAAGAAACCAGATGGTACTTTCATAAGAGGCTGGAAATGCACAGACTGCTTCCTGACGATTACCACATTCAGGAAAACCAATTTCACACCGACCTTGCCAGACTGCTTGACGACGAATACGAAAACGAATGTATCACAATCCTCTTTGCTCGCGAGAAGACAAAAAGGCCCGGATGGGATCCACTCCGAAACCATCAACCAAGCTGCTCCACTTATCGCACCATACCTGACAGATGCTCTACTAGAAGGATGAATACCGAGTGTATGGAAGACAGAAAATTCAGTTACAATCAAGAAAACAGAGGACAAAAGCCCAACTGACTCTAAGACATAAAAACTTGTATGCTTCATTAACATTCTGGCAAACGTACAGGAGAGATTACTGTGCGACAGACTTCAGTCGCACCGGCAGCTCTTAGGCCTTAGCCCACATGAGTCAGGCTTTCGACCATATAAATCCATCGACGATGCTGTAAACGAGGCCTCAGGAATGACACAGAGTTAACATGACAAATACATAGCAGCAATCCCAACTGACGTAGCCCTATGCTTTCGACAGCTTTTGGTGGCCGGCACTGTTTGCAAGACTTAGAGAGATGAGTATTCCTCTGTCTCTATGCAACAGCTTCACAGAGTATTCTAAAAACAGGATAGTGGAATGGAAGACTGGTCGCCAAAAGATTATAAGGAAGTAACTAACGGTTGTCCGCAAGGATCCACAAGCGGACCGATTTACAGGGACGTAGCCAGAACCACTACTGAATGCACTGGAGGACAACGACATGGCAAACGGGATGGTTGAGTACGCTGATGACCTTGTGGTCATGGTATCTGTAGACTCCAGGTACGAATTAGAGAGTAAAACCACGCGGTTCCTCGCGTTCTTCGGTGAATGGTGCATGGTGCATCAACAACACACAACAGTAACTAACTAAACTGTTTACCTACTTCTAAGAGGCACGCTGAAAAGAAATCCAATAACACAGTTAAAAAACATATTTGTGAAAAGGAAAGCTGTAACAAGATACCTTGGCATTAATATTGACGAACATTTACACTTTAACGAACATGCCAGACTAAAAATTAACAAAGCGACGAAACTCTTGCACAAACTTGCAAGACTGAACACTATACGATACGTACTACCCCTGCAGACAATGAGGACACATTACATAGCACTCTTTGAGTCAATAACTTGTTTTGTGGCTAGTGTTTGGGCACGTCGATTATCCTTAGGTACGCACAAAACCACTGTCGGTCAGTGGAGTGTTCTACTCAGTTTATCGGAGGCGTTCGGCGTGACCTTGACTGAGGCGCTGTGTGTGGTACTGGGAGTTTTCCCTACATATATTACAATTCACCACAGAGCTGCGGCCTACTGGCTCAAGGGTGGAAGACGTGACAAAATAAGAGAAATAACTGGACAATATATAACCGAAAAACGGTAATTAAACAATTGGAGCATTGATACATGGCATGCAGAATGAGACACAACTGACAAGGGAAGTCTGGCATACGCTTTCTTCACCGGTAACCGAGAGCGGATTAATTTGAAGTACGTATGCCCAACCTGCGGCATGGTGCACTTTCTTGCGGGCCATGGCCCGTACCCTAAGCACCTCCTCATGTCTGGCCTAAAACAGACTCACACTTGTGCCTGTGATGAGAATGGCTCATCTGACCACACAGCGCTCATCTCCGATGCTCTACGACGTATAAGACCTAGGTTAGGGAACCAAGGCATAACATGGTTAATACGCAGACAGAATGGCTGGAAATCTACAAACAACATCATAGACGAAGTATCGCGCTCAAAATATGTGGCATACAAACGGCAGAAACCATACGCTAGTATAAGACAGGATCCACATCTGACAGGTCAGACGTACGTGGTAAATGACACAGATACAAACACAGACAATGACTCGGAAGATATATCACACAAAAGAAGTGAAGATGAGATATACATCCAAATATAGGAAAAGTAAGCTAAGGTTTTCCAACACTAAATCGAATCAATCTGAAAATGTAATTCTCTATGGAACTGATTGTTATACCGTTTCACATGTAACACTCTCTGAAGATGTGACATTTCATCGACTTTCGCTGCATTATATGTGACTCGCCCGAAGTTTTGCCGAGCCCTCGCACGTGATGCAGCTGACTATGACATATTAAATCAACTCCCAATCTCCACTGTTACCTTAAGTTCGGAAACAAATTGTAACATAATTAATCAATACATTATTAATTAAGCATTACCAAAGTGAAGAAAACATATGTAACCATAGACATATGTATACCATACGCATAGAAGGTGTAAAGGGAAAAGAGTCTCACATAACATGTAAGTCAACATTATTGTCATCTCTTATTTCTTCCATGAAATACAAGTTCAATTTAAATTTAAAATACATCCAAAACCTATTACGTATCTTATTTATTATCACTATCGAAGAGACAAAATTGCGTATTCAGTTTGTACTTTTTTATATTTTTTTTATTTTGGCCTTTTGGAAAATGCTCAAAAAATGTACTACGTAGTAATAAAACTGAATATGTATGACAAAACATGTAAAGTCACAAAATGTGCGACATGCTGTACAATGTCAACCAAAACATTATGACCACTTGCTTAATAGCTTGTTCGTCCATTTTTGGAACGAAATACATCACTGATTCTGCGTGTTAGGGATCCGAGAACTTGTTGGTGGGTTTGTGAATGTATGTGTGATTGGATGTCTACACACAGGTCATGTAATTTGCGTAAATAACGGGCCGCTGATAGCGTCCGATGGCCGGCCGATGTGGCCGAGCGGTTCTAGCGCTTCAGTCTGGAACCGCGCCACCGCTACGTCGCAGGTTCGAATCCTGCCTCGGGCATGTATGTGTGTGATGTCCTTAGGTTAGTTAGGTTTAAGTAGTTCTACGTTCTAGGGGACTGATGACCTCAGATGTTAAGCCCCATAGTGCTCAGAGCCATTTGAACCATTTGATAGCGTCCGATAGCGACTCACATGGGTTCCATAGGATTTATATGAGGATAATTTGGTCGCCGAAACATCAACGTGAGTACACGATAATGCTCTTCAAAACACTGTAGTATCGTTCTGGTACCGAGAAATGGCAATTCTGAAAGACGATATCGCTGTCGGGTAAGACATCAAGCATGAAGGGATGCAGGTGGTTCGGAGCTGTCAGCGTATCTTCAATTACTACCACAGGCCCTATGCAAGTAAAGGAGAATATCTCCCATATTTTGATACTGCTCCCACCAGCCTGCGTTTGTGGCGCGCTGCACGGTTCGGGCCGCCATTCACCTCGATGCCTCGATGACAGCGTTTTTGGAGACGACAATCGGCCTAGTGTAGCAAAAATGTGATTCACTGGAAGAACCGACATGTTTCCATTGATCGCCGGTCTAATCCCGATGGTCCCGTGCCCACTGCAATCGTTATCGACAATGTCGTTGCATCAGCACGTGAATACGTAGGGGTGGTCTGCTGCGGAGCTAGATGTTCAACAGTGTACAATGAACGGTCTGCTCCGAAATACTTGTGCGAGCACCAGCATTGTGCTCTTCCGGCAGAGATGCCACACATCACCATCTGTCCTGTTTTACGGAGCAGATAAGAACCCGAACCACACGATCTGTGAACAGTCGTAAGCGTCCAACCATCTAGACCTTTTATCTCTTTCCGTAGACGCTTACGACAGTATCACGTGAACATTCGACCAGTTTCGCCGTTTTCGAGATACTCGTTCACACGCTCTGCGTAACAATAATCTGTCCTTTGTCAGAGTCGCTTATCTCCACGTATTTGCCCATGTACAGGCCATATCTTCGCTAGGATGATCCCCCGTCCGTGTCTGCTCCTCTTATGTACTACTGTTACTGCCTCAGCCCGCCGGAATGGCCGAGCGGTTCTAGGCGCTACAGTCTGGACCGCGCTACCGCTACGGTCGCAGGTTGGAATCCTGCCTTGGGCATGGATATGTGTGCTGTTCTTAGGTTAGTTGGGTTTAAGTAGTCTAAGTTCTAGGGTACTGATGACCTCAGAAGTTAAGTGCTCAGAGCCATTTGAACCATTTTTTTTTTTTTTTTTTGTTACTGCCTCACGTGTCCGCAACGCCAGCAGGCGCTATCTAGCGTCACGGTGGGCTTATAATGTTCTGGCTTTTCAGTGCATAATAACAGGCAGCACATCTTTACTTGAGAAATAAATAAATAAATAAAATAATAAATGAATAAAATTTCCAAACTGTCACGACGTAAAATGGCATTTTACAAAACGGACACAGAACGCCGCTCCCCCTTTCCCTTCCCATCGAAATAAAATTCTGAATACGCCAATGACTCGCTTGCCGAAAACCGTAGTTGAAGGGACTGTGCGGGAAAGCATTGCAGGGCAGACCGTTTATGATAATGTAAAAGATCATTAGTCGTGTGGGAAGCAGCAGCTACGCTGGAAAGAGGAGGACAGCGAGCGAGAGAGAGGGACGGAGAGCTACATACAGCCGACCTTAGTGTTGATGACCAAGAAGATAAACATCTAAGGATCAATATGTTTATGTCATGTAGCCTCAATAAAAGTGTCCCTAAAGATTTTTCGGCTATTGTTGACTACCTAGTATACACAGCAAAACGAGCATTTAAAAGTGAAACAGACAAGACAGTCTGGGAGAATCGCGTGCAGGTGGATCAACAACGTACAAGCGTCGCACGCAGACTCGGCTGGGGTTCACCAGATGTTTAGTGAGCAGTCAGCAAAGGAAGTGCAGTCTTTAAATTTTTTGTGTCGTGACTGACTTATATTTGTAAAATATGAAAATATAAAAAAATCGAACGTCAGTCAAAGTCCCGGTTTTGTTAAAACTCAGGACGCTTTGCAACCCTCACACACCACGATCAGGTTCTTTATATACTCATATTATTTGTGTATTTGCATATACTATTTTCACTAGTCGAAATACAAATATACGGTTTAATTTATTGATGAAAGCAATTTAGAATAAAACGAACATTTGAAATAAAATTTTTTACTTCTTCTGTTATCAGCTGTGTAGACCTAAATTCAGAAGGAAAATTAGAAACAATGACCCATTATCTAGGCAGGTAGGTTTTGTTAGTGGGAAAAGAACGATTAAAATGGAAATCAAAAGACAGGATAGCACGATAACTAAAGAACTACAAAAGATACACTACTAGCCATTAAAACTGCTACACCACGGAGGTGACGTGCTACAGACGCGAAATTTAACCGACAGGAAGAAGATGCCGTGATATGCAAATGATAAGCTTTTCAGAGCATTCACACAAGGTTGGCGCCGGTGGCGACACCTACAACGTGCTGACATGAGGAAAGTTACCAACCGATTTCTCATACACAAACAGCAGTTGACCGGCGTTGCCTGTTGAAACGTTGTTGTGATGCCTCGTGTAAGGAGGAGAAACGCGTACCATCACGTTTCCGACTTTGATAAAGGTCGGATTGTAGCCTGTCACGATTGCGGTTTATCGTACCGCGACATTGACGCTCGCGTTGGTCGAGATCCAATGACTGTTAGCAGAATATGGAATCAGTGGGTTCAGTAGGGTAATAAGGAACGCCGTGCTGGAGCCTAACGGCCTCGTATCGCTAGCAGTCGAGATGACAGACATCTTATCCGCATGGCTGTAACGGATCGTGCAGCCACGTCTCGATTCCTGAGTCAACAGATGGGGACGTTTGCAAGACAACAACCATCGGCACGAACAGTTCGACGACGTTTGCAGCAGCATGGACTATCAGCTCGGAGACCATGGCAGCGGTTACCCTTGACGCTGCATCACAAACAGGAGCGCGTGCGATGGTGTACTCAATGACGAACCTGGGTGCACGAATGGCAAAACGTCATTTTTTCTGATGAATCCAGGTTCTGTTTACAGTATCATGATGGTCGCATCCGTGTTTGGCGCCATCGCGGAGAACGCACATTTGAAGCATGTATACGTCATCGCCATTCTGGCGTATCACCCGGCGTGATGGTGTGGTGTGCCATTGGTTCCACGTTTCGATCACCTCTTGTTCGCATTGACGGCACTCTGAACAGTGGACGTTACATTTCAGATGTGTTACGACCCGTGGCTCTGCCCTTCATTCGATCTCTGCGATACCCTACATTTCAGCAGGATAATGCACGACCGCATGTTGCAGGTCCTGTACGGGCCTTTCTGGATACAGAAAATGTTCGACTGCTGCCCTGGCCAGCACATTCTCCAGATCTCTCATCAACTGAAAACGTCTGGTCAATGGTGGCTGAGCAACTGGCTCGTCACAATACGCCAGTCACTACTCTTGATGGTATCGTGTTGAAGCTTCACGGGCAGCTGTTCCTGTACACGCCATCCAAGCTCTGTTTGACTCAATGCCCAGGCGTATCAAGGCCGTTATTACGGCCAGAGGTGGTTGTTGTGTGTACTGATTTCTCGGGATCTATGCACCCAAATTGCGTGAAAATGTAATCACATGTCAGTTCTAGTGCAACATATTTGTCCAATGAATACTCGTTTATCATCTGCATTTCTTCTTAGTGTAGCAATTTTAATGGCCAGTAGTGTATTAAACGCAACGGTCTTCCGGAAAGTAATGCACTATTTTTTTTTTCCTTCAGCAGTTATTTATTCAACACAATGAAAGGTACACAAAGTAAAGAATTATATGTCTTTTACACTCCCTCTTCTACACTTCCCGTTCCGTGGCCTTCCTCAAGTGATACAAAAGGGAGTGTGTGCCCTGTCGGAACAACTCTCTTTTTTTCTTGTCACGAAGCCATTTCTTGAGTGTTCGATTCACCTCTTCGTCATCCTCAAAATTTCTTCCGCGAAATGCAGCCTTTAATGAGGGAGTTTGGCCAGGACTACGGTGGACGGGGTTACACCGTCCAACCCTGTTTAGAGATTTGTGCCGAAGTCGTCAGACTCGTGTGAGGCCGAGCGTTGTCATGCTGAATCGAACTATCAATTACCTCTGTTGTTATGGCGCCGAAGTCGCTGTAAGTGGATCCTGAGTTTGGTTGTTGTGGTCACTTATGCTTCAGAATTAACGGTGCTGCTTTTTGGCATCACGACTGAGCGCATCAGCAAGCTGCTTCTTGTCATGTGTGGCAGCAGAGGATGGCCTTCCCAGAATCTGCAAATCTTGGAGCTCTGCCTAACCGCCTTCTCGTAATGGCATCACTCTTTTTTCCCGTCGACTAACTACTACTCTCGGCTGCAAACGCTCCATAATCTGCACACAAACGTTTGTGATGTTCCCAACAGTTTCTTTCTCCGCAGTGAGAAATTCAAAGACGACACGCTGCTTCTGACGTACATGTTATAGATGCCATTTCGAAGCACTGCTGCAGCGCGCGCACGCTCCGAAAACTTCAAGTAATGCAAGCCCTAAAGTTTCGCAGTCGAACACTGTTCTTGACTGAGAAAAAAAGGGTGCATTACTTTCTAGGCGATCCTACGTAGATGGCGAGGATATCTACATCAACATCCATGTGTGTGGTGGAGGCACTTAAAGAAAAGGACGCACACGAAATAATTATCGGAATAGGACGGAAGACGGTAGATGTGATATGCATCTAAAGACAAATAAATAGATACGATTTCAGAAAAATTGGATAATTTATTCAAGAGAAAGAACACAATTTGAGCAAGTCAATAACGCGTTAGTCCACCTCTGGTCCTTATGCAAGTAGTTATTCGCCTTGGCATTGACTGATAGAGTTGTTGGATGTCCTCCTGAGGGTATAGTGCCACATTCTGTCCAACTGGCGCGTCAGATGGTCAATATCACGAATTGGTTGGAGGTCCCTGCCCATAATGTTCCTAACGTTCTCAGTTGGGCTGTATGCCTGGCGACAGTCAGATTGGTATCCCACGGGTGTCCAAGCAGTCTGCAAACACGTCTTCCGCCAGGACTCTCTTTGAATCGAGCAGAATTTTGTTCACTGTTGAGTCCCGCTTCGAACTGGCCCCCAGTGTCTAGCGAAGATGTGTCTGGAGAGGCTCCAGACACTGGTGGGATACCAGCATATCACCTGCCATACGGCCCGACAACCATGAATGATGGTCTGAGGTGCCATTTCTTTTCGTTGCAGGACCCTTTTGGTCGTCATCCGCGCCACCCTTACAGCACAGCGATGCGTCGACGATACCCTACGCCCCATTTTGCTTCCCTGTATGGCGGGCCATCCTGGGCTTACATTTCAGCGAGGTAATGCCCGCCCGCACACGGTGACATTTTCTACTGCTTGTCCTTGTGCTTGACAAACCCTACCTTGGCCAGCAAGGTCCCCAGATCTCTCCCCAGTTGAGAACGTGAGGAACATTACAGGCAGGCTCTTCCAACCAGCTCGGGATTTTGGCACGATATCCCTTAGGAGAACATCGGACAACCCTATCAGTTAATGCCAAGCCGAAAGACTGCTTGCTAAGGGCCAGAGGTGGACCAAAGCGTTATTAACTTGCTCAATTGGCGAAGCTCTTTCTCTTGAATAAATCATCCAATTTTTTCTGAAATTGTAAGCATTTGTTTTTCTCTAAATCTCCATCACATCTACTGATTACTGTCAGAATTTAGAAAGTTCTTTCGTGGTGCGCAGTTTTATTCTTGTTTCAGAGTGTATATAGTGTTATTATGAGGTGGATCTAAAATCAAAAAATATAAAGAGTGAAGAAGATGATGAAAAATAGCATGTTATTCTGTACGGAGAAATGCAAAAGTACTCAACAAAATGAAAAATACAAGGCATATGAAACTGACGAACTAGAAGTGGAAATAATGTAGAGCTTGTGAGAAAGAGGGAGAAGAAAGACAGATTTGCAATGAGATGAACGAAATATGAAGGTGGCCAGAGGAGTTTATTGCAACAGAATAACAGAATGTGTGAAGAACATTGGAAATCAGCCTAATTTCTCATACAACCAAAATGTTATTGAGAATGCTGAATTAGAAAAGACTTTCACTGAGTACAATAGGGCGAATTCGTGTGTGTTTTGTGAACAAAAGAGCTGATTTGAAGGAGAAGAAATTGCAACAGTATTAATATTTACAACATAAGAGCTGGGAATGGAATGACCTAAGAAAGCATGATACTAAAGAGGGTGAGGCAAGGTTGCTGTTTTTCCTCATTGATCTTTAACTTACACATATAGGAATTATTGGCAAATATTCCGTAGGGAAAAGCTGAGTTTGTGCTCGAAGAAAGAGAACAGCAGAAAGTAAAGTAACACAAACAAAATGTTAATAGACCTGAATGACCCCTATGGAGAAGTATGAAGATCAATAAGAGAAACGAAATGCATGATGATTGGCGAAGGAGATAAAGCGGATAATATTAAGACAGAACCAATTAAAATGAGCCGGTGGTGGCTTTCAAATATCTAGGAAGCGTAATAACGGAAGGTCTAAGTTGCTACCAGTAGGTCAAAACTCGAATTGCGTTAGCTAAGGGGGCTTTTAATAGAAAGAGGAACTTAATGTACGGAAAGCTAGACAAGGAGCTCGGGAAAATACTGACCAAGTGTTTTGTTTGGAACCTAGAGTCTTGGCTGAGTGGAAGAAGATGAGAGAAAGGAGGAGATACAATAGGGGTGACATTCAAGGAAGTGGGAGATGCATGGAAATGATGAGATCAGCAGACCTCAGAAGGACATGAAGAGCAACCGCGTGAAGACGTGTCTTCGGACAGTACACACAATACTAATCAAAATAATACAAATATTTTCCGCATTACACTGTTTTTACTTTCTCATGTTCAGGCTTTTTATGTAAATATGACAAAAAATAACTACACAGGAAGATAATTTTTGTATTCTAAGATGTGATTATAGCTAAGATGATAGCTTCCTGTAGATATGAGAGGTGACTTTTATACTGTTTATGTTCGTTACTGATAGATGTCTGTGTCCATCTGGAGGAAAAAAGTCTCCAAAACTACTGAAGAAACTGAGCCTGATTAAACCGGTTTCCTCATTTTTAATGTTATCGGAAAATTATTCTTTGTAACGGAGTATTTAAAGTTGTTGTAAAAGGTCTAGTCTCTTATAGTTTCTGCGTGAAATACAGTGAGATATCATTTAGTATGCATCTGCTCTGGTACTTGTGGCTAGCTACTGCAGGTTTTCCTAGTGGAAAGTTCTTACCGTCTTTCCTACGTAGAAACCATGACGACCGCTGTAGTGTAATTTGGACTTCGCTAAAGACAGTAAAAGCTCGTGGCGACCAAGAACGCCTGAGTGATTTTTATCTGTGGATCAGATTGGTCAAGTGAAGCCAAACAATCCTCACAGGTTAGAACTACAAATATTCACCGAAAACGCTGTTGTGTGGAGTAAGCAAATTTTTGAGTTGTATTCTTTAAAACATTCGCTTATTTTGCGTAAAATTACAAAAAAATGGCTCTGAGCACTATGGGACTTAACATCTGAGGTCATCAGTCCCCTAGAACTTAGAACTACTTAAACCTAACTAACCTAAGGACATCACACACATCCATGCCCGAGGCAGGATTCGAACCTGCGACCGTAGCAGTCGCGCAGTTCCGGACTGAAGCGCCTAGAACCGCTCGGCCACCGCGGCCGGCACACGTAAAATTACAGCTACGGAGATTACAGTATACAAAATGGCACTAAAATGATCAGGTTTAACATTACTTTCAACGGGAAAACAGACTTTCACGATAAAATAAAATCTCTCAAGACCTCATGTTTTATGATTTACTCAACATTAATATTAACATTCTGGCGTGAACAACAGAATTCAATTATCAGTCTGCATTGTCGCTTATTCCTTTCCTTTGCAAACGAAGACGTCACTGAAGTATCTGAACTTTGAAACCGTTGATCCTTTAGTGCTATTGCGGACGTGAATGAATTTTCTCTCGCAGCCTGAAGCTCGAAACTGTCTTTAATAATAGTCTTGTTAATGTGCGCAGTAAATCATACCCATTCTCATTTAAGGGTTGTTTGTTCAATAGTGCGAAAATCTGGAATAACCGTGTGCCTAGCGCAAAGTTGTGTGATGGTGTGATTTAATGCTTGCTCAAAAGTACCGGAATCAGGTTAATCGTCCTTCAGAATATTCATCTCTGACAAAGCCCTCTCGACTACCTCCTTGATGTGATGTTTTCGGGCGTCTACCTCTTCCGTGAATCCATTCCATCATCTTAGACCATCGGTTCTCACACTAACGGATACATCGCGTATCGTCAATTGTTTTCCTCCGATTGTATCCATTCACTGATGCCAGGTTCATTCTCTTACGTATGCCTTCGTTTTTAATTTTATTCCGTAGCGAAACCCTACGGCAACTCATGCTAAATCCCATCTGTTTGAAAACAAATTCATCTTAATTCTTTCAATTATTTCCCACGTTCCTGCGCCATAAGTCGCTATATTTTGTACCATAGCTTTAAACATCCTAATCGTTCCGGATGTAGTATGTGTGCACCGTAATTTGATTGCTTGTCTGCCTTGGGCAATGCGGTTGTTAATTTCGCTTTTACTGGAGCCATCTTAGTTTATAATGGCTGTCAAACACTTATAAGACTTCACTGACCTTACTACCCCAAAATACAGCGTATCCCAGAAAGTTGCGACAGATTTCAAGAGGTTGTGGAGGATGCCTTAAGGAAACAATTGAGAATAGGAGTCCGTGTCCGGAAACGTCATCCAACGGCTCTAGAGAGCGGCGAATTTACAGGCGACGGCGCCAGCTACTAGGACATCCTTTAGGCAGCAAACTCGACTTTGTACGCTGATGGACCGTAGGCGGCTCGTCTCGCATTGTTGTTTGTTATTCAGTGATCGCCATTGATTGCCACGATCGCGAGTGGAGAGGATGTAGCTAGCTGCTGCGTAGACTGACATCGTCTCCTATGAATGCGCTGCTATGTTGCTTTCGTGTATACAGTTTCGGACAGGGGTTTCAATCTGCAGTTTATTTTCCTCCTGTTTACCGAAAAAGTTGGTGATTTTAGAGGGTTCCATATCCTTAAGTCAGAGTTCAAATATACTTTAAATAATGTTGGTACTGTCGCGCGTTCTTGTCGTAACCCTTCGGCCACTAGACTCTGTACAGATATTTTGTACGTACTTGACTTCTATAAGTTTCGCCATTATATTATTTAAACGTAAAGATTTCATAGGGGGAAAAAAAAGTCAGCACTTTGCTCTTAACGGTGTGAAATTGTCAGATTTGAAAGTAGCTTCCGAGATACACACACACACACACACACACACACACACACACACACACAATGCAAATAAATTAATGTATCGTGCAGAAAACAAGCAGAAACTTACCTTAGCGTTCGATTATACCATTTGCGATAACTGACTGGAAATAGTAACAGTAAAATGTTCGTCATTTTGGACCCTTGGCAGGTAGGATAGAGGAGACAGAAGATTTAAAGAACGGCACATTTCATCACGTGTGCGTTTATTAAATGTAAGAGCGCCAAGGAGATGCTCATTCTGCTCATGAGATACTCCAAGAGCAGCGTTGTGTGCCGTTGAGACATTTACTATTAAAATTACGAGAGCCCAATTTTCGAGAGGAGGCAGGAAGTATAGTCGTATTACTTCCGCCCTAATACATCTCGAGAAATAATCGTAACGGAAAAATAAGAGGAATTCGGTGTTGTACTGAATCTCGCCAACAGTCCTCACAGTGCCTCATGCGGATACCGGAAATGCTCATCCTGCCTCGTGATGACTGGGTGTTGTGTGATGTCCTCAGGTTAGTTAGGTTAAAGTAGTTCTAAGTTCTAGGGGACTGATGACCATACATGTTAAGTCCCATAGTGCTCAGAGCCGTTTGAACCATTTGAAGTACTCATCACCACATACATTTTGCGTATAATGAAAGAACCTGAAAGTCAGTTTTCAATGTCAGAAGCTGCGACATAATCCTTTACGGTGGAGTGTTACTGATTAACTTGATTTGCTGAATGTAACGTTGTATCACGATTTAACGACGAACGTTACCGATCGAACGTGCCATCTGAAGATATGCTTTCTTTACATTTTGGTATCTTCCATTATCTAGCCTAGTGGCACAGGTAGCTACCGTGATACTTTCGATACTTTTCCATCAACTGACAATGAGCTGAGAGTCGAACAATTTCGAATAGTTTACAGAGTATTACCATTTCTGGCCTTTACACGATGGACAAGTTACGAAAAAGTTAATAAAGGGTATGAAATTGAAATAGGATGTGTAGACGATTTATGTATGAATGGATTAAGAGAAGCTCTCAACTCCACAAAAAACAGAAATGCTACTGGTAAGCATGGTATAAAGGCTGGATTGCTAAAATATGGAGGCACGATATAACAGAAGAGCTCACTACTTTTATTCATATCTGCTGGAGAGAGGGAGCTATTCCAGAAGCATGGTTACAAGCAAAGGTGACATTACTATTTAAAAAAGGAGACCGAAATAGTTGCCAGAAATATAAAGGAATCCGCTTACTGTACAAAGCATACAAAATTTATGTAAAAATAGTAAACAAGGTTAAAACTGAGAGTTTATTAACCGAAAAACAAATGGGATTCAGGAGGGCCAGATTGAAAACAAATAATCGAAAAACAGAGAGAGGATAATAGGGGAACGCGTTTAGCGATCATTGATTTTATTAAGGCATTCGATAATGTTGATAGGAGGAAACTGTAGAGAATTACGACGTAAACAGGATATCAGCAACGTCAAAAAAACGTTTTAAAAAGTCTGCGCAAACGTACGATTGTAATTTAAGATGTAAGTGGCACTCTAACTCATCATACAGCCACAAACAAAGGCGTAAGACAATTTCTCCAACACATTTAACATTTGTTTAGAAGACGCAATTCGTAAATGGAAGGAGATTTTTAAAGGTGGAATTAACATTAACAGTAATTGCCATTTATATGCAGACGATGCCACACTGCTGGTGGATAATGAAGATGACCTACAAAGGGGAATACATATGTTAGGTAAGGTCTCTGAAGAGTACCATTTGACCATTTCAGGAAAGTTGACAAAATCAATGGCTTTCGAAGGGAAATATCCTGTACTCACAAAAACTGTGATCAACAATAGAGCAGTCAAACATTTTAACTATTTAGGTTGTGATGTCACACATGAGTATGACGAAGACAGAGAAAAAATTAGTAAAGTTCGGGAATATATGTGGAACAATAAACAGATGTCTAAAAAATAAAACGAGGAAAGAAACAAGACTAAATTTTAAGACAATGGCAATTCCAATACATGCTTACGGGAGTGAATCAAGGGTTTTGGGGTAAACGTCAAGAAAGTCGCATACAAGCAACGGAAATGAGGTTTCTAACAGCAGTAAATGGATGCACAATTCGGAATAAAGGAAAGAAATAAATATATTTAATAGCCTCAATAAAATACAAGAAAATAGGAGAAACTGGAATGAACGTCTCGGAAGAATGAGTGGAGAAAGATTACCTCTCCAGATAAAAAGATTTAAGCCAGTCGGGAGAAGTCAAGGAAGAGCGAGGAAGCCATGGGTACCGTAACAGGCAAAATAAAAAAAAATCCTAATGCTTGAAAAAGAAGATGATAATGATGATGAACACGAGGAGACAACTTAATTGTTTAACATTCCGTAAGCATTTTTATTTTATTAGGTGAAAGGGCAGAACTGTATCGAATGCCTTACTGAAGACAAGGAATACGGCATCGATCGGGATTCTGTTTCCTGCTACATTCTGAAGATCATGGATGAAAAAAAAAAAAAAGGTTCAAATGGCTCTGAGCACTATGGGACTTAACATCTGAGGTCATCAGTTCCCTAGAACTTAGAACTACTTAAACCTAACTAACCTAAGGACATCACACACATCCATGCCCCAGGCAGGATTCGAACCTGCGACCGTAGCGGTCACGCGGTTCCAGACTAAAGCGCCTCGAACCGAACGGCCACACCGGCCGGCATGGATGAAAAGAACGAGCTGAGTTTGACAAGGTCCATGTGCTGATCTCTACAGTGGCGGTTATCATTCTCCGAACATGTCATAATATGCTAGCACAGAACGTGTTCCCTAATTCTACAACTACGTGCGCGTGTCCGATGATCCAGTTTTGAAAACTGGAACGATCTGCGACGATCTGCGAGCATGTTCTTTCGCTTAATCTCTGTAAAATCACCGTGCTACGTCGTCAAGCCCAGCCATCTTCCTTCTTTTGAGCAATTTTAGTTCATTTTCTATTGCGCGATCACTTATGTGAATACGTATAATTTCGGCGTTCATGCGGTGATTAACTCGAGAAACCATGTTATTACTTTCCAAATCAGGTCAATTTCATAAGACCGAATTCACTATTCGATCTCGTTTCCACATCTCCTTTATGTGCTAGAATAGTCACTGACTATGTAGATGATTTTGATCCGTTCACCGACTTTACGTAAGACCAAAACTTCGTAACATTTAATCGCAAATCGGTCACCAAAAGTTTACTTTCTATTTCACTGAACGCTTATCGCTATGCTTCCCTAATTTTTTGGTTTCATTCGGCTTTTGATTGTCATCGAGCTTTTGACTTCATGTAAATTTGTAATGAATCTTTCTAACACAGATATTGTTCGGTACATACATTTCCAGTGTCCATAGACAGTAGTTTGGAATGTCGTTCATGGAGACTTAACATCGCCGTTCCCAAAAAAAATGGTTCAAATGGCTCTGAGCACTATGGGACTCAACTGCTGAGGTCATTAGTCCCCTAGAACTTAGAACTAGTTAAACCTAACTAACCTAAGGACATCACAAACATCCATGCCCGAGGCAGGATTCGAAATTGCGACCGTAGCGTCGCCGTTCCCAGATTAAGGCTTTGAGCACTATGGGACTTAACATCTGTGGTCATCAGTCCCCTAGAACTTAGAACTACTTAAACCGAACTAACCTAAGGACATCACACACATCCATGCTCGAGGCAGGATTCGAACCTGCGATCGCAGCGGTCGCGCGGTTCCAGACTGTAGCGCCTAGAACCGCTCGGTCACTCCGGTCGGTGGGGTGTTTGCCTGTACTGTACATGCGTCTGCACAATCAGTAGTCAGGGTGTGGAAATGTTCAGAACAGGACGCAGATATGGTGTACAAGAGGAATACAGGCCTATACACCATCATTAGTTAACGTTTATTATTATTTATAAAATAAATACTGGGACAATACGTTCCACTGATAACAAAGGAGTTCTAAAGTTTTTCTCCGTTTCCTTACTAATGTGAACTTGCATATCTTGGTAGTCGCCTGCTAGCCTTCGAACCTGTCCTTGGTTTTTCGTGAGCAATAATGACCAGTGCTAGCTGTCAGTGCTAGGAAATGATATGGTACGCCGTTTCCATTTTGCTATTGAGCTCAAATTACACAGAACCTTTTTTTTTGTCCAACTGAACCAAACTATAGCCACTACATAGAAATCAAACTTTAAAAATAAGAGCTACCCAACTGTACACGACCGCTACTTTGATTCGGCTTCTTTCGGAACCGATACCTTGTTCCCGTTCTACTGAGTTGCACAATCACAGAATCTAGCGTCAAACCGTTCGAAGCTAAAGGGAGTACCTTACGAATGCCTACCCAGATAGCCGTGCGGCCTAACGCACGGCTTGTCGGTCTGGGAAGGAGCGCCTGGTCCCCGGCACGAATCCGCCCGGCGGACTTGTGTCGAGGTCCGGTGAGCAGGCGAATCTGTGGATGGTTTTAGGCGGTTTTCCCTCTGCCTCGGCGAATGCGGGCTGGTTCCCCTTATTCCGCCTCAGCTACACTATGTCGGCGATTTCTGCGCAAACAAGTGCTCCACGTACGCGTACACAACCATCACCCTACCACGCAAACAGAGGGGTTACACTCGTCTGGTGTGAGACGTTCCCCGGGGGCGGGGTGGGGGTCCACCGGGGACCGAACCGCACAGTAACCCTGAAAGAGTGTTTCAGTGTAGGGCGGCGGAGGGGTGAAGTGGACTGAGGCAGTCGTCGTTGAGTTGTGGACCACTGCGGCTGCGACGGGGCGGAGCCTCTTCGTCGTTTTTAGGCCCCCGGTTAACATACAATACAATACCTTACCAATGAACCAACACAAATATTTGACCTCTCACTTTACCTCTTAGCGCCGTATTTGTCAGACTCGTGACAGATTCTGCTTATTATTCGTTAATTTGCAGCTAATTATCTTAACGTACAGTGACTGAACGTAACACGTACCATAAGTGATAAAACGAATGTCATTACAATCAAAAGCAATTTAGTTAACAGTTTTGTCTGTCGGATATTCAGGTTGTCGATATTCCTTGGAGCGATGTACGACGCGGAGGTCTCTTTGCTGCACTGGTGATGACGTCAGGCTAACCTTCTTTCGTTGCCGGACGAAACCCAAAATGAATACCTCAGACAGAGAAACAGCACAAAAAGCGAACGTGATGTAAAATGACATTGATACCAAATAAATATAACTTTAACTGTCTAGAACATGATTTTATTTAACTCTCAATCAACTCCCCACTAAGGCGAAATTCATTACGCTTTTTCGTTTATAGACAACTAAAGTCGGGAGTTTCCGATCAGCAAACTAACTTTAACAAGTTGAAACACGTATGTAACGCAGCAGCGATGGCGAGGCATTGTAGCATCTGTGACCAGAGAGTATGCGCTTGACCGCGCGAGTGTTGCGAGCGGTTCTCAGTCAGTCAGTCGTTGCGAGTCAGTCAGTCAGTCGTTGCGAGTCTGTAGCTCTGTCTAGTTGAGAGCAGTACTCAGTCTGTAGTCGTCATGCAGAGCGGTCGGTCAGTAGTAGCAGCCCAGTGCGGTTGTGTGATGTAGGCGGTCGGCAATAATGGTCAAGATGAGGAATAAGGTATACTGTTAATTAATATAATCATTAGATAATGAAAAATTTTATTTATTGTAATTATTCTCCAACAAGTCTCCCAATAATAATTTTTTATTTCAAAAGTATTTTCTCAAAAATTTAATTTTTTATTGAACTCAAGATTTCGTTGCACTTCCCATTTCATTCCACTTCTTTTGAAGAAAAATTCCACTAAAATCACAAAAAAAAGAGAATATTATTATTTGCAATGCAGTTCCTCCAAGCGGTGCGCAACAACAAGAGCAGATATGTGACATCCATTTATTCTGAGGTAAGACTTTAATTCTGATTGTTTTTCACAGGGCCAAAGACCGATGTTTCGGTTTAATTGAATTTTTTTGTCACTGAATGGACTTTAATATTTTGAAGGATTTATAATTGAGTCAGATTGCGAATTTCACATTTGTTGCCATTGTCAGTACATTTGATTGTGGGCAAGTTACGCATAGAGTAATGTCCATCAGCATTTCTAATTAGTATCGTCCTTTTTCTTTAAAAATTTTTGTGGGGAGGTTACAGTTGGCTCCCATTTCTATTAAGTATTGCTGTCTTATCTAAAAAAATTGCGGTGGGGAGGTTACACTTGGCGACACCCAGTCCAGGATCGTATTTCGTTGAGAGTCTTTTGAGCGACAGTCAGATATCTGCTCTTATTTGCTTAGATAATTAGGATTTGGCGCAACGCTTTTAATAATATTGTGACTTTCTTTCTACAGGTCAACGGCAATTTGCTGCTTTGTTGTATTTGTGTGTTGCTTTTGCATTGTGCTTATTTGTTTTGTGAAAAATTTTGACTATTGTAAAAATGCCGCGAAAGACTGTGAATAGTGTATCGCGAAGTATTGTGAATGAAAGTACCGACTTAAACAACGTGACCGATAGTAATTGTGATACGCAACGTAAAGATGACAATCCTGCGTTCACTAACAATCAGTGCATTATAACCACTAGTGATGACTTTTATATTAATGATGAACAAGCGAACTCAATTGTCTCGTCTGTTAATTTGATGACAATTGATGACGCAGAACGCTCTATTGTAATGAGCGCTGCAGAGCTTAACACACCCGATTTGGAAAACCCAAGTGACGAACAGACAAATTTGTCTAATGAAAATGAACAGGATACACAAAGTACGACGGATTTATTTAATTCCGAAATAGTGAGTGACAGTGTAGGTCCGACTGATAAACCTTTTTGTAAATCTCAAAATGACCAAAGGGTTACAGAAAGTGAAACAATTCCAGATCCACTATTGAACAGCACAGAGAATAGAAATGCTGACCTTGAGTTGAATCCAATTATGGCTTTGTTGCGACAAATGAGTAAACAACTTAATGAAAATAGTGTAGATGTCAAACAACTAAATAAAAAACTTGACAATAATGACAAAAAACAAGACAAACTTAGTGAACAAATTAGAGACGTTGCCGCGCAGTGCCATGACACTAAGGAACAATTGCGCGTGGAAATTGAGGCTTGTTCTCAAAAAAATAGCGAAGAAATTAAGTCTGTTGCGCAAGAATTAAGAGAAATGCAAACAGCCGCAACAGAAACACTCAGAGACGAAATTAGCGGAGTCGCTAAACAATGCTCTGAAAAAGCTGCACAATTACGGGACGAGTTTAAAGCAATGACGGTAGAACTTTCGCGCACTATGGACGCAAAGATAGACGCGAAATTCGAACAGCAGAACACTCAGATTAACGAGCGCTTTAGTCAGCACATACAGAACAGTGATACGCGTTTCCGCAGATTTATTCAAGATCAAAACAAAGTAAAACGACAAGTCATGGAAACAATCACTGCACAGAGACAAGAGGACAAACGTAAAATATTCGCGAAAGCGAAGACGTATGTAGATAATAATATTACTACAGTGTCCGACAAAATTAATACCATAGAACAATTGAAAGCGGAATTACGGGATGAAATTTCTGATCTTAAAGCAAAAACGGATACACACACAGTAAATATTCAAACAGTGACAGATAGATTCGAACAACTAGATCTAACACAGGATTGCGATGTCATCAAAGCTGATGTTAAAAAACTGAGCGAAACTACGCGCAAGTTGCAAAAACAGATTAATGTGTCTGATTCTAAAACCGATGATCAGGTTAAGATATTGACTGAAAAATGTGATGAATTGGCCAGTCGTATTGATGTTATCGAAAATGCTAATGACAATAAATCAGACGATACTGCACCGGTTTCTTTTATCCAAACACCTGAATTTCAAAATTTACAGCAGACAATTAATGAAATCGATTCATCTAACAACACGTTACGTCGGAAGTTATCAAATTTACAACAAGAAGTAACAGAGATGAAAAACATGTCAGTTAATAACATACCACAACAGACGCCACTTTATGAACATGTGTCAGAGTCACGCAGCGCGTATAATGTGAGTAATTTACAGAGACTACTAGAAGTAAAATCCGAAAAGCCACGCGACTTAAAATCTGAAAAGCTACGTAACTTGAAGTACGAAACGACACAGACGAACAGATTCACACACAAACCCGAACGTGTTATTAAACCGAGTGACGAGAACGTAGATTTCGAGCAATTTGCATTTGTAAGAAAATGTAAAGAATTTAATAATGACAGAACACAGGTACACGCTTTGAGCTGTATACGACAATTTGTTTTTATGCTTTCACCGCTATTACGTGTAATGCAGAAACTAGCTTTGAACCCGAGGCGACAATTTGCTATTGTATTTTCATCAGCATTGCCTATAATGCAGAAATTTGAATTAGCACGGATACAACAATTTGCCTTTGGAATTTTACCGCTATTGCGTGCAACGCAAAAGCTAAAATTTATTTGCAGTGCGTAATAGACCTCAGGGGATTCATTACGCTTTAATGAATATGTGCCGTAGCGAGCATAGGGCCCCGAGCTGTAGTAGTGCTGTTTCATCTTTAGTTTTCTGCACTGCTGCCTTTTCTTCTACTATCCTTTATATCTATCCAAACTGCTCTTTAACTATTGCTCTACCTAGTATTAAGAAACGTATGTAATGAAAACCGGATACGACAAATCTTTTACCGAATGTGACAATTTTCAGTAGGCACTCCAGTACCGCCGTAATTTTAATTACAGATAAAATCGTAATCATCAGTATGTATAAAATTTTGAGCAGTCGGAACCATATTTTTGTAACAATAGATGTTTTTCACCACAATAGCATGAAAGTCAGCCGCTTAGCATACCTAACCAACAATGCAGTCTACAAGGTCAACCAAACTTTAATGTTTCGCCGCGTGCACGTATAGTCCCAGCTCCAACAAATAGTAACGCATGGCAGCAAAGAAATAACCACAACAGACAACACACTATTTCAACTCGTATCGCAATGCGCCGTATAGAAATTACTATCATGACAGACGTAAAAATGATGAGCACAATTTTCAGCGTACATTTAATAACAGTCGATCTTATGAGCAGCAATAACATCAGCAACAACGGATAATCATGAATGAAACAGACAATAGGTGTCATCCATAGCGTAACACGTCAGTAAGAAATAACAGAACAGTTCATATAGTGGATATGCCACAGCATCCTCCCGTAAATAACAGGACGAACGATAGAATTTAACCAGATACAGCACAGATTGCATACTACAGTAACGCAAGCATTACTTTTGACACGCAGAATTTTGTTCACGAGAATGTTATTTGAAACATGCTTTATTGAATGCTCTACTTTTATCGCACCCAGATCTTACTAGAAATTTTTCCATTGCTACCGACAGTTCCAACACCGCCTTAGGCGTGCACATTTTCCAGGAAATAGAAGAAGATGGTTCTACAGTAATTAAAAACATCGCATTTGCAAGTCGCATTGTGTCACCTGCTGAACGAAATTATTCCGTCACAGAACTTGAAACATTATGTGTTGTATGGGCTTTCACGAGATTTAGGCACTTTCTTTACGGCAGACATACCACCGTCTACACAGACCATAGAGCGATACAATTTTTACTTTCAGCTAAATTCACTCACGACAGGTTAAGCAGATGGAAACTATATTTACAGGAATTTAATTTTACAATAGTTCACATTCCCGGTACACAAAATGTTATAGCAGACGCACTATCGCGTTCTCTCGGCAACAATCAGCAAGACGTAGCAACCAACTTCTGCAAAACAAATTTCAGTGTCATGTACATTCAACAAGTTGCATTTGAAAATTTTATTTCATCGTCATTACAGGACATAGCACAAGAACAAAATAAGGACAATGTGTGGAAAGAAATTAAACACCTTTGGCAAGATAGGAAAAATGTTACGATTAGGAACCACTACACTGTACGCAATGACATTCTGTTTCGCCGCTCTCATCCTGACAGCAACATTTGGTTATTATGCATTCCTGACGAACTGGTTAACAAACTAATTTGGTACACTCATTTAAGTTACGCACATTACGGAGCACGAAAATGTTTTCTTATACTGAGACAGAACTGTTATTTTACCAACATGGAAAAACGTATACGACGAGTTTTAGCGTCTTGTAAAATTTGCCAGAAAGCTAAATCAGACACCACTTCACATATTCCTCCTTTATATCCCATTATACCTGTGAAATTAAGACACATGGCCGCAGTAGATATTTTTGGTCCGATTCCGAGAACTAACAGGGGTTTTTGCTACATTTTTGTCGCTGTTGAGCTCACTTCAAAATTTGTTACTTTCACTCCGTTACGCAAAGCTACTGCTAAAACTGTTTCGAAAGCATTTGTAAAACATTTTCTATTTCATGTAGGGCATGTAATGAAAGTAATTTCTGATAATGGATCTCAATTTCGTAGTAGTGTATGGACACGCATGTTACGAGCTAGAAACATTTCTCCGATCTATATATCCAAGTACCACGCTTCTTCGAACCCTTGTGAAAGATTAATGAAGGAAATTGGTAAGCTGTGCAGAATATACTGCCACAAAAGACATATTGATTGGGATACACACATACTCTCATTCCAAGATGTAATTAATTCCATTCCAAATGAATCCACTATGCTATCTCCGACTGTTATACTGAAAAACGTTGAACCACCGAACAAAATTAAAGAATTAATAGAATTCCCCAAAAATCGTCGCCTACGACACCACGAAATAATTGACATTGCGCTGAACAACATCAAACGTGCCGCAGAGCGCCGGAGAAGACAGCAAAAACAGGTTTGTACACGCCGCGTCTTTCACGTTGGACAGAAGATACTAGTACGTACACACTATTTATCCAGCAAATTAAAAGGTAAGTGCAGTAAATTTGAACTTCTATACGCAGGTCCGTATCGGATTCGCAGCATCCCTCACCCCAATGTTGTACAGGTCGAAACTTTGAGAACCAGAAAATCGAAAGGCAATCACCATATCTCAAACATTAAACCGTTTATTGAGTGAAACCACTGTATGATTCAACACACTATGATGCCATTTACTAATGCAATTAATTTACCTGACTACTTATTGATGATTATCGTATTTTTTTTTCTTGGCAAGTGCCCGGCAAGGTAAGGTTAGCAGGTCGCTCTTCTTGTCGTTACACATCAGACCGTGCATATTTTTCCAGATGAATTTACACATTTACGACTATTTCTGCAATTATATTTATGTGACTACTTATTGATGATTATCGTATTTTTTCTTGGCAAGTGCCCGGCAAGGTAAGGTTAGCAGGCCGCTTTTCTTGTCGTTACACATCAGACCGTGCACATTTTCCATTTTTTTGTGTATATGACTGTACTCCAGTTTTGTTTGTATGCACTATGAAATAGTTAAGATATAACACACACCAGTCGACTTTGACATTTTTTTGCCTTATGACATCTCAACATCGTGACTGTTTCACATTTTTTTTTTGCTACTGCATTGTATTATTCTGTGTACATTTTTTTGCATCCGAACACTGTCAATGTCTTGGACATATTACGTTTTCTGTCATGTTATGCTGTATGGTTAATTGTGTCACCATAAACCAGTCATTATTTAGTGGGTATAGGATTTAAATGCAAGACATTAATCTTTGTTCATCAATTTCAGAAAGGAATGATGATTCTAAGAAATAAATTTAACATAAATGGGAATTTCACCTACGGAATAAACGAAAGGAGATGCAATAACTTTATGAGGAAGAGTAAAGGGATCAGGATTAACAAGCATTAACAAGACTATACTATACTCATCACAGAATAGCAGTCTTAACTAATTTTTTTTTTCAGAATACAAGGTGATTGATGCAGGCTGTCAGAGAGAACTACACATCTTAGTTTTAGTGATGAAATATGCTAGAGATAAGGAATAGTTATGTAATGAGTAATGAAGTGATTTTTTGCAGATGATAATGAATACTGATGAATAATGATGAAGGATATGGTATTATGAATAATGAAGTTTTTCTTTACAGGTGAAGTTATGATGATATGGATAATGAAGTTTTTTTTCTTTACAGATGAGGATAATGTTGAAGTTATGTATTTATGCTACGTAGTTATTTAAGTATTTGTTGCAGTTTGTTTTGACAGCAGGTGTTATATTGCATAGTAGGATGACGGAAAGTTTTGGAAAGGACAGCTATGGAACACATTTTATACACATTTCACTACTTGTTAATTCGAAGTTCACTACTTTTCAGCATAGTGTGCGTTTCTTCTTTCAGGTCAATAATCCGTTTTGTATTTTTTCCAGGAGAAGTTTTTCATGACACTTACTAAACCTGTTACTTATTATACCTGTTCTAGTACTTGCATTTTTATATTTTTTACCCATTTGTGTTTATCATTTATAAATGTGATCAGATGTACTGCCTTGTTACATAATCTTGCTACAGCTGACTCATGACGAATGACGTTACCTATCCTCATTTGCAGCAATAGGTCAAAAGCAAAAAGTATTATGCCTCAGCAATTAATTATCGATCCCAACGCAATGCATTGCTACCAAAAAAATGTATTACCAGTCCCACATAATGTCACTAGTTTATGATAATTCTGAATAATACTGATCAACTCTGAATAGCATGTCACTCGAGTAATGACCTCTTAATGAGACTATATTCAAAATAATGCTTTGTCACTAGCTAATAACTGCCACTGTTTATTGTAATGCCTGTGGTTACTAATGATTTGACTGTAATTAACTGATTTTTAATAATGACTTTGTAATGATCTGAATAATACTGAATGATGATTTTATTCAATACTTGCTGGCCACTGAGTGCCAATAATTAATGTCACTCCACGAATTGTTATTAATTATGCCATTGATTAGCTCTTGTTTCCAATGTTGATACTTTGTAATTTGAAATGAATGTGACGGTTTAATAATGCTTTGTAATTAATTAAGGCCAATAATTCTTAATATATTGAAATAACAAATGATCAATTAATTAACTGTAATTATACAAATGATTAATTAACTGTAATTAGACAAATGATTAATTAACGACAAATGATTAATTAACTGTAATTAGACAAATGATTAATTAACGACAAATGATTAATTAACTGTAATTATACAAATGATTAATTAACTGTAATTAGACAAATGATTAATTAATGACAAATGATTAATTAACTGTCATTAGGAGAAGGTTAATGATTCTTAATTATACTCTGTAACTGAAAAGAATGCGATTATTTCATAATATTTTGTAACCAGGAAAAGAAGGCTACTGATTCTATGTAAAACAATTAATGAACATTTTTCTGTAATACTACATACTTGGTACAGAAATGTTCAATAACTGGGCTATGAATGCCACGAACTATCAATGAAGACTGTAATTGTCAATATTATGTGACTTGATGTCCTTCACCTCATAAGCTGACTACCCTGAATTACTGCAATGTCCATTTGTCCTGTTTATCCCAGTGATCATGGAGCACTATATTTGGTTTTGCACTAATTCTACGTTGGTGTGCCTTGTAAGAGTGTGGTGTTGACACGACATGCTGTCCACCACCATGAGCGATGAAGACATTATTATGGTCCCACTGTTTGGTGTACCTAATGTACTGCCAAAATGAAAACATGGAACATTACTACGACAGTTCAGTGTCTTGGCTACACTGATAAATTCTGATGGGAAAAGAACTTCAAGTTGTGTCACTTGGTGTTGTACTACTGTGGAAAGATATGGACTTTCAGAGCAGCTGTGTGCAATCTAAAGTGCTACAACCATGATGCAATCCTTCCCTTTCCTATCCTGATTCTTGTCACATAAAGAAAAAATTTTTTTTTGGTAACATCATTTATGTTCATAGGTTATACATTTTTCGATTCGCTAAACTCCAGTGTGAGTACACTTTTTGTCACTGGTCAACATGATGTTTGCCATTATGTTTATTTGTTGTGAAAATACTAAAGACATTTTTCAGTGCATGTGCACTTTGGACATGAATTTTTTTTTGCCATTATGTTTATTTGTTGTGAAAATGCTAAAGACATTTTTCAGTGCATGTACACTTGTCAACATAATATTTTTTGCCAGTCTGTTTATTTGTTCTGAATATGCTAAAGAATTTTTTCAGTGCCTGTGCACTTTGTTATCTGTCAAATAATTTGTATATACTTTTCTGATTTGCTACTATGTTTTGTACTCACATTTTTGTCTTTGTCTGACATATTTTGTACTTAGTGCGTGTGCACAACATTTACTTTATGTACTACATCTAATTATTCTTGCCAGTCTGTTTATTTGTTCTGCATATGCTAAAGAATTTTTTCAGTGCCTGTGCACTTTATCTGTCAAAAAGTTTGTATATACTTTTTTCTGATTTGCTACTATGTTTAGTATTCACATTTTGTCCTTGTCTGATATATTTTGTACTTAGTGCGTGTGCACAACATTTAAATATTCTGTAAGTTGTAGGATTTTGTTAATTAAAGAAAAATTTTGCCGCGCTTGGCAAGTCCAAATGACTCACCATCGCTGCCAAATTTTTGCCCCCCGAGTGGAGGGTTATGAAACACGTATGTAACGCAGCAGCGATGGCGAGGCATTGTAGCATCTGTGACCAGAGAGTATGCGCTTGACCGCGCGAGTGTTGCGAGCGGTTCTCAGTCAGTCAGTCGTTGCGAGTCAGTCAGTCAGTCGTTGCGAGTCTGTAGCTCTGTCTAGTTGAGAGCAGTACTCAGTCTGTAGTCGTCATGCAGAGCGGTCGGTCAGTAGTAGCAGCCCAGTGCGGTTGTGTGATGTAGGCGGTCGGCAATAATGGTCAAGATGAGGAATAAGGTATACTGTTAATTAATATAATCATTAGATAATGAAAAATTTTATTTATTGTAATTATTCTCCAACAAGTCTCCCAATAATAATTTTTTATTTCAAAAGTATTTTCTCAAAAATTTAATTTTTTATTGAACTCAAGATTTCGTTGCACTTCCCATTTCATTCCACTTCTTTTGAAGAAAAATTCCACTAAAATCACAAAAAAAAGAGAATATTATTATTTGCAATGCAGTTCCTCCAAGCGGTGCGCAACAACAAGAGCAGATATGTGACATCCATTTATTCTGAGGTAAGACTTTAATTCTGATTGTTTTTCACAGGGCCAAAGACCGATGTTTCGGTTTAATTGAATTTTTTTGTCACTGAATGGACTTTAATATTTTGAAGGATTTATAATTGAGTCAGATTGCGAATTTCACATTTGTTGCCATTGTCAGTACATTTGATTGTGGGCAAGTTACGCATAGAGTAATGTCCATCAGCATTTCTAATTAGTATCGTCCTTTTTCTTTAAAAATTTTTGTGGGGAGGTTACAGTTGGCTCCCATTTCTATTAAGTATTGCTGTCTTATCTAAAAAAATTGCGGTGGGGAGGTTACAAAGTACTATTACCAATAAAACCACAGAAAATCTAGTACCGTCTCAATACTGATCTTAACTGCTTGGGAATCACTTTTGGTGTAGAGTACTTGGAGAGGAAGGCAAGATAGAAGCTTAGGAAAAAAGTACCGTCGGCATCTGGGCCCTTAGAGAAGCAGCAGTAGCTCAGATGGAGCAGAGGTAACAAGGAATCAGCTGCGGCTTCGCTAAAGAAACAACGCAGGCGCTATTGATATGTTGTAAGGAAATCGCAGGAAGGAGAGTCAGAATCTATAGAGCTGTAGCAAAAATAACCAACTTTATAAACATAGACCTCTGTCAGATCGTGAGGTTATTCCCTGTTAGCTTACCTGCGCAGAAAGCAGAACCATCGTCTATGTTGGATGTCTCGCGGAATGGGCTGTCAGTGCCGCTGACGTCATGGTGGTCCCTGCTGAGTACTATGGGGCCCTGCAACAGGAATGCGCCGTCGCTGTCAGGAAAGAAGAGTCATTGAACGAATTTTACAGTGTTTTACATCATAATACGCAACTTGATAGAAAAATAAAAACAACTGAAGCTCCTGCAACGGGAAGTGGACCCGAAATGAAATTTCACGGGTTGGAGGGTATGTGAAGATGTCTCAGTGATTAAAAAAGCGAATGGAATTTACAAAGCACTTGACAAAATGTACCCACTTATTAATATGGCGTTGTACCCTCTACGGACTGAACGCATGCACTTACACAGCTGGGAAGGGTGTCTTAATGCCGGTGTATCCTCTCCTGAGGCACGCTGTCCACAACTGTTGTAACTGGCCCTTGATATTCTGGATAGTGGCACTAGGAAGGGGTTGATGTTCGAGCTGATGTCACACATGATCTATGGGGGATAGACCTGGGCTTTCTGGTGGCCACGGGACTACCTCAACATCACTATTGATAAATGGCACCACTATACTGTCAAATGAGAGGTAACACATGAGGACGCAGGCTGTCCTTGACGTACCTTTGGGGCGTCAGAGTTCTCTCAATCACGACCAGACGTGACCTGAGATCAGATCGAATAGTTCCTCACTGCATGAGTCCAGGAGTAACGCCGTGCGTCTCTCCAAACCATTCGAAGAATGGGGCTTCTCCCAGTGTCGTCGCAATGCTCACCGACGATAGACATCTACAGAGCCTCGAGTTTTGCTGAACACAATACGACACCATTCAGCAGCAGTTCAGGCCGCCCGTTCATTCACGTCGCAAAACGCAACTGGTTGTGTTGTTGTGTTAACGACAGCCTTCGCATATGACGGTAATTCACTAGTCCAGCTGCTGATAATGTCCCACCAATGGTGCGAAACGACACAGATTATTGCAAGGACTCCATTGGTCCACAATTCATCCGTGTGATGGTCAGAAGTGGTAGACTGGAATCTTGACGATGGGTGTGGCTGCCCTCACGTTCCCATGCAGTCCAACATCGGACCATTATCACAGCTGAATGCCCCACAAAGAAATGGAAATGAGCGTATGGCGTCGTTGGCCAGGAAGCTCCTATTCGCGGAAGTTCAGTTGCCAAGTGCAAGTCTTATTTCATTCGACGCCACGTTGGGCGACTTAAGGGCCGGTGATGAGGATGAAATGATTACGAGGACAACACAACACCCAGTCCCCAAGCGGAGAAAATCTCCAACCCGGCCGGGAATCGACCCCGGGCCCGCTAGAATGGGAGGCGAGAACATTACCAGCCTGCTAAGCAGGTGAATGCCCCACAAATCTGACCAAATGGAGACCCACAATGAGGCCCCTTTCAAACCCTGTCAAGTGCTGATAAAGCTGTCTCATACGGGTACGTGATATCTCCGTGTCCTTCACAGTGATCAGTCGATATCTGGCGCTGTTCGCGCCCCTTATATATCCTACCAGGCCTAGTAACGACAGTAAACACGAGCACCACTAATGCACTCTGGTGGCCATTCTACTCGTCAAAGTTAACTACAACTCTAATCGTTTAAATAGCCCTCAATGGTGTGTAGGTGTAAGAAGTTACAGTGACATCCGACTATGTCTTCTATGTTCTCACAGACAGTCTACATTTACACAGAATCTGCACGTTCATGTGGTGTAGAATGAATCAAGAGTTTACAATGGTACGCTCATCGGTATTTGATTCGTAAGGTAGTAGAAAAATTATGTTTCGTTTACGTCAGAGTTTAGGAAATACTTTGAAGAAAGTTATGTTTAGGATAACTTTTGTACTCCAAGACAAATGCAAAAAAACGAAAACTTCCATATTTTGTGGGGGAACTAGAATTTAAAGAGGTTGTATCAAGAAGTGCGAAACGGGTAAATCAGATTTCCAGAAAAACGTTTTCAATCTACCGAGGAGGACACGATCGGATAAATGTGAAAAGTGCTGACACATCAGTATGAAATACCACACTTGTAATCAGCTGGCCAGACTGTAAGTTCCTAACGGATTAAAGCCTGTGCCGGAAATTAACTGGAACCTGTAAATGCTCTCATCTGTTCAACTAATCAGCAAAACTCACGACACACCTTCACAGTTCCACACTTTTCGACGAAATCCTTTCTTTCTGGTGGGCCAGTCGAGCGAGATATACTGGAGAGCGTTTACTAAGTTTGGAAAGCAGGAGCGAGATACTGGCGAGACAGTGAGGCTGTGAGGACGAGTTGTTAGTTGTGCCCCCAGTATGTTCGTGAAAGTCAAAGTTATGAGTTTGAGTGTTGTTCCGATACGGTCAGCAAATTTCATAACAGTACACGCTCCACTGCAGAGTGAGAGTAATTCTTGTGAAATGTTTTTCTAACCGTAGCTAGCAGTTCTGAATACGCATGATTTTACTTACTGTAGTTGATAAGTAACGTGTTTCCCAAGTAATTACACACGCTTTTATTCAATTACTATTAGTGAACAACACAAATAACTGAACAGACTGTCGTCCACAGAGTTCAAAATAGCTATATTCACACCGAAAGAGCCACTTACTTTCAATACGAAGATTAATTTATAATGACGTCCGCACTATCCAAGCCCGGCTACCGTCACTCGTTATCCTGTTAGTTTGTTGACAGTGCGATTACGTCCACAACTAGCGGCTATCCACCCTCGTCTTTCTGCTTATCTGAGCAGCCATCTCGTTTACTCTGCATTGCTAGCATAAAAGGGGTGAGGAGAAGACAATAAAACACCCAAATAACACTATTAAACATAGGCATATAAAGCAATAGGTTCGCTGATAACGACGTATGCACAAGTGCAGTCATGTCAATATACAACACAGTTAATGTATAAAGCTACATTTATGCTGTAGCTTCACTGCTGGCACATAGCATGATGGTGCACTGACATAATTTCGTGTGGCTGTTCGTCAACAAGTCTATTGGTCGTGGCTCCTTCTACGCACCACGACTTGAACCCGTTAAATTTCTTGTGGGGGAATATTTAAAAGCTTTGCTGTGTTCCAAGCCTATTGACAGTGTTGATGAACTTCGGGAACGCACTGTGGATGCTTGTCAGTGCACTGGGGAACACACCTGGAATTTTTGAACGTGTAAGAACGTCGATGAGCAGACACGCTGAAACCTGCCTTTCACGAAAACAGAGGCCATTTGGAACACTCGTTGTAGTGTGTGTGTGACCTAAAGTGTATGCCTGCAGTTTAGACCCTCGTGGATTCTTTATAAGATGCTCATGTACTCAGTCGTAATACGCCGTACCGGGAATGCCACTGGTTTCCAAAACTGTGAAGTATCGAGGAGGCTGTGTTACGACGAAATAAATATCGGGTGAACAGCCTGGTATGAGTGTGCATAGGACACAATATTTCGGCAATCGACCACGTTGCCATCATCAGAGCACCTGATGATGGCAACGTGGTCGATTGCCGAAATATTGTGTCCTATGCACACTCATACCAGGCTGTTCACCCGATATTTATTTCGTCATAAAATACGCCTGGAGAAATTGAAGAATCACAGGCTGTAGTACGTCAGTGAGGTGTTTCTCGCGGTTAGTGTATGGTTCCATTATCACGCTTAAGTAAACGCTAAATGCAGGAGGCTAGGTACAAGCCTTACGGTACAGTACTGTGTATAGTAGAGCAAGAGTTCGGAGGGGTGGTTATTTGCATCAGCATGACAATGCACTCTGTCGGAAAGCAGCATATATGAAGCAATGGTTTACGAACAATGAAATTCCTGGAATTTGTTGGCCTGCCCAGAGTTCCGATCTGGACCCTATGGAACACTTTAGCGATGACTTAGAACGTCGACTTCGCTACAGACCCCAGTGTCCAACATCACTACCTTCTAAGGTTCTGGCTCTTCAGGACGAAAGCACTGCCATTCCTCCAGAAACATTCAGGTCCCTCATTGGAAGTTTCACCAGCAGAGTTCAAGCAGACACAAAGGCGAAAGGCGAACACACCCCATACTAATGTCCACTAACCAGTGTCCCGAAAATTTTAATCATATACTGTATATTGAGAACATTTGATGTCCTATTTTGATGCCTTGGGACACACTCGATGTTACTTTCGTTTGTGTAGAGTATTCGCTGCCTGGTACAACGTACTGTGTTGTATTAGTAAAATTAGTCGCCAATTATTTGTCAAGATACTTCCTATAATCGTATGTTGGCTAGTAATCGACGATGTGGTATAGTGCAGAAAGTCTTTTGGAAGTCTAGAAAGACAGGATGAACCATTTCACCTGCCCATACGATTAACGTAAGTTGTGTTTCATACTAGTGATATTTTTCTGAATACGGGCTGATTCTTTGATTTAATGGACGGCACCACAGTCCGACATGATATGTGACGTGTCAACGCCAAGTGGGACGTAACGCCGATACCCAACCGAACTGGCGAAGGCCGATCCAGACAGTAAAAGGGGAAGTCTAGCCTGGCGCCGTAAGAGTATGCGGCACCAAGCTCAGAAAGCTCAGAAGGGATGACGAGAGAGGGAGGGGGTGAGGAGGGGGGGGGGGAGGGGGGGCAACCGGATGATGGTGAGCCGGGCGCGCACTCAAGTGCCGGGGGCAGTTCCAGACGCGATAAATCCAGGGGACACCCGTTAATGTCTCCTCGCAATTTCCTGCGCCAAATTGAATTCTCGGTTCGGCAGGGCCGCTCCTATACCGCGAGATTCGCTTCTTATTCCGTCGCCCTTCTCCCGACGCGACGTAAGGTGGTGGAGTGGGACTGCTGTCTTCGAAGGAAGAGGTCCTTCCCTTTACGCACGTCCCTCTGATGCCGAGAGAACTTCTGCAGTGGGACGAGGAGCTGCCGGACAGCCACCGACCGCTACTTTTTTCTTTCATCTTACATTATCTACCCAGGAGGGTAAGGCAGATTGTAGTTATACTCTGTTCCTATCAGCCAAATCCTAGCGAACTATGAGAGGAATATTTGGAAGGAGCGTTCCATTTTCAGCATTCGCCTGGCAACAAAGGGGAACTTCCCGAAATGCTGTTCATACCTGGGAATTATTCGAAACTTTTCTAACTAATTTGAGACAGTGCTGGATCAGTGATGCAGTTAAAAGTATGGACTCCTTTAATTACTCTAACCTGGAAGTTCGTAGGAGACTGCAACCCTGGTTTTATGCCCTGAAATGTTACCCATTTAAATAAAATCTGACTCAGATGATTTTTTGGTTTCAAAGTGGCAAAGAATTTCGCAAAGCGTAAAGGAATAAAAATGGGGGATTAACCAGAGTTAAACAAAACAAACTGAAATTAGAATCCTCACTGTAGACGTCAAGCATCTGTTAACTATGTATGTCAATACATGTCTCATAGATACTAAGTGTCCAGCGCAACTGTTTTTGCCATCTGTTGCCTTACATTACCATTTTACCTTTCTTCTTTTGGAGTCATCAGTCATCTAAATGGTTTGATGCGGGCCACCACGAATTCCTCTCCTGCACCAAGCATTTCGTCTCAGAGTAGCATTTGCAACCTAAGTCCTCAATTATTAGTCGGATATCCCAGTCTTCCTCTACAGTTTTTACTCTCTACAATATCATGGAAGTTATTCCTTGATGTCTTTTCTCTTCTTCTTGTCAGTGTTTTCCATATATTCCTTTCCTAGCCGATTCTGCGGAGAACCTCCCCATTCCCTATTCTCTCCACCTTATTTTCAACATTCTTATTCTTGTGTAGCACAACACCTCAGATGCTTCGATTCTCTTGTGGTCCGGTTTTCACTACCATACAATGCTGTGCTCCGAACGTACATTCTCAGGAATTTCTTCCTCATTCTCAACGTTGTTGTCAAAGAGAGCGGAGAAGCGGACTAAGGTTCAGGGCACTCTCTTGCCCTTGGGGTCAAAAACTACCCCTAAAAGGCGGAAGAATCATAAGTAATCATCAGGATGCAGAAGGCAATGGAAAGCACTGCATTAATGACACATAATGTGAATTCACAGGACATGTGTCTCTTAACTGAAAAGGTGTCACGATGGCCTCTGTATTGACAAAAGATTCCAGACTAGCCCCTCATTCGGACCTCCGGGAGGGAACTACCGAGCGGCAGATGACCATAACAAAAAGATTCATTGGTCAACGAAAAGATAACATTACCTGATAATGTGAAAAATCGTGAGGTACTGTGATAACTAGTATTATCTCAATGCCTCTGTCTCTTCTAACACTTGTCTAGAAGTGTAACAGCGATACAGACTTGACTGCGTAACTGAAAACCCTATTTAATATTTTCACAATCACTGCTTGAGGCAGGCTAGTTCACTCCAGATTTTAATACAATTAAAATGGAAGGGGTACATTTCAAGAACGTGGTTCTAGAGTGAAAACATGCAGATGTATGAAACGGATGAAAAGATCTGTTGAACAAACACCAGGGATGAGGATAATAAATTCGTAAGATCCTAACGATACTCACATGTAACATAATGGTCAATATCGATATGAACAAGGTAAATTACTTTATGTGCAAATACAATTCCATTGACTATATGCCTTTACACTTCCAATGGAAGAGGAGGAGGAGGTGGATATTAGTGTTTAACGTCCCGTCGACAACGAGGTCATTAGAGACGGAGCGCAAGCTCGGGTGAGGGAAGGATGGGGAAGGAAATCGGCCGTGCCCTTTCAAAAGAACCATCCCGGCATTTGCCTGAAGCGATTTAGGGAAATCACGGAAAACCTAAATCAAGATGGCCGGAGACGGGATTGAACCGTCGTCCTCCCGAATGCGAGTCCAACTTCCAATGTACCGGTATGCAGTGTTGTTGTTGTTGTGGTCTTCAGTCCTGAGACTGATTTGATGCAGCTCTCCATGCTACTCTATCCTGTGCAAGCTTCTACGTCTCCCAGTACCTACTGCAACCTACATCCTTCTGAATCCTCTACTATTTTTACCCTCCACGTTGCCCTCCAATACTAAATTGGTGAGTCCTTGATTCCTCAGACCATGTCCTACCAACATCGTCTTCCATTTCCATAATATTGTCCTCAAGTACATCGCCCTTGTATAGCCCCTCTATATACTCCTTCCACCTTTCTGCTTTCCCTTCTTTGCTTAGAACTGGGTTTCCATCTGAGCTCTTGATATTCATGAAAGTGGTTCTCTTCTCTCCAAAGGTCTCTTTAATTTTCCTGTAGGCAATATCTATCTTACCCCTAGTGAGATAAGCCTCTATATCCTTACATTTGTCCTCTAGCCATCCCTGCTTAGCCATTTTGCACTTCCTGTCGATCTCATTTTTGAGACGTTTGTATTCCTTTTTGCCTGCTTCATTTACTGCATTTTTATATTTTCTCCTTTCATCAATTAAATTCAATATTTCTTCTGTTACCCAAGGAACTGAAATTAGATTACGCACTGTACACCTCATGCATCTTTTAACTATGTATGTCAATAAATTGCATCTCATAGATACTAAGTGTCCAACGCAATTGTCTTTGCCATCTGTTGCCCTACATTACCATTTGTACTTTTTTTTTTGGGTCATCAGTCATCTAAATGGTTTGATGCGGACCGCCACGAATTCCTCTCCTGTACCAAACGTTTCGTCTCAGAGTAGCATTTGCAATCCAAGTCCTCAATTATTTACCGGATATCCCAATTTCTATCTTCCTCTACAGTTTTTACTCTCTACGGTACCATGGAAGTTATTCCTTGATGTCTTTTCCCTTCTTCTTGGCAGTGTTTTCCGTATTCAGGCAAATGCCAGGACGGTTCCTTTGAAAGAGCACGCGACGGCCGGCTTCTTTCCCCAACCCTCCCTAATCCGATGAGACCGTGACCTCGCTGTTTGGTCCACTCCCCTGAATCAACCAACCAACCATCTGTTGACAAACCCTGTTGGCTTCGTCAGGTGGAACTTCAGTGTCCATGGAGTGTGAACGTGTGGTGTGGGATAATTAACCTTCAGATCACAGGCCCGTGTTTCATAGGCGGAACACTGATCGTGCACAAATATCACAGCCTCCTAACAGACCATCTTTCACAGATGCTAGAAGACGTTCCTCTGCAGACTACGAGGAACCTGTGGTATCAAGATGATGGCTGTCCACCGCATAGTGCGTGAAGTACTACACCATGTCTGCACGAATTGTTTCCAAATCGTTGGATTGGACGTAGAGAACATGTATCTTAGTCGGCCCGTTTCCCGGATTTGACATCTGTAGACTTTTATTTTCTGTGCAGGAAGACGCTGTCTACAAGGACGTAGCAACTACACCCCATGATATGCAACGACGTATTACTGCAATCTGCACGGACATCTCCGCAAAACTGCTACCACATATTCAGCAAAACGTTGTCCGGCCCCGGTAGCTGAATGGTCAGCGTGACGGAATGTCAATCCTAAGGTCCCGGGTTCGATTACCGGCTGGGTCGGAGATTTTCTCCGCTCAGGGACTGGGTGTTGTGTTGTCCTAATCATCCTCTTTTCATCCCCATCGACGTGCAGGTCGCCGAAATGGCGTCAACTCGAAAGACCTGCACCAGGCGAACGGTCTACCCAACGGGAGGCCCTAGCCACACGACATTTCATTTCATTTCAGCAAAACGTTGCATACCAGACTGGAAGCATGTACTGCTGCTGCCGGTGATCATTTTGAACACAACCTGTGATGGTCAGTTATCTCGTCTGTGCTCAGAACCCACATAACTAGAGTATGCATTTGTGCTGTTCTTTGGTATAATCTACCAGAGATAAATACAAGCGTCAGTATGCGAACTTTTCAAACCACGATATCTTGTAAACAACTCGCACTAGAAACCTGTAACAAACACCACTGACATTCTAATTTACGTTACTTTAGTTGGTTAACGTCAAGAGGAATTATTCCATTTAAAATAAATATATGTTACACAAAAAATACACTTTCTAAGTATTATTACAATTTGTTTATTGGCTAACAGTACCATTCTGTGGAAACCGCACATCAGTAGCACTTTCCATTTCCACAATATTTGCGGTACACGTTTTAGGAGATTCACCCTGTATAAAGTATACAGAGTGATTCCATGATGATGTTACTAACTTTCAAGGATGATGCCGAAGACAGAATGTGTCAATTTTGTGTAAGGCACCCTGGTTCGGAAACTAGCGAGACGAAAGTTATAAGAGAGAACGCTTCTGACGCCTCTGGAAGTGGACCTCTTCTACTGCTTCCCTAGAAGAGATGTGTTTCATACTGGCAAAGATGAACAAGTGTTCATAGCTCCTGAGGTATGCACTTTAGAGTCTGTTTACCAGATACTTTTTTCCTTGTTTGGGTCCGTACTACTACCTCTAAAAATATGGCAAGCAAAGAGCATGCAGCAGAAGAAGTCAACTATCGGAGGTATCCCAACGATTTTCGCTTATAACCTTCGACTTGGTCGTTTCCGAACTAGGGTCTCTCATCTCACATGGTTACATTTGCGGACAAGGATAAATGTACAATAATGAGGCGTCTGTCCACTCTTCGCCTTTATGACTGCTTGATCTCTGCTGAGAACACTTTGAATGGTGTGCATGAATGTCAGTGGAGGAATGGCATCCCATTCTTCCTCAAGAGCCGAATCCAAAGAAGGTAGCTATGTTGGACATTGGCGTTTGCAGTGAAACCAACGTTCTGACCTATCTGGACGGTGATCCATTGGGTTCTGGTCGGGACTTGGGCAGGCCAGAACATTTTAGGAATGTTACCGTCCACAGACCATTGCCTTACAGACGCTACTTTATGTCAGGGAGCATTGTAATGCTGGTAGCAGTAATCATCGTCTCCGAACTGTTCCTAAAACTTATTACAATCTTCTTCATCTAGCATTTTCCTCAGCCCAATATAGGGACCAAACCTTAACTATGAACAACACCACACACCCCAATATAGGGACCAAACCTTAAGCAGGAGCAACACCACGCATCCCAACACTACCTCCTTCGATCTCCGTTGTTGGAACTATACATGCTGTCAGATAAAGTTCTCCACTCATTCGCCAAATCCGAAATCTTGCTTCTGATTGCCAGAGGGCACTCGGTGATTCATGACTTCAAATCACTCGTTTCCAGTCATCTACAGTCTAATGTCGTTGCTCTTTACATCGCCTCAAACATCGCTTACCACTGACTACAGACATTTTCTTCACTCGCTATGGACAGTCATTGTCTTAGCTGGACCAGCACTCTGAAACCCACTAGTGATTCCTTCCGCTGATTTCATTAGATTTTTTACAGCCACCATCCGCAATGCTTTAAGGTCTCTGTTCGGTAGTGCCTGAGGTCTACCCGGTTTTGATTCAGCTATGATTGTTCCTTCACGTTTTCGCTTCACAATCTCATTACCAACAGACGACATGGGCAGCTTCAGAAGGATTGAAATGTCCCTGATGGATCTGTTGCTAAGTTCGTATCCAACAACTGGTCTACGTTCGAAGTCAATTAGCTGTCGTGACCGACTCATTCTGCTGTTATTGTTTTTATATTAAAATATTACCCGCCTCCTTTCATACTGGCGGGTCCACTCTAGTGGTCACTCCTACATTACATAGGGTTGTTAGGATACTTTTCATCACATACTGTACTACGACCGAGTGACAAGGAGCTGTGGTGAGGCATTGGACGGGAGGACATGTATATAGCACTCCGTCTTCAGATCAAAAGTGGCCCATCGGGACCATTCGACCCCTGTGTCATCCTCAGCTGAGGATGCGATAGGAGAGGCGTGTGGACAGCACACCGCTCTCCCGGTCGTTATGAAGGTTTTCTTTGACTGGAACAGCTACTATTCGGCCGCGTAGCTCCTCAATTGGCATCATGAGGCTGAATGCACCACGAAAAATGGCAACAGCGCATGGCGCCCCGGACGGTCACCCATCCAAGTACCGGTCACGCCCGACAGAACTTAACTTCGGTGATCTTACGGGAACCGGTGTTTCCATTGCGGCAAGGCCGTTGCCGGACGGGAGGATGACGAATCGTATCACCGTCTGGCCATCATGACATGGGTTGTCCGTGGCTTCCCTAAGCCACTTAAAGCAAATGCCGGCAGGTACTAGCTCATGCAGGTTGATTCTTACAAAAAGTAAAAATCAGCAACCATTCACTGTTAATAATGATATTTATTAAGTAAGTAGCGTCGTTTCTCTTCACTTTGCATAATTTAATGCAAATTAACCTTAGTTTGCTTTAGTCGTGGAGAAAATATTTTGGGCTGTTGGTGTCGCCATACAAATCCTGCATCATTTCATGGCTGTCTTGACTTTGAAGAGGTTCGTATTCCATGGAGTAAGAAGCAAGATTCGTCATCATCTTGTTCTTTATAGACACAGACAGTGTGTAGCACCACGCGCACACACACCACAGAAATTCGGCTACATAGTTGTTTGTTTGCAAGAGTAAGCTACATGAAATTACGAACGTGTACAGCCGTCGGTTCGACCCACTAGCAGCACTATTAGTTTTTTTTAATAAATAACACATTATTAACAGCGGTTGGTTTCAGTTTTCTGAAGTTCATAATATGTTTGGGGATAGTGGATTACACGAGATGCTAAAGAGATTATTGAGAAGGTGTCACAACGCGCATAGCGGTAGTTGGAAAGACAAGTCAGAAGAAGATACCAGCCACCTTAGCCAGCATAAGTGAGACGGCATCAAAACGCCCCTAGGATAGGAAGTGATATTTGGGACTGAACTAGATGCCTTGCAAGAGAAGCGGACTATCTAAAATCACTGACGTTGCTTGTAAGCTTTACTTCGTAACAGAAGAAACTGATTGTAATACCTCATAAAAAAGAATCAGACATGCTGTTCAAATGCATCAAAGAGTAATATTGTCTCTATCATCCCTCTATTTTCACCCACTGAACTACACTCCTGGAAATTGAAATAAGAACACCGTGAATTCATTGTCCCAGGAAGGGGAAACTTTATTGACACGTTCCTGGGGTCAGATACATCACATGATCACACTGGCAGAACCACAGGCACATAGACACAGGCAACAGAGCATGCACAATGTCGACACTAGTACAGTGTATATCCACCTTTCGCAGCAATGCAGGCTGCTATTCTCCCATGGAGACGATCGTAGAGATGCTGGATGTAGTCCTGTGGAACGGCTTGCCATGCCATTTCCACCTGGCGCCTCAGTTGGACCAGCGTTCGTGCTGGACGTGCAGACCGCGTGAGACGACGCTTCATCCAGTCCCAAACATGCTCAATGGGGGACAGATCCGGAGATCTTGCTGGCCAGGGTAGTTGACTTACACCTTCTAGAGCACGTTGGGTGGCACGGGATACATGCGGACGTGCATTGTCCTGTTGGAACAGCAAGTTCCCTTGCCGGTCTAGGAATGGTAGAACGATGGGTTCGATGATGGTTTGGATGTACCGTGCACTATTCAGTGTCCCCTCGACGATCACCAGTGGTGTACGGCCAGTGTAGGAGATCGCTCCCCACACCATGATGCCGGGTGTTGGCCCTGTGTGCCTCGGTCGTATGCAGTCCTGATTGTGGCACTCACCTGCACGGCGCCAAACACGCATACGACCATCATTGGCACCAAGGCAGAAGCGACTCTCATCGCTGAAGACGACACGTCTCCATTCGTCCCTCCATTCACGCCTGTCGCGACACCACTGGAGGCGGGCTGCACAATGTTGGGGCGTGAGCGGAAGACGGCCTAACGGTGTGCGGGACCGTAGCCCAGCTTCATGGAGACGGTTGCGAATGGTCCTCGCCGATACCCCAGGAGCAACAGTGTCCCTAATTTGCTGGGAAGTGGCGGTGCGGTCCCCTACGGCACTGCGTAGGATCCTACGGTCTTGGCGTGCATCTGGGCGTCGCTGCGGTCCGGTCCCAGGTCGACGGGCACGTGCACCTTCCGCCGACCACTGGCGACAACATCGATGTACTGTGGAGACCTCACGCCCCACGTGTTGAGCAATTCGGCGGTACGTCCACCCGGCCTCCCGCATGCCCACTATACGCCCTCGCTCAAAGTCCGTCAACTGCACATACGGTTCACGTCCACGCTGTCGCGGCATGCTACCAGTGTTAGAGACTGCGATGGAGCTCCGTATGCCACGGCAAACTGGCTGACACTGACGGCGGCGGTGCACAAATGCTGCGCAGCTAGCGCCATTCGACGGCCAACACCGCGGTTCCTGGTGTGTCCGCTGTGCCGTGCGTGTGATCATTGCTTGTACAGCCCTCTCGCAGTGTCCGGAGCAAGTATGGTGGGACTGACACACCGGTGTCAATGTGTTCTTTTTTCCATTTCCAGGAGTGTATATAAATTGTGGGTAATGAGGAGCACAGTGCACATAAAAGCACATCTATAATTCAGAGTAACATATAAGATGTAATTAATAAGAGTGCAAAAGATCGTACGAAAGCAAAATCCTGTGGATTGTTAGGTTGCGTCAAGTTTATCAATTTCTGCTTACTCTGTCGAGGTTTCGGTCCTCTGCTGGAATCTTCTCCACGGTTTTCTGATGTTCCCGGTTAGCTCAACAACTCAGAAATCAGTGTCGCGTTCAGTTATAAAACGAAATCTATGAAGTGACGTGTGTCTGTGGCAAAGTATGTATAGGCAAACCTAAAAGGACAGTAAAAGAACATATTAAAAAGCACGAACGCCACACGCGTTTAAAACAAACTGTTAAATTTGCTTTAGCGGAACACCAAGATTTCTCACAAAGGCTGAAATTTGAATAGAAAAGACGGCGACGTTTTCCCGTCATCAAGAGACCACTGTCTCTGTCACTATGGCCCACCAGTAGTAGCTGGAAAAATTTCACCCAATACCCCACTTCAAAATAAGATTGGGAAAACTGCCTTTTATAAGAGAACGCGATGATGGTTTTTGAAAACTTAACTTTGTGTTACGGCAGGTCTTGTCATGGGGGAAGCCTCGGCAGAGAGATCCACCGCATGAGCGTCTAGGGAAGTGAGTCCAGCGGTGGTTTCCCCTTGCCTTCCACTGGTGATGATAAAATGATAATGAGGACAACACAACACCCAGTCCCTGAGCGGAGGAAATCTCCAACCAAGCCGGGAATCGAACCAGGGTCTCTTGGCGTGACAGACTGCCGCGCTGACCACTCAGCTATCGGGGCGGACTGGTTTTTAAAGGCTTTCAGATAAACAGTAAAACCAGCAGATCCTGAAGACAGCAGCTAAGGGATCTAAACGTCGATTGCTTAGGAAGAAATTAAAGAGCAAGACGTGGCCGAACAACCTTGAAGATTTTCTTTCAATGACAACGGCAATGAAAGTTTGCTCAGTTAAGTAGATAGCATGATATTCACAGTGCGTGTTGCTTAACGTGCCGGGCTTACCCCATAACGATCGCTTTCTTTGCCTATGCAATCAGTGTCTTACTATATTCCCTTAAAAACAGAAAGTGATGAATCGTCTAGAAACTGAATGAGGATATATGAAGGGCAGGGTAACGTACAGAGCATTTTTGTTCTACATAGTCATCCTCCTGTCTGTTACTTAAAAGTAAACAGTATTTATAAGAAAATTGAAACTGTCAGCGTTTAATTCAGGTTTTATTCGAAAATTGATTTGTAACGTGAAACAGAGGGAAGATGTAGTAAAAATAAAGAAAATAATATGGCTTTGTCATAATTATATAGCACTAGAAAACACAATTTCTTCAACAAAAAGGTGAAATAAAAAATGATTCGCAGAACAAAATTATATCAAACATTGCTTCAATACTTCAAACTTATATAAAACATGTTTCTGTTATTTATAAACAACTTTCTCATTTATCGATAATAACAGGAAACTGTTGCCTTTGATTATGACGAATAACGGTCTGTTGAGTACAAAATAACAACAATAATTACATATATTTTTCTATGTTTGTGCATGTCAACTGTACTTGCATCACAAGTAATTTCTTTGTTTACAAAACAGAGCAAAAGTTCCACGATAAACTGGTATTTATTGCTTATAAAATGCAATTTGTGTTCTGTGAGGCTATAAAATACAGAAAGGACTAACGCTGAATGATGTGCGGGTCTAATCAGTTTCTCTCTTAGACATTCATTTACGTTTCTTTCTCTACAAACGCTACGAATACCACCGGTAACCTTACAATTTACTACGTCATTTATGTAGTGTACCGAAACTACCGAACAGTAGTTTTGATAAAGAGCAACTCTAAGTAGAACGCGTCTCTGGCCACATGTCCGTATGATCTTTTGTGTTCCTTATCGTCTCTCAGAGATATTTTCTCGTAGTTTACCCTCATTTATCAAAATCCCCTATACAGTGACAGGCAGCACAACTGGGAACCCGCAGCAGGTGTCACTGAGTACCAGAGCAGGGCGGTCCCCGAATTAGAATCAGATTGATTTGTAATTTCTAGAATTTATTTTGCTTTGTAATTAATGTACTTTTTCGTTTTTTGTCTCATTTATATGGTTGCAGAAGCAGCTCTATTATTTGCTTTTGTTACCATATTGTAAATCAGAGATATAACAGCAAAAAAATAAATAAGTGCATCTTTACAGAGCGTCGATGACAGAAAGTGAACTTTCGACAAAATAGCAGTCTCACAGTGTCGTACAATTTGTCCATCGCATCAGTACACCAGCCATGTACTTGTCCAATTAATTAGCATTATTAGGAAGCACACAACGAGAAAGCAACCGGGTTAGCTGAAGGAGGCGCTGATTACGCCAGAGTGGCTGACAGCGCGCTCCACGTTGTCCGTGGACAGGCTATTTGAGAGCGCGGCGCCTGCGGGTCGGCAACTTGTCGCGCAGCCTGTATCGGAAGTTTGCCCAAGTGAAAGGCGAGCCGCCGCCGCTGTTACATTATTCTCTTAGTTGCCCGGGCTCCTTTATAACGGCGCCGCGCGCACGGCAGGGAGGAAGGAAGGCCGGGGAGCGCTGCTCGACGGCCATATTGATCACGACGTCGGCGCCGCGCGTGCCCGCCGCTCCTCGCCTCTCGCCCCTCGGCCCTAGCCCTCCCAGCGACTTGCCCGCTAGCCTAAAACGCGACGAGCCCTCCGCACTCCATAGGCGTCACTGTCTCCTCTCTACGGCCGGATAGTCGTCCTACTACACTCGTCATATACGCTACAATTTGTACTCAAACGGTGTCCGATAAGAACTGCCAACAGGCTTTTTGCATCTTTCCACCATCTGTTCAGCCACCCCTCTAATAAAAGTAGAAGAACATTAGAAAAGAACTCGGAAAAACACTATTAATAAATTTTACATATTAATGAAAGTAACGCACTGTATGTGCGACAGTGAGTTGTAAACTTTTATTTCGATGGGAGATCCGATGCTACGATTCTTAGTGATTAGTAAAAATAAGGAACTAATATTTTAAAAATGTGTATTTAAATAATACTGAGATCGAAGAGGTCAGAAGAACTGAGAATAATGTAGCGTAACAAACACGAATTGTATATAGATATAACAATGAAAAATACGGGATGGAATAATGGCAGTATTGTGAAAATGATAGACTGATACTTACCATATGGCGGAGATGATGAGTCGTAGATAGGCACAACAAAAGACTTTCAAACAAGACGCTTTTGGCCAAAAAAGCCTTCATCGGAATTAGACAACACACACACACACGCACACACACACACACGCACAAACGCAGCTCACACACGCACATGGCACAGTCTTTACCTACCAAGACCAGATTTTAAGTCATCAGACTGGTTTGATGCGGCCCGCCACAAATTCCTCTCCTCATCTCAGAGTAGTAATTGCACCCACCTCCTCAATTATTTGCTGTTACTAATATATCTACATATACATCTACATGCATACTCCACAAGCCACCTGACGGTGTGTGGCGGAAGGTACTTTGAGTATACCGGTTCTCCCTTCTATTCCAGTCTCGTATTGTTCGTGGAAAGAAAGATTGTCGATATGCCTCTGTGTGGGCTCTAATCGCTCTGATTTTATCCTCATGGTCTCTTCGCGAGATGTACGTAGGAAGGAGCAATATACTGCTTGACTCCTCGGTGAAGGTATGTTCTCGAAACTTCAACAAAAGCCCGTACCGAGCTACTGAGCGTCTCTCTTGCAGAGTTTTCCACTGGAGTTAATCTATCATCTCCGTAACGCTTTCGCGATTACTAAATGATCCTGTAACGAAGTGTGCTGCTCTCGGTTGGATCTTCTGTATCTCTTCTATCAACCCTATCTGGCACGGATCCCACACCGGTGAGCAGTATTCAAGCAGTGGGTGAACAAGTGTACTTTGTAACCTACTTCCTTTGTTTTTGGATTGCATTTCCTTAGGATTCTTCCAATGAATCTCATTCTGGTATCTGCTTTACTGACGATTAATTTTATATGGTCATTCCATTTCCTAATGCCTACTCCCAGATAGTTTGTGGAATTAACTGCTTCCAGTTGCTGACCTGCTATATTGTAGCTAAATGATAAAGGATCTTTCTTTCTATGTATTCGCAGCACATTATATTTGTCTACATTGAGATTCAATTGCCATTCCCTGCACCATGAGTCAATACGTTGCAGATCCTCCTGCATTTCAGTACAATTTTCCATTGTTACAACCTCTCGATACACTACAGCATCATCCGCAAAAAGCCTCAGTGAACTTCCGATGTTATCCAGAAGGTCATTTATGTATATTGTGAATAGCAACGGTCCTACGACACTCCCCTGCGGCACACCTGAAATCTGTCTTCCTCTATAGTTTTTACCCTTCACAGCACCCTCTAATATCATGGAAGTTATCCCCTGATGCCTTAACAGATGTCCTATAATTTTGTCCCTTCTTCTTATCGGTGTTTTCCATATGTTCCTTTACTCGCCGATTCTTCGAAGAACCTCCTTATTGCGGCTAGCTTCTGGATCACACGGTCCCAGGTTCTATTTCCGGCCAAGTTGGGGATTTTCTCTGCCTAGGGACTGGGTATTTGTGTTGCCCTCATCATTTCATTATCATTCGTGAAAGTGGCTAGAGTGGACTGTGAAAACATTGGAAATTTGTACGGACGCTGCCGACCACGCAGTTGAGCGCCCCGCAAACCAAACATCATCATCATTCCTTACTTGATCTGTCCACATAATTTTCAACATTCTTCTGCAGCATTGCGTCTCAAAGACTTCGATTCTCTTCTCACTACCACACAATGCTGTGCACCAAAGGTACATTATCAGGATGCATTTTTTGCCAGTGCTATACTGCTTTTTATATTCTTCTTGCTCAGTACGTCCTGGGTTATTTTGCTGCCTATGTAGCAGAATTCCTTAAGTTCGTCTACTTCGTGATCACCACTTCTAATGTTAAGTTCTTCGCTGTCTCAACTCTACAATTCCTCATTTGTTGGTCTTTCTTCGATTTAGTCTCAATCCATATTCTATACTCATTAGACCATTCCATTCAACACATACTGCAGTTCTTCTTCATTTTCACTGAGGCTAGCAATGTCATCATCGAATCTTATCATTGATATCCTTTTACCCTGAATTTTAAACCGACTCTTGAACCTTTTTCTAATGGCTAAGGCTCTTAGCACAGGGTCTTCCATAGAGAGAAAAAACTGGTTGCAACTCATTGTCCCACATACAGCTCGTTACTCTCATTACTTTGTAAAATCTGTTACACACGCACACACACATTATATATATATGAGCTGTGGGTGGGACAGTGAGTTTGTTCACTTCTTCGACTGCTAATTCTCTTCTTGTTTCGTTATATAACTGTATTAATGGAAAAGTTAATTTCTAACTTTTTCATCAAAAACAAAAAGTATTGGAAAAGTAGTTACAGAAAAGAGTTTGCTTTGTGAACAAAGTTAACTGCTTCTGTGTGATATCTCTGATTGTATTTACGAGATAGTCAAGAATTTTCGCTATAAACACTGGCTTTTACGGAATTCTCGTTTAATTTGTGGGAAACTAATGTGTTCCAATTACGAAAGTTCATTTTAATTTGAAAGACTCAAAAATATTAACAAAACTTTTAAAAAATTAATTTTGATTTCGGCACAGCTTCTTCCGCAGAACTGTTTACGGGTGTTTCATGGCGAACGCACGCAGACTACGGAACTTTGCCTCACACTGACAAATTCATTGAAAGAGATCCTTATCGGACGCCAGATATACGCTTGCCTAAGAAATAACCGGTGTGATTAACTCGCACGCAAGTACAACGACGAAGCGCACGGCGCAGAGTGATACAGAAAAACCAAGAGCCAGTGGCTGAAACTGAGGAATGCCGGACATTTGCCACGCCAGACATTTGCCACACCGGACATTTGCCACACTTGCCCCTTCGCCAGGTAGCGATCCCTCAGCTAAGGGCCGACCTTCCCCGTAGTACCTCTGTCCGCTTTCAAACCGCCGTCTCCACATCTTACTCGATACAACCAGTACGTAAGGGACCTCCTTCTTCGACATCTTGGCCAAATACAGAGCTTCTTTTACGAAATCGAAGTATTTACAACTTTTGGGAAACGAAAGCAATACCGACGATTATGTCAGTATGTAATTAGTTCTGCCAAGTATAAATATATATTCCTCTGTCCGTACAGTAGCTTCCTTTCACGCTTACTGATTGCGATAGAAACAGTCCATCGGCATGGGAGCAACAAGAAAGGAACAATGAAACGTGAATGCAAATATACGCTAATCATTTCTTTTTTATCACTGCATTTGTGCCTACTTTAATAACTACAACTGCATACCCAAAAGGCAATAGGGAAAGAATAAATGGGTTTGTGAATGTTTGAAAAGAAGAATGACATACTCCATATTAATTTACTCTCTAAAAACATTAGTTAATAAAGTGTAGCGGGACAATGATCAAAACATAATTGAAAACACGTTCACTAAATAGAGATAAGAACATCTATGATTGACATGTCATCTAAAATCGACTTACAATTTTAAAATGTTAGAAATAAGGAAATGAAGTAATACAGAATGCTACGCTTGTAACGTACGTTGTTGTTCTACATTGTTTAGCTCTGGTATTTGCCGGCCGAAGTGGCCGTGCGGTTAAAGGCGCTACAGTCTGGAACCGCAAGACCGTTACGGTCGCAGGTTCGAATCCTGCCTCGGGCATGGCTGTTTGTGATGTCCTTAGGTTAGTTAGGTTTAACTAGTTCTAAGTTCTAGGGGACTAATGACCTCAGCAGTTGAGTCCCATAGTGCTCAGAGCCATTTTTTAGCTCTGGTATTTACAAGGTCACAGAGAAAACATCTTAGGTTCTGGAGGGAAAAGCTATAATTCTAATTATCTGCACTACAACAAAAACAAGAAAGACAACTTAAGGAAAAGTAATGTAAGCTCACAATCGACTTTCAAGCAGATAGTTCCTGTGACTTAGTATGGGCAGAGGTTATATTCGACGACGGGAATAAATTAATAACTGGCTCCTTTTACCGACCCCCTTTCTCAGATGAAACAGTTGCTGAACAGTTCAAAGAAAAGAAAACTTGAGTCTCATCACAAATAAGCACCCTACTCATACAATTATAGTTGGCAGTTACTTCAATCTGCCTTCCGCATGTTGACAAAAATACATTTTCATACCCTATTGTAAACAGAAAACAACTTCCGTAATTATTATAAATGCTTTTTAAAAATTATTTTTAACAATTAGTTGACGAGGCCATTCAAATTGTAAATGGTTACAAAAACACACTTGACCTCTTAGCCACAAATAATCCTGAACATCACGACGGATACAGGGATTAGTGCACACACAGTCGTAGAGAGGCTCACTTCCGTAACAAAGAAATTCACCAAAACTAAACGCGAAATATATCTATTGATAAAAGCAGCTAAAAGTTCGGCTGACGTCTTACTAAGAGATGGTCTCCAATCCTTCCAAACTATGTAAATGAAGACCATATGTGGCTTAAGTTCAAAGAAATAGTATCAACAGCACTCGAGATATTCATACCAAATAAATTAATAAGAGACGGAACTGATCCCCCATGGTACACAAAACACGACAGAAAGCTGTTGCAGGAGCACCGCAAAAGGCACGTATAATGTAGACGAACGCAAAATCTCCAAGATTGGTGAAGTTTTACTGAGGCTCGAAATTTGGTGCGGATTTCAATGCGAGATGCATTTAATAGTTTCCACAACGAAGCTCGCTCTAGAAATGTGGCGGAAAATCCAAAGAGATACTGGTCCCATGTTAAGTAAGCCAGCGGAAGGGCTCAGTAAGTACCTTTACTGCGCGACAGCGACGGTAATGTTACTGATGACAGTGCCACTAAAGTGGAGTTAGTAAATGCATTTTCCGAAATTCCTCCACCAAAGAAGACGAAGTAAATATTCCAGAATTCGAAATGAGAACAGCTGCAAACATAATTTAGAAGTAGCTATCCCTGGTATTGCAAAGCAACTGAAATTACACTGTCAGTGACAGAGGAAATGATCAAATATCTTTTCAAAAAGTCTCTAATGTATAAGAAAAGTAGGTCTAATACATTTGTTTCTGATGTTCTTTAGTAACAATTAATTTTCAGTAGTAAGCTCCCTGCTTTTAGTGACCTGTTTAAAGATAATCAACAATTTAGTGTCCGCAGCTCGTGGTCTCGCGGTAGCGCTCTCGCTTCCCGAGCACGGGGTCCCGGGTTCGATTCCCGGCGGGGTCAGGGCTTTTCTCTGCCTCGTGATGACTGGGTGTTGTGTGATGTCCTTAGTTTAGTTAGGTTTAAGTAGTTCTAAGTTCTAGGGGACTGATGACCATAGATGTTAAGTCCCATAGTGCTCAGAGCCATTTGAACCTTTTGAACCAACAATTTAGTAAGAAATTTTAATTTTTAAAGGACTATATCTAAATGTACTTAAGTAGATTTACATCTACTATAAATGTTTGCAGCTATACTTAAATAAAAAATATTTGAGGTGCCAAAATTGTCAACCTTAGCATCAGATCAGTTTTGGGATGTCAATTTTAGGTGCAATTCAAAGGTTCAGTTCCCATTTTCTTTTACGAAAGCGTATACTATCAGTTTAACAAACCATGATATTTTAGGTGATAGTTGCGATTCTGAAGCTTCAGAAAATTATTTTAGAACTCACAACTATTTAATAGTATGGCTATAATATTGGAAGGTAGAAAAAAGTTATCTTAACGTGACAACAATAGGGATACTTTTGTGAGGTTTGAAACACTTTGCACAGGCTTTGGACAGTGAAAATGATAAATGACCATCTACCATTCTGGCGTGTGTAAAATCAGCCTAAACACGCTGAACTAATGTACACTCTACTTACAATTACAACTTAATATTAGCTCCGATAATGCTGATTCAATGTTTTAATAATTTTATCTCAGTAGCCTGCGAGGACTCAGTGGTCTTCATAGTTTTTAATACATTATTTTTAACGTATTTTAGTCCAGTTTCTGGGGAATGGCTTTCAAGCAAGGCCTAATGTTGCCAGTCTCTTCATAAGTCTACGATTCTCTCTATTCTGTCGTCCAGCTTCAAGTACTTCTTCTTCCTCTTCTTATCTTCAAGATTCATTTTCAATTTCATGTACATGCAGTTTGTGAGCTCTGCTTCCTTTTTTAAGCACTCCACCAAATAGCTGATTTTAGGGTGAGAGTTTCCAATAATACTATTTATTTTGTTGTGCCACCCTTCAACAGCATGCGTCGTTCGGTGCCTTTTTCCGTAACAGTCCCACATTTCTATTGCGATATCCTCATTCTCTAGCCAGTTATCCACAAAGTAGTAAAAAAATTGAGAGAACCTCCCGTTATCAGGAGCTTCTCCATGAATCTAAATCCATCCATTGCTTACGTCCTCCGGTTTTACAACTGCCAGCGCTGCACACATGCTGACGTGACGTCTTAAATCCTCGTTCTAGCGGTACTCCTCAGTTAGATCGAGAACTCGAATTCTTCTCCATAAACTTTTCTTCATATGGAAATAGAATCCATTTATTTCAGTTGTGGGAAAAACTTGACAAATGGCCGATATCGCAGCTGTCTCAAAGTCCACCTTTACTTGTTTAGGACACCACACAGAGACTGCCAGTTTTATCAGACGAAACAGACGAACATATGTGTCTTTCTTAGGGAGCAGTGCAAATACAGTAGGTAGAATGATTGTTTCTTTAATCGGGCCTCCTAAGTCTACCGTGTATGGTGTAGATCTGTGCAAACTGCTTGCTGTATCTCTTAAATGTTCCATCCATAAAAAAATGGGAACATGTTTTTAAACTTTCTTTTCCTTTGCTTCCACTAAAAATCATTATTCTCATCTCTAATTTATCGTCTTCCAGATGAAAACTACTGCCATCTCCCATTTTTAATAGATCTTCATGAAGATCAATTTCATAAGAGTTCTTAGGCTCTTAGTACCCCCACTCTTGACTCCATCGACGACGCATGGTTCTCTTCATAGATTCTGAATTAGGCATCACTGTAACAAAGTCATAAACTTTATTGTGTAGATTTCCCATTTCATCCGCGTATATCTCCGATGGCTGTGTAGTTTCTTCTCGAGACCTTCTCTTCGCCCTTTCCACTTGCTTTCTCACATTCAGAGCTGCATCGTCAGGTGGTCCACAGACATGTTCTAATACGCTCAACACTTCTCCGTTCCTCGAAAGCAGCTTTCCCTTGCAATGATCCGCATTTCGGCGTAAGCACATCCATATAACAACACCTTCTTTAGATTCCCTCTGTTTAAGATACGCGTAACCTTTGTAATGAGCAGGAGGCCTGCCCTTGTTCGTTGTAATAACTTCCATACTGATGGTCACGTTAGGAACTTCGAAAGCAAACTGGGCGGGCGGGTGAGGAGGAGGAGAAGGGGGGGGGGGGGGGGGAGACAAGGGACCGAACCCTTCGAAGCAGGTAAAACCGTGGCAAATGTCCGGCGTGGAAAATGTCCGGCGTGGCAACTGTCCGGACACCGAAACTGAGACTTTTGAGGTCGTCTCTAAATCTGGGAACGAGAGAATCGGGGATGTGCACCACTCTGAATATTCGGTGGAAAACACGTCGTAGATTTCAGACAGGCAGATGAACCTCATAGCCGGCCGGTGTGGCCGAGCGGTTCTAGGCGCTTCAGTCTGGAACCGCGCGACCGCTACGGTCGCAGGTTCGAATCCTGCCTCGGGCATGGATGTGTGTGATGTCCTTAGGTTAATTAGGTTTAAATAGTTCTAAGTTCTAGGGGACTGATGACCTCAGATGTTAAGTCCCATAGTTCTCAGAGCCATTTGAACCATTTCTTCGTTCACATTACTAAACTGAGCTCAGTCGATGAGCAACATAGGAATAATTTCGTCGCGTGCTGTCAGGAAAGACACTGAATATAAGAGGAAGAAGAAAAAGAAGAACTCTGCATAAGCTGAAGGACCATTCGAGCGTACACATCGGTCTTTGAAGAGCTAATTACAGAGTAGGGCTACTTCTCTGCCACAGTTCTGTATTCGTGTCAATCATACCAGGCACTGAAAGAAAGTTGTGTTACATTTAAAGAGAAACGAATGATCTGGAAAAGAAAGGAAGAGCACATTTAACCGGGCCGTCGGCGACGCGCTCACTACAGAGAGACACCACGGACGCTGATTGGGGTAAGAAGTTGGCCGTCGCCTTTACAAAAGAACCATTCAGGCATCTGGCTTAAGGTGGAAACCACAAAAACCCTAAATTTTGGTGGCTAGACGGGGATCTGAACCGACATCCTCCCGAATGGCAGTCCGGTATCGACCTCGCACGGTCGAATATAACCAGGAAGCAATCTGAACACTCCCTGTACATCCAAGAGTACCCAAAATGGGGACTCATGTGACTATTTCGAAAAAAATACTGTGGAGGTTAGTACATCTAGTAGTTGTGTTTGGTACGATAATTGGATGCTACAACAGAAAAAAAATTAGAATGTAACTTGCAAAGGGAAATACTGGCTTTAGAAGTGAGTGCTTAGCACAAAGCACCATCTGGAAATCGTGAGTGAAACTTAACGGAGTAATGAGTTTGAGTAGCTAGTTCATTTGAGGTTTCACAGATTTTGAATATTTAGCAACAGCGCTTGAGAGGATCTGCACTGCTTCCACTTATACTCGTCTCGGTGTGACAAAGATGACTGACTGATATCCACGCTGACTATTACGCCTCGCAAAGTAAATCCACATTTCCGAGAAGCTCTCTTGTGACGACTTTCTATATTATGTCGCACTTGTGCCTCATGTGATCCGTAGCCTAGGGGCGCCGGCACGGTAGCTCAGCGTGTTCGGTCAGAGGATTAGCTATCCTCTGTAATAAAAAAAGAACTGAGTGAACGGATCAACGAACAACCTGCACGGGTGTCATGAGACGTCCGCCCCCAACATATACAACGAACAAAATAGAACAAAAATGAGGTCAACAAAGAATTTTAAAAAAAGGGGTAGCGTCTTTGATTCATAATCAAAAACGTATTCGGTCCCGGGTTCGAATCCCATCGCTGCTTAAATCTTGATTAATAATCAGCATTGGCGGCCGAAGACTTCAGGCATAAGAAGTCAGCCCTCATTGTGCCAACGGCCTTGTCAAAGAGGGCGGAGGAGCGGATAGAGGTTCAGGGCACTCTCTTGTCCTAGGGGTGTGAAACTGCCCCTAAAGGTGGAAGAATCAGCAACGATCAACGCCTTGAGGGTGCAGAAGGCAATGGAAACCACTGCATTAAAGACACGTAACGTGTATCCACAGGACATATTGCCTGTAATTGAAGAAGTGTCATTATGATCTCTCCTTTAGCAAAAGATTCCGGAATAGTCCCCCATTCGGATCTCCGGGTGGGGACTGTCAAGGGGGAGGTTACCATGAGAAAAAGATTCAATAATCAACGAAACAATAACATTCTACGAGTCGGGGCGTGGAATGTCAGAAGCTTGAACGTGGTAGGGAAACTAGAAAATCTGAAAAGGAAAATCCAAAGGCTCAATCTATATATAGTTGGGGTCAGTGATGTTAAGTGGAAAGAAGACAAGGATTTCTGGTAAGATGAGTGTAAGGTAATATCAACAGCAGCAGAAAATGGTATAACGGGAGTTGTATTCTTTATGCATATGAAGGTAGAGCAGAGAGAATGTCACTGTGAACAATTTAGTGAAAGTTCTTATCAGAATCGCCAGCAAACCAACACCGACAACGATAGTTGAGGTATACATGCCGACGTCGCAAGCTGAAGATGAAGAGATAAAGTGTATGAGGAAAGGGTAATACTGTATGTAAAGGGGGATGAAAATCGAATAGTCATGGGGGACTTGACTGCAGTTGTAGGGGAAGGAGTAGAAGAAAAGGTTACTGGAGAATATGGACTTGGGACAAGGAATGAGAGAGGAGAAAGATTAACTGAGTTCTGCAATAAACTTCAACTAGTAATAGCGAATATTCTGTTCAGGGATCACAAGAGGAGGAGGCATACTTGGAAAAGGCCAGGTGATACAGAAATATTTCAATTAGATTACATCATGGTCGGGTAGAGATTCCGAAATCAAATACTGGATTCTAAGGTATACCCAAGAGCAGATATAGATTCAAATCACATTGTAGTAGTGATGAAGAGTAGGCTGAAGATTAAGACGTTAGTCAGGAAGAATCAATATGCAAAGAAGTGGGAAAATCTTCAAATGTGTGTGAATTCGCAAGGGATCAAACTGTTGAGGTCATCGGTCCCTAGACTTACACACACTAGTTAAACTAACTTATGCTAAGAACAACACACACACCCATGCCCGAGGGAGGACTCGAAACTTCGGCGTGAATGGCCGCGCAATCAGTGACATGGTGTCTCTAACCGCGCGGCCACTCCACGTGGCAAAGAAGTATGAGCATGTAAACCGTCTGAAGATGAATCATAACGATTCGAAAGCGGTAACGGTACCCCCTTTGAATAAAGGAACTGATTTTGTGGCTGGTTGCGGTGCCAACAACATCAACAAAAATACAAGTCGCTGAGGCATGAAATGAAAAGAAAGTGCAGTTAAGCTAAGACGAAATGGCTGCAGGAAAAATGTGAAGACATCGAAAATGAATGATTTTCAGAAGGACGGAAACAGCATACAGGAAAGTCAAAACAACCTTCGGTGACATTAAAGGCAAGGGTGATAACATTAAGAGTGCAACGGGAATTCCACTTAAATGCAGAGGAGAGAGCGGATAGGTGGAAGGAATACGTTGAAATTTCCCAATGAGGGGGAAGATTTGTCTGATGTGCTAGAAGAAAAAACAGGAGTCGATTTAGAAGGGATTGTGGATCCAGTATTAGAATCAGAATTTAAAAGAGCTTTGGAGGACTTAAGATCAAATAAGGCAGAAGGGATAGATAACATTCCATCAGAATTTCTAAAATCATCGGGAGAAGTGGCAACAAAACGACTATTCACGTTAGTGTGTAGAATGTATGAGTCTGGCGACATGCCATCTGACTTTCGGAGCAGCATCATCCACACAATTCCGAAGACGGTAAGAGCTGACACGTACGAGAATTACCGCACAATCAGCCTAACGGCTCACGTATCCAAGTTGCTTAAAAGAATAATGTACAGAAGAATGAAAAAGAAAACTGAGGATGCGCTAGATGACGATCAGTTTGGCTTTAGGAAAGGTAAAGGCACGAGAGAGGAAATTCTGACGTTACGGTGTGTGATGTCCTTGGGTTAGTTAGGTTTAATTAGTTTTAAGTTCTAGGCGACTGATGACCTCAGAATTTAAGTCGCATAGTGCTCAGAGCCATTTGAACCATTTTTGGAGCTGTAGAGGGCAAAAACGTCGAGAAAGACAGAGATTGGAATAAATCCAGTAAATAATTGAGGACAATTGCAAGCGTTGCTGTGTGGTTTTAGAGGTTAGCACAGGAGAGGAATTCATGGCGGGCCGCATCAAAGATTAATAAAAAAAGCTTCATGTTGGTTATTCATGAGGATCTGTAAATCTCCTACGAACTGCCCGAATTATCGTTAGACTCAAATAAACCCTCTGCCTGTTCTCTTGTTCTTCAACTATTCCAGGTGTATGCTAGCGCAATTCACTAGGTTTACAAAAGTGCTCGTGATTTGCGATACAACAGAAAGGGAAAAGGCCAGGTAAAATTTATAATGGGATGACTCAGTCTGCCGGTGAAAAGTTTAGTGCTGCCTGTTATAAATAATCACATTGACTTTCCTAAACAAGTAAGCTCTGAAACATGTGTGGCTGGGGTAATTTATAAGTATTGTCTAAGTCCGCGTTCAAGAATTTTATAGTGTAAGAACCACATACAGTGGTAATAACGAAAGGAGTCAGTGTACATATTACCTTAGCTGTATGCTAATATATCACATTTCCATCAGTCCATTTGGATGCAATGAGAAGAAAACTATAGGCCTAAGTTCCTTCGAGGTGGGGATGGGTCAGGTCACAATCAACATGTCGAAAAAGAGATGAGATAATGACTATTGAGCCGACTTCTGTTAGAACTGCGACTGTACTCATTTCATTCAAAAACAGATATTCACTAATATAGTTTAATACATGGTAAATGTTGTTGCCGTCTAAATTATTAGCCTAAAACAATATTGTAATTGCACTTCATGTTCCATTATCATTTCATAACCTGTAGTTGCACGTTATTAAAAATCAACAATTATTATCTGATCTGGAGCACTGCATCAATTTCGAACTTATTCCTTTAATAGTAGTTATCACATATTAGAATTGGAAATAGTTGTGACTCCTTCAGAACTGTGTTTGATAAGAGTTTCCATCATGTATCGTATGCCTTTTCTGAAAAGTAATATGAGCTGGAAGAGTAGGCACGAGTGTGTACGTGTCAGTGAGATTTTAGTGCACCCTTTTCTCAACATTCAGCTCACGATTGTCATTGTTCTTTCTTTGACAGAAAACTGGGAGAGGATATAAGTGAATTATGGATTTCAGACCTTCAGTCGACAAACGTTGCTCAGACAGGCTAGTTTCGGTAATGTGTTTGTTATGTGGTTGGGAAGCTCAGTTAATGAGCACAGTTACGAACATTCCTTCTTCATTTGTGATTCAAACTCCTATGCTGCAAAGAAGAACTTTACCTTATAGAGTATGATGCCTAAATTTTTGTCACTTTTGGCTTATTTACAAGGCAACTGAGATCTAGTTCCCGTGCTAATGCTTCGCAGATTAGTAGTTACAACACGTGGTCTAATGTTAACAAATCACTTAGGTTGAGAGCGTTAACTACTACATTACGTAAATACAGTGCAAGCAAGCAGCCAGCAAACATCTCACCACGACCCAGAACGGAGTTGCTTCAGTGTACCCATTTCATTATCAGAGGACAAAGGGTTTATACTAAACACATTATCACATCCTCACGGCAACAGGCGGAAGAAAAGCGTGCCCTTTGTCCGCTGACCCTGAGGTCACGCTAACCGATTCTACCACCGAGCTTCAAGCCGTCGCCACGCGGGACGAGGTAACTAACGTTGACGAGTACACGGATGGGATACCCAACGTCACGAGGCACAGCTACGTCGGCTCACGGGACGCTCTGGTTAACGTGATTTCGCGCTCTCAGCGCTTTCTAGCGTGTAGTAAGTGGGCATGTTGAGCGCGCTAGGAGTGTTTTCAATGCACAACCTTTCTTATGAATTTTGTAAAGGTATATATTTTTATATACAAATTTTTTAACAATTTATAAGTCTATATACTTTTATCTATAAAATTATGAAAATTTTGTACATGAAAATATAGAGCTTTTTAAATTTTTTTAAATTTTATATTTAAAAATTGTATTTATAAAATTCATAAAAAAGGTTCTGCATTAAAAACACTCCTAGTGCGCTCAATACACCCACTTACAACTCTGACGCTCCACACCTTTTCATCTTCGTCAGACATAAGCAAAAACACCCTGTGAATGCGTTAGCGTCACTAGAATAATTTTTTGGGGTTAGGAGTGGACCCTCATTCTATGACAGAGCACATCGGTGTTTAGCTGTACTAAATTTGTTTTATTCCTACACTGCTGTTAAAGAAGCACATAGGTTTACATAGATGTGAGATAACAATTTCAGGACAGTTGTCAAGATAACGCATTACGTCCTGTTTAGCAGAAATAACACTGAACAACAGTATCAAATTTAAATAGAAGGTTCTCTAAAAGATTTTTCTTATTTCTAGACAGTGAAGTTGGCCAATATTACTACAAATCATCCGATTCTGGTTCTAAGTTCGGTACTATTTAGGATGACAATCAAGTCTACAGGGGATGGTTAGTTTTTGTGACAAGATGAGCAAAAGATTACTAAAGGCTGCTCGAGTTCACAGTGGACACAAGCTGGTGATCCAACAATTTTACGCCTTTTCCAGTGGCATTTACCTTTAGCTGCGGCGTGCTGTCAGCTGCATGGCTGCTATCGCCCTCTGAAAATCCTATAAAAAGCTAATCAAAATCTTTACTGATTTTATCAGCTGAGACTGTGCTATGTGTCTCGTTAGGCCAGAAAACATGCACTCATCCCTAGTCTGGAAAATATGGCAATATACACGTGCATAGATAGAGCAGCGTGTATACTTCAATGACCTCTTAGTTCTCACAAGAACAATTAACTACCTGGCTGTTCCGTTTCTCCATATCGGAGCTCAGCCACTCTTCAGCTAATTTCTAGCTGTCAGCGAAAGTGAATGCAATTCCTCTTTTGGCGTCGTACAGAGCGTGATGCGCTGTGTTCTACACTTGACGCTGGCTCAGAGGAGAGTCCCTGAAGTTTTCAGCACTGTGTCTTTTGTAGCAAACTGTCCCCCACCTGTGTCCTTTTGTGCTTCACGTAATGGCTTTTTCAGACCAATGGGGACATTCCTTTTATCATGTGGAAACTACCCCTGCCAACTGTAAAGGGCCTACCTTTAAACTACATCGAAACATCGCCACTTTTTCTCCTTTCGAGTTTATTTCAGCCAGCCGAACATTTTGTGCCCTCACCTGACACCTAAAAGTTACACACGTACATCACGAGCGTACCATGGGCCTTTCACGTGATCAACTGTGTCACCTTTCGGAAAAGGAAGGGACCCTGCTTGGCAATGCAATTGGGACAATGAACAACAAAGGTTCATGCTAAGTTGCTGTAATTTTGCGAGGCAAATGGAACAATTTGAAAAGCTGAGGTCTGCCATACAGTTCTGAAACTTTACGTGCTTTTAGTCTTCCTTGTTGATTGATTGAAGGTATGAAGCCGTCGATCGAGGAGGTGGCGACAGTCACTCATTGTCGGCCGTCGCTGTTGCAGAAGCTGGATGTTGGCGCGCCTTCTTCTCGACACGGTCACCAGGCGAAACGGGCTCTTGATGTGCGCCAGCTAATGCTTCCCGTCCGCGACACCATGTCAGAAACTATCATCGCGAGTCGAGCGCAATTACATGCTGCCAAACCCCGAAAGCGCGGCAACTCGCGGGAGCGTCACACAACACACCTGCTCCACTCGCTACTCCAGCCAGACTCCTACAGCTCTGCCCGCGCTCCACGCGGCAGAGTTAACACTACCAAAGATCCTACACACTTTGAGTCTTCACACGACCTATCGATGTAATCGTTCGATAGCAGTTTTCCCTAGGCAAGACCCAGCGTAAAAATACAAATAATATTTACGAAACAAACCAATTATACATCGACATAAATGCATAAATATATATATACAAATAGTAAATCAATTACAATATGTAAAGACACAGAAATGTCATATATTCAGGTAACAAAAACAAGGAAAACAAATTATAGTACAATAGATGGAAATAGGAGGATATGCATTTCCGGCGTTACAGGGTCACCAACCTCTGTCAGAAGCCTTCCGTTGTATGTGGGCCATGCCGGTACAACGTGGATCTGCCCCCAAACTACACTCATGCTCATAAATTAAGGATAATGCTGATACATGGTGAAAGAATTCTCTGGTGGGTGGTTTGCGGGTTCAAATCACCTTGGGGTACGACCATGCGGTGCATTTGACTTGCGGTCATTGCACAGTGGTGCTGGCAGCAGTCCACATACGCAGAGGTGTGTGGGTGCATGTCGGAGTACGGTGCAGCGAGTAAGTGTGCAGACATTTTCAGATGTGCTAGTGATGACTGTGTGTTGAAATGGCTCAAAGAACACATATTGATGACGTTATGAGGGGTAGAATACTAGGGCGACTGGAGGCTGATCAAAAACAGCAAGTCATAGTATGGGCCCTCTGTGTGCCACAAAGTGTGATCTCAAGATTATGGCAACGATTCCAGCAGACAGGAAACATGTCCAGGCGCTACACTACGGGACGTCCACAGTGTACAACAACACAAAAAAGACCGATATCTCAGCATCAGTGCGCGCAGTTGGCCACGAAGTACTGCAGGTTGCCTCGCTCGGGACCTTACCGTAGCCACTGGAACAGTTGTCTCCAGACACACAGACTACAGACGACTGAACAGACATGGTGTATTCGCCTGGAGACCTGCAAGGTGCATTCCACTGACCCCTGGTCACAGGAGAGCCCATAAAGCCTGGCGTCGAGAACACAGTCCATGGTCATTGGACCAGTGGTCTCAGGTTATGTTCACGGACGAGTCCAGGTATAGTCTAAACAGTGATTCTCGCCGGGTTTCATCTGGTGTGAACCAGGAACCAGATACCAACCCCTTAATGTCCTTGAAAGGAACCTGTATGGTGGTCGTGGTTTGATGGTGTGGAGTGGGATTATGATTGGTGCACTTTCACTCCTGCATGTCTTTGACACAGGAACTTTAACAGGTCAGGTGTACGGGATGTCATTTTGACACCAGTATGTCCGCCTTTTCAGGGGTGCAGTGGGTCCCACTTTCCTCCTGATGGATGATAACACACGGCTCCGCCGAGCTGCCATCGCGGAAGAGTACCTTGAAACAGAAGATATCAGGCAAATGGAGTGGCCTGCCTGTTCTCCAGACCTAAGCCCCGTCAAACACGTCTGGGATGCTCTCGGTCGACTTATCGCTGCATGTCTTCAAACCCCCTACGACACTTCAGGAGCTCCGACAGGCACTGGTGCAATAATGGGAGGCTATACCCCAGCAGCTGATCGACCAACTGATCCAGAGTATGCCAACCCGTTGGGCGGCCTGTGTACGTGTCGGGGTACGTGCGCAGGAAACAGTGCCGTTTTGTAGCACATGTGTTTCGGGATGGTTTTCTCAACTTATCACCAATACTGTGGACTTTCATATCTGTGTCGTGTGTGTTCCCTCTGTGCCTATGCTATTAGCGCCAGTTCTGTGTAGTGTCACGTTGTGTGGCACCACATTCTGCAATTATCCTTAATTTATGAGCATGAGTGTAGAACGTTTCTTCCAGCAGCTTTTTTCACCTTTTGCTCATTGACATGCAAGATTTTGGTTCGGTGTGTAATCCCGTCGAATCGAGTGTCAAAAAAAAAAAAAAAAAAAAAAAAAATGTTCAAATGTGTGTGAAATCTTATGGGACTTAACTGCTAATGTCATCAGTCCCTAAGCTTACACACTACTTAACCTAAGTTATCCCAAGGACAAACACACACACCCATGCCCGAGGGAGGACTCGAACCTCCGCCGGGACCAGCAACACAGCGAGTGTCATCCCTTTTGGCATTACCAACTGTACGTTTTGTTAGGCATATCTGCTCCGTACCACCAAAGTATGTCAGGTGACATATTCATCTACTTGTTACGACGTGTAAAATCTCATGTAAGGTGCAAAAATAACATTCTTTCAAGTTGCTACATTACACAACTCTAGCAGCATTTGCCATCATCATTTGGCTCACAAACCTCACAGTTTGTTCATGACAAAGGGGAAAGTGTAAAACACTTGCATTAGCTTTATTAAAACTCACATTTCTCCCTTGGCTCTATGCTAGTCATATTATTCTGACTGTGGTATGCAAAAATAAACACTTCAGTATCCATGAACATGTAATAAGACAAAAAGGGAAGATACATGACCAGTCAGTAAGGACATCTGATTATAAAAGTTGACCAAATCGAACAAACTTACTCCTGGCAGAGAATGCACTGATATTTACGTAGCATCAAGTATGATAGAAATTATTTCCATTAATTTCGTAAGCAAATCTCATTACCTTTTGGAAAACGCGAAGATGAAAAAAAAATAGATACAACAGGACACGAACACAATATCTACTTAATCTCTGTTCCAGCAACATGTTATCTTTATTTACTACACTAAACTGCAGCTTCCTTCTGAGTGACATTGTCTTTTATCTTACAATCGTCTACAGGCTTTAACACCAGAAAATTTTTAATTTATATTTTAGTGTAACGAATCCTAAAAAGAACAACATGTTTTTCATGAATCTTCAGTGTGCAGTTGCCTTAAAAGTCCCATAAAACGCTACTTATAACGCGATAATAACTGAGAGCGAAATTACATTAATCACTATTTGAAGTTTCCCGTTATTTTATTACAACATATAGTATCAATAAAGATTATTCCTCGACACATTCAACATGCTGATGCTTATTAGCAACATATATTCATGGGGTGTAAGGTATAACAAAAACTCAGCATGTGGGATACTACTGAACACGGTAAGTACAAAATGGCGCTTGCTTTCTGCGGGTGTCAAGCTTTCTGCTTGTGACGTAGTGAGCAATTTTGCTTCCCATTGGTTCTCCTTTACGTAACACTTCGCCGGAATATCACAGAACTTATTTGTGTTTCATTTGACGAAATTGCTCCTCGACATGAAATAGCAGCAAGTGACGTCACAGAACTCGAATCATGCCGCGTCAAACGTTGGCTGGCTCATGACAAAGCTCAGACGACTCGTTGAGACATGAACTCACAGTTTTCACCAAATGGTAAGATATTTTAGCAGACGAAGAAGTGACTACAGATTATGTCGGACGGACGAGTGCTTACCGACGCGACGCACGAATGAAATACACGACTCTAGCCTGAGACATGACAACCTCACGTTTTCAGAAGGCCTATCCGCCAGGTGAGACAAATTGTTCGATGGCTTAAGTGGCGGTTAATGGGCAGAGGGGGTGCTAAGGCTGCTCTGTCGAGTGGCGGCGTGGCGGCCGTGTGAGCATAATAGCGGCACCGCACCGCCACTCAGCACGGCTCTCCCTCCCCAGCTGCCCGCCTGCTGCCGCCTGCCGTGTCGATAGCGCGCAACGCCGTGCTCGCCCGATTATCGATACTGCAAACATTGGCACTGCTTTACGACCGGCACGGCGGCTCCCGCCCTCCAAGCCGGCAGCGGCCGTATTTCTCCAGAAGCGAGTCTCCTGTTTGTGTGGCGATGTGGGATCTCGACCGCTCTACCGTACAACGGCGAAGTGTAAGTTTATTACATGTTACTTTCGGGAGTTTTGGTACACTACGTAAATGGCGTAGTAAATGGTAGGGTTACCTGCAGTATTGGTAGCATTGGTAGGGAAAGAAACGCTAATGAAAGTGTAAGAGAGAGACTGGGATAAGATGACTTCCCTTTATTTTTGTTTGTTTGTTTGTTTTGAACATAGTTAGTAGCGAACATCATTCAGTGCTAGTCCATTGTGTATTTTATACCCTTATGCAATATAAACTGCATTTTATAAGTAATAACAATTAGTTCATGGCGTAATTTCTTCGCTTTTACGTAACCGAAGCGATTGGTTTTGACGTAAGTACGATTTACATGTACACAAATTGTAGTCTAACTTAGAGAATACGCAAGAGAGGCAGAGAATCACATATGCAGAAATCACCAAACATATTGAAGTAAGAAAATGCACAGATGATGCCTCTGAGCACTATGGGACTTAACTTCAGGTCATCAATCCCCTAGAACTTAGAACTATTTAAACCTAACTAACCTAAGGACATGACACACATCCATGTCCGAGGCAGGATTCGAACCTGCGACCGTAGCAGTCGCGCGGTTCCAGACTGTAGCGCCTAGAACCGCTCGGCCACGCTTCCGGCTTTCTTTCAGTACTCATGTGAATAACTTCACACTTTTCTTTATTCATGGTCAATTGCCACTTTTCGCACCATACAGTAATCTTATCTAAATCATTTTGCAAGTCGTTTTGACCATCTGATGACTTTACAAGACGGTAAATGACAGCATCAGCTGCAAACAATCTAAGATTGCCTCCTATGGCATTAATATAGATCGGGAATAATAGAGGGCCTATAACACTTCCTATATAAATATTGCTTCCTCCTATGTACATCTCGTGCAAAGACCATGAAGATAAAATTAGATTCCAGCTCACACGGAGGCTTACCAGCAATCGTTCTTCCCACGAGCCATACGCGACTTGAACAGGAGAAAGGGGGAAGGACATTAGTAAACAAAATACCCCCTCTCACATATCGAAAGGTGACTTGCTGAGTATAGATGTAGACGTACCGTGAGTGAACGGAATAAGTTTAGAATAAACAACATACACCAAGAAAGATATTATTACGTTGGTACCAAAATTCGTAGCGTTTTTGTTTGGTATGTCGGTACTCCTATTCCAATGCGTTTATTTATCGATTCTAATTTTTTCTTTGTTGTTCACTGTTGCTGTCTGAGGTTACATATTGTCATTTTGTCATTTGGAGATGGTTGCTGGAGCTGCGGACGCTAGAAAACAGATTTCCAAATGGAGAAATCGGAACTTTTCCGACTTATTATTCCGCCTGAGTTCGATAAATGCGTGACAGCAGCAGACGCAGGCGGAAACATTTGTGCCGTGCATGGGTGTAAAGCCATCGGACGGAGCACGACATGACATGATTTTTTTCTTTTAAGGAGGATAGTTTTGACATTAGTGACACTCCACGTTCAGGAAGACTTTCAGGGTTTGATGAAGAACGTTTAAACGCTTTAACATACAATGATCTACGTCAGTGTACTTGAGAACTGGCAAATGACATGAACTGTGACTATCCCACCATCGTGTGACATTTATATGAAATGGGGAAGGTTCGAAAATCGTGCGTATCTGCAGGCCCCTACTGCATGCTCTAAGCCAAAATCACAAAAATCATAAGGGTGGCCATATGTGCATCTCTGTTTGCTCGTGATCAATCACCTCGTGAACAACACCGACTACTCCTATTCTGTATCAATACTTGTGATGAGAAATAATGTTTTTATGCTAACAAAAGAAACGAAGGGAATGATTGAGTCCAAACTCCCTGTACAATAACGTGCGCGCATACAAAAAAGATAATGTTATGCATCCGGTGGAACAGTGACGTGTGTAGCTACCACTGCCGACACTGTCAAAAACTGAGACGTCTTTCAGACACAGTCCAAGAACGTGGACTAGGGAGACTGCGTGAAGTGACGCTGCTCCGCGATAACGCCAGCCGTCATTCTGCTAGACTGACAAAAGCACTATACAGTAGTTAGGCTGGGAAGTCATTCTGCACCCATTACTCACTTGATCTTGCGCCCTCAGATTTTCACATTTTCCTCTCGCTATTCAACAACCTTCAAATAACTTCCTTTCCAGATGAAAATTAGCTCCGAACATGGCTCGACGAATTCTTCGCCTCAAAATCATGTGATTTCTACAGTCACGGAATCGAAACGTCAGCGATGGAAGACTACAGTAAACAGTGCAGAAACAGTGAAGAAGAATATATTATTGATAACTAAACTCCGTTATGTATATCTGCAGTGTTTATTAAATTTATGGAAAAACGCTACGGACTTACGCGCCAATCCAATACACTGTTATGCTGACATTCTGAGCCCATTGAGATAAATGAAGGTAAGAAATCAAACTAAATGTAATTTCTCAGCAACGAACCACCGGAGATTATGAGTCTCTGTTACCAAAATACTCACAAAATATCCTTGAAAATAGTCCGAAATTTAGTCGATTGAGTTGGGTTCACACTGTAAGGGCTACTGAGACTAATGGCCAGTGTACTACGTTTATTTTATGTTTTTGTTATTCAGACTGGTACTTCTGATGTTAAAAAAAAATTGCGGTAAGATCTAATGGAACCAAACTGCTGAGGTCATCGGTCCCTAAATTACACACTGCTTAATCTAACTTAAACTAACTTACGCTATGGAATGGACAACACATACCCATGCCCGAGGGAGGACTCGAACCTCCGACGGGGGGAGCGGCGCGGACCGTGGCAAGACGCCTTAGATGGCGCGGCTACCTTGGGCAGCTTCTGATGTTACGCCTGCTATGTACAGGGCAGCGTGAGGGATCCCATCCAGTATTAGATAATATGCCAGTGTTCCGCGATCCGGTAAGAAACTTGTGAAGGTCACTATATAATCACAGTCTAACACATACATTCGTGATGCTTCCCCTCATTTTTGGCTCTGAGCACTATGGGACGTAACATCTGAGGTCATCAGTCTCCTAGACTTAGATCTACTTAAACCTAGCTTACCTAAGGACATCACACACATCCATGCCCGAGGCAGGATTCGAACTTGCGACCGTAGCAACAGCGCGGTTCCGGACTCAAGCGCCTAGAATCGCTCGCCCACAACGGCCGGCTCTCATTTTTGGTATACGTTGCCAGCAGTGCTCCGTGCGGACAGAAAGCTACACTTCTGAATACGATATCGGTTGAGGACGAATCTGGGAAGAACAAACAGTCACAGCTTGCCGGAAATCGCTCTCCTCCCTACATGCAATTCAAAAATTTAGAAAAATATTTCCAACCCATGTTAAACAAAAATTAGTCCAAACACTAGTCTTGCCTAATCTTTACTACTGTGATGTAGTTCAACACGGCACAAATAGTGAAAATTCGAGATGCCTCGAGCTAGTGATGAATGCTTGCGTTAGATACGTATGCAATATACGGTTGTATGATCATATCAGTCCTTCATACTCCCAGCTAGGTTGGATACGCCCACATACGGCACGCGATCTCCACACGATGTGCTTACTTCATCGATTTCTTAGCCACTGGTGCCCCCAATACTTATCTTCTCACATTAAACACCTATCATCATTCCACAACCGCAATACCAGATCGGATACGTCTAGCATATTGGCTGTACCTTCACATAACACAAAATCTTTCTCCGTGTCATTCTCCATCTCAGCCATACGACTATGGAACGCGCTCCCCTGTGATCTGCGTCTTATCCAGAACCACTCAACATTCAAGAGGGAACTCAAGACTTACATATTAGGGACGGTATAGCCACCATTGTTGTGCTCCTCTCATCTTTTTCTTTCTCCTCTCCATCATAGCTTCGAATTTTACCATTCTATTTCTCTTCCTCTAACCGATCTACCTCTTCTATATCTCTTTTACCCCATTCTATCGTCTTATGTCTCTGCTTGATGAGAATAACTCACAAACTGCAAGAATATAACGAGAAAATTCCCAACTAGCAATAGGACTGACAATCATAAAAGAAAAATATGTTTACTTTCATATACATAGTCATTATTATTATTATTATTATTCTTTATTGTTATAATTATTTTTTGATTGTTATAATTATCATTGTACTACTTTTATAATCTCTATTTTTTTTCTTTAACATTAATACTGTATAACATGTTATATGTCCTTAATGTTCTGTAGAAACTGAAATTTGTTGAATCTGAGTATGCCTGGTTAGGTGTAAGAGAGGGCCTGAAGGCCCTAATCTTGCCAGGTAAAATAAATGCATAAATAAATAAATAAATAAAATAAATATATTGTTTATGCAAGGTGATCAGGAACAGTTTGAGAAGCTTGTAAGGTGTTCCAGGGATAAGTCGTGCTGACAAATAATTGTTAATAAATAAATTCCACACGTTGCGCCGTTTGCGAGTTAATTGCCATTGAAGTTAGCCAATGAAGCCGTTTCACGCGAAAAATTCAAGTGGCCCGCGGGATACAGTTAGTGTCCGTTGTTCTCATAGCATAGATGACAGCGTACGGGACTGCTCAGCCCATGGCTTGGGTTCGAGCCTTACTACGTCCCATGCTCAATTTTTGTATCGTTCTTTTGTTTCATTTTAGGAAATCAAGTGAAAAAAGAGTTTGGCGACACCATCTTTGCCAGGCCACTTGAAGTAGCACGTTCGACGCCCTAATTAGCTAACTTAAATGCTAATTAACTCGGAAGCGGTGCACGTACACATTTTTTTCCTTGACAATTATTTTTCAGTAACACATATGTTGCAACATCCTTAAAAACTTTTCAGCACGTTTCTGAACATGCTCCCCTACCCACCCCCCCCTTTCCACTTGTAGTGATTTTTAACATATTTTTTAGAATAGGGAGGGTATGTAGTGCCGTAAAAGTCGTCGCTAACTAAAAAATGACACCCTATTTGTCTTTCTTTAGTTTTCTAAAGACCACAGAAAGTTACTTTACCTAGTATTTGATGGAAAGTCATCGTGTAGAACAGAAATTATATCTGGCTTCCTACAAGGAAGCGTTACTGGCCTTCTGCTGTTCGTTATCTATATAAACGGTTTAAAAGATAATATGAGAGCCATCTTAGATTGTTTTTAGTTGACGCTATCATTTACCGCCTAGTGAAATCATCAGAACACAAAAACCAACTACAAAATGAATTAGACAAGATATCTGTATGTTGCGAAAACTAGCATATTACCCCAAATAATGAAAAGTGTGAGGTCTCCACATGAGTACTAAAAGGATCCGTTACATGATAAATCACACAAAACTAAAGGCTGTCTATTTATCTAAATACCTAGGAATTACAGTTCCGAAAAATTTAATTTGGAAGATTACACAGGTAATGTTGTGGGGAACGAAACTAATGACGATGCTTTATTGCGAAAACTCTTAGAAGATGCAACAGATCTACTAAAGATCCTTACACTACCATTGTCCGTCCTGCTTGAGTATTGCTGTGCGGTACTGGATCCTTCCCAGATAGGATTGACGGAGGATATCAAAAAAGTCCAAAGAAGGACATCCTCTTTTTTTTATCGCGAAATAGGGAAGAGAGTGTCACGAATAAGATAAGCGAGTTTTTCACGTCTGCTTTGCGGCGAGGTCTTTTCAAGAAATTCCAATAACCAACTCAATCGTGTGAATACTAAAACATTTTATTGAAGCTGCCCTACGTAGGGACAAATGATCTTCGTAACAAAATAAGAGAAATCAGAGCTTATAGGGAAAGATTTAAATGTCCATTTTTTCCATCTGCTGTTACACAATGGAGTGGTAAGAAATAGTCTGAAGGTTGTTCGATGAACCCACTGCCAGGCACTTATGTGTGAACTGCTATGTAGTCATGTAGATGTACGAGGGTCGTACACTAAGTAATGCCCCATATTTTTTCCCAGAACATATTTATTGTTAAGAGTCAGAATTTGGTGACAATATACATCAACATGTTTTGTCCATGTCCTATTTTTCTACATAGTCTCCATCACGTTCTATGGCCGTAGGCCAACGTTGTGGATGGGCATGTATTCCCTGCTGGTAAAAGCTCTTGTCCTGTAAGTGTAGCCATGTTTTCACTGCATGATTGACACTCCCGTCATTTTCAAAGTGTGTTCCCCGTAGAGAATCTTTAAGCGGCCCAAAGAGATCGAAGTCCGAGGGTACCAGCTCTGGACTGTAGGTGGATGAGGCAATGACGTGACAGGACGTCCCGAGCGTGGCTGATCATGGAGCTCGGTTTCTGCAGTTCCTGAGGCTGTAACTTTCTTTATCCATCGCCCAACAGTACTCCATCAACTGCAGCATCGCCATACACTGCACACAAGAATTCAATAGCAGCACGCTGCTTGTAACGTGAGTCGTATCTAGACGCCATTTTCACGCTGTACTACGACTCCGACATCTGCCAGAACGGTTCGAAACATCACCGGCGCACAGAACAAACATCAAATATGAAGCACCAAGAAGGACCAGAATGAGATTTTCACTGTGCAGCGGAGTGTGCGCTGATATGAAACTTCCTGGCAGATTAAAACTATGTGCCGGGCCGAGACTCGAACTCGGGATCTTTGCCTTTCGCGGGCATGTGCTCTACCATCTGAGCTACCCAAGCACGACTCACTGCCCGTCCTCACAACTTTACTTCCGCCAGTACCTCGTCTCGTACTTTCCAAACTTCACAGAAGCTCTCCTGCGAGGTTTTTATGCTAACAAAAGAAAAGAAAGGAATGGTTGAGTCCAAACACAGCAGCAACTCCCTGTACAAAGACTTGTGCGCATCCAAAAAAGATAATTTTATGCATCTGGTGGAACGTGTGTTGTATTACGAATTGCTTTCCCGAGCTGTAACCACCACTGCTGACACTTATTGACAAAAACTGAGACGTCTTTCAGACGCAGTCGAGGAACAAGGACTAGGAAGACTGCATGAAGTGAAGCTACTCCACGATAAGGCCCGCCGTCATTCTGCTAGACTGACAAAAACACCGTACAGAAGTTAGGCTGGGAAGTCGTTCTGCGCACACATTATTCACCTGATATTGCGCCCTCAGATTTTCACTTTTCCCGCTCTATTCAACAACCTTCAAATAAGAAATTTCTTGGCAGATTAAAACTGTGTGCCGGACCTAGACTGAAACTCGGGGCCTTTGCCTTTCTGAGCTACCCAAGCGAGCCTCACAACCCGCCCTCACAATTACAAGGCATAGGTCCCGAGCTCGAGTCTCGGCCCGGCACACAGTTTTAATCTGCCAGGAAGTTTCACCAACAAGGATGTTTGTCTATCTAGAAATGGATTTTTTTTAAAAAATGTGGGGCATTACTTATTGAACGACCCTCGTAGGTGTAGATGTAAATGTTGTACAAGGCTGCACGTATCGCTTCCGTAGGCATGGCGAGGATAAGATAAGAGTAATTACACTACTGGCAATTAAAATGACGTGCTACATACGTGAGATTTAACCGACAGGATGAAGATGCTGTGATATGCAAATGATTAGCTTTTCAGAACATTCACACAAGGTTGGCGCCGGTGGCAACACCTACAACGTGCTGATATGACGAAAGTTTCCAACTGATTTCTCATACACAAACAGCAGTTGACCGGCGTTGCCTGGTGAAACGTTGTTGTGGTGCCTCGTGTAAGGAGTAGAAATGCGTACCATCACGTTTCCGAGTTTGATAACGGTCGGATTTTGTCGTATCGCGATTGCGGTTTATCGTATCGCGACATTGCTGCTCGCGTTGGTCGAGATCCAATGACTGTTAGAAGAATATGGAATCGGTGGGTTCAGGAGGCTAATACGAAACGCCGTGCTGGATCCCAACGGCCTCGTATCACTAGCAGTCGAGGTGACAGGCATCTTATCCGCATGGCTGTAACGGATCGTGCAGCCACGTCTCGATCCATGAGTCAACAGATGGGGACAAGACAACAACCATCTGCACGAACAGTTCGCCGACATTTGCAGCAGCATGGACTATCAGCTCGGGTGCCATGGCTGTGATTACCCTTGACGCTGAATAACAGACAGGAGCGCCTGCGAGGGTGTACTCAACGACGAACCTGGGTGCACGAATGGCAAAACGTCATTTTTTCGGATGAATCCAGGTTCTGTATACAGCATCATGATGGTCGCATCCGTGTTTGGAAACACCGCGGTGGACGCACATTGGAAGCGTGTATTCGGCGTGATGGTATGGGGTGCCACTGGTTGCACGTCTCGGTCACCTCTTGTTCGCATTGACGGCACTTTGAACAGTGGACGTTACATTTCAGATGTGTTACGACCCGTGGCTCTACCCTTCATTCGATCCCTCCGAAATCCTACGTTTCAACAGGATAATGCACGACCGCATGTTGCAGGTCCTGTACGGGCCTTTCTGGATACAGAAAATGTTCGACTGCTGCCCTGGCCAGCACATTCTCCAGATCTCTCACCAATTGAAAACGTCTATTCAATGGTGGCCGAGCAACTGGTTCGTCACAATACGCCAGTCACTACTCTTGATGAACTGTGGTATCGTGTTGATGCTGCATGGGCAGCTGTACCTGTACACGACATCCAAGCTCTGTTTGAATCAATGCCTAGGCGTATCAAGGCCGTTATTACGGCTAGAGGTGGTTGTTCTGGGTACTGATTTCTAAGTATCTATGCACCCAAATTGCGTGAAAACGTAATCACATGTCAGTTCTAGTATAATATATTTGACAAATGAACACCCGTTTATCATCTGCATTTCTTCTTGGTGTAACAATTTTAATGGGGAGTAGTTTACAACGTGCAGAGAGGTGATTAAGGAATTATTTTTCCGGGCTTTATACGTATACGGTTTACGAGTAAGCCCTAACAAGCTGGTCATGGGTAAGTACCCTCTGCCATGCATTTCACAGTGGTTTGCCAAGAATGGATGTGAATGTAGCTTGACCTGCAGCCCTTACGATCTGTGTGAGTCGCACTCTGCCAGGTGATTCAGAGCGCCAGCCTGGCGTGGCCGGAGTGGCGGCCACCAGCTTGACCCACCTTGACGGCGCCGCTGCGGACTGCGTCATTGAGGGCGGCGGCGATGCGGCGGCGGGCCTCGCGGTCGGCGTACAGGATGCGCGCCTGCGACCCCACCACCAGCCGGTGCTCCTCCGCGCGGCGCAGCCACTCCAGGTTGGACTCGTACTGGGCGCGCGTCGAGCAGCCCACGCTCTCATCTGCACAACAAGGCGGGGCGGTTGTGTTTATATCTCAGTACGAAAAGACGATGCAACTGGGAACGAAAGCTATGTTCAGAAGGTTGAATTTGTTCAGAGTGTTCGTGCAGTCTGGCCATGCGAACTGAGAGCACGGAGGTGTAGGTGTGGCGGGGTTCTCTGGTGGAGGTAGGTGGGCAGCAGTAGTGGCGGGCAGCTTGAAAGCAGTTGAATCCTTAATTGTGTAACCTCCTAACAGTGACTGTAACCTCCCAACAGTGAAATAAAATAAGTATAGCATTCACATTTAGAGTAACCTCCCCACAACAAAAATATTTATATGGCATTTACATTTAGTGTAACCTCTCCACAGATAAAAAATATTTATAATAACCTCCCAACAGTAAAAAATATAATTATAGCATTCACATTCAGCGTAACCTACCAACAGATAAATTCCTTAACCTACCAATAATAAAAATGTGACTAATCTCTCAATAGAATTGTGGCTCACTTACAACCTTTCAATAATTGACTGTGAATTTAAACTGGTAAATTTTGGACATCAGCAGTGCTGCGTCATGGCCCTGAAAATTAATTCTGAATAAAGTGAAAATTCTTACCTCAATAAGGTCGCCCGCTAACGCATATATATCTGCTCCTATAAGAAATTTTTCTGGCACAGCCCAGTGGAATACTGGCCGACAGATTTGTCATGTATAAAAGAAGCAACTGATTTTTCTTTACAATAATCGGGATGACCATGGATTGGAGAAATTAGTAAATTCTTTAAACTGAGACGAATGTTTGTCAAGAGTTAATTTTTTTATAAGAAAGATCATTATTAAGAGATTTCTTTTTAAAAGCATTTACACGGGACTTGATGTAACAATCTACAATGCGCGAGGCTGCTTTTACCTTATATTACAACGCTCAGGCTCTGCCATCGCTCCACACGACCGGCCCAGCCAACACGATACACTAGACTGCTCGCTCCTACTTACTCCTACTGCGACACAGTTCCTACTGCTGACAACACTGCTCTCTGGTCTGAGATTCTCTTATACCTTACATATCGCAGCACGTGAGCAATCCATCGAAATTTCATCTGCTCGAGTGCGCTAGCAACAAATTCCTTAATCATGGACCTCTTAAATTGATTTCCCAACAGTTTATTACAGTAGTCTCGTACCGATGTCATGTTTGCGGTGGGCATCCAACTCGCGGGCTACTGTGTGGATCAGACGTAGCCAGCAGTCACTGTGCCCAACTCGGCTCGACGGTGAGGCGACTTCGTGAGGGTATCATTCCTGGGAGGCCGCGCCGTGCGGGTCAGCTGCTGGCGAGGTGGATAGTCCTGGGGCCGGCCGCTGTGGTCGAACGGTTCTAGGCGCTTCAGTTCTGAACCACGCGGCTACTACGGTCGCAGGTTCGAATCATGCCTCGGGCATGGAAGTGTGTGATGTCTTTAGCTTAGTTAGGTTTACGTAGTTCTAAGTCTAGGGGACTGATGACTTCAGATGTTAAGTACCATAGTCCTTAGAGCAATTTGAACCATTTTTTTTGATAGTTCTGGCTATGCCATAGATGTAGCATGCTAGTGGACTAAGTATGCATATGGGATTGGTTCCCAAATATGTGAGTGGCTCGAAGGCTTCTTCAGTAATAGAACCCAGTACGTAGTCCTCTATGGTGAGTGTTCATCGGAGGTGAGGGTATCATCTGGAGTTCCCCAGGGAAGTGTGGTAGGTCCGCTGTTGTTTTCTATCTCCATAAATGATCTTTTGGATAGGGTGGACAGCATTGTCGGCTGTTTGCTGATGATGCTGTGGTGTACGGGAAGGTGTCGTCGTTGGGTGACTGTAGGAGGATACAAGATGACTTGGACAGGATTTGTGATTGGTGTAAAGAATGGCAGCTAACTCTAAATATAGATAAATGTAAATTAATGCAGATGAATAGGGAAAAAGATCCATTAGTAGTGTAGCGCTTGACACAGTCACGTCGATTAAATATTTGGGCGTAATATTGCAGAGCGATATGAAGTGGGACAAGCATGTAATGACAGTTGTGGGGAAGGCGGATAGTCGTCTTCGGTTCATTGGTAGAATTTTGGGAAGATGTGGTTCATCTGTAAAGGAGACAGCTTATAAAACACTAACACGACCTATTCTTCAGTACTGCCCTATCAGGTCGGATTGAGGGAGGACATAGAAGCATTTCAGAGGCGGGTTGCTAGATTTGTTACTGGTAGGTTTGATCATCACGCGAGTGTTACGGAAATGCTTCAGGAACTCGGGTGGGAGTCTCTGGAGGAAAGGAGGAGTTCTTTTCGTGAATCGCTACTGAGGAAATTTAGAGAACCAGCATCTGACGCTGACTGCAGTACAATTTTACTGCTGCCAACATATATTTCGCGGAAAGACCACAAAGATAAGATAAGAGAGATTAGGGCTCGTACAGAGGTATATAGGCAGTCATTTTTCCCTCGTTCTGTTTGGGAGTGGAACAGGGAAAGAAGATGCTAGTTGTGGTACGAGGTACCCTCCGCCACGCACCGTATGGTGGATTGCGGAGCATGTATGTAGATGTAGAAGTGAAGTTCACTGCCGCTGGTCTTGTGTCTGGTGGAGCTCAGTTCGACGCTCGTCCCTTCGTTGTTACGGCTGGATCACTAACAAGGGAACCTCCCCATCGCACCCCCCTCAGATTTAGTTATAAGTTGGCACAGTGGATAGGCCTTGAAAAATTGAACACAAATCAATCGAGAAAACGGGAAGAAGTTGTTTGGAACTATGAAAAAATAAGCAAAATATACAAACTGAGTAGTCCACGTCCACGATAGGCAACATCAAGGACATTTTGAGCGCACGAGCGCTGTGGTCCCGTGGTTAGCGTGAGTAGCTACGGAACGAGAGGTCCTTGGTTCAAGTCATCCCTCAAGTGAAATATTTATTTTCTTTATTTTCGCAAAGTTATGATCCGTCCGTTCGTTCATTGACGTCTCTGTTCACTGTAATAAGTTTAGTGTCTGTGTTTTGCGACCGCACCGCAAAACCGTGCGATTAGTAGACGAAAGGACGTGCCTCTCCAATGGGAACCGAAAACATTTGATCGCAAGGTCATAGGTCAACCGATTCCTCAAGGAAAACACGTCTGATATATTCTATACGACACTGGTGACGGCATGTGCGTCACATGACAGGAATATGTTGTCGACCCACCTAACGTGTTCACCTGGCGAATGGGTAAAAAGATTCTTCTACCTTGCCCGTTTTAGGTTTTCTTGTGGATGTGATTCAAAATGGTTCAAATGGCTCTGAGCACTATGGGACTTAACTGCTGCGGTCATCAGCCCCCTAGAACTTAGAACTACTTAAACCTAACTAACCTAAGGACATCACACACATCCATGCCCGAGGCAGGATTCGAACCTGCGACCGTAGCAGTCGCGCGGTTCCGGACTGAGCGCCGCGGCCGGCTGTAGATGTGATAATCACTCCCAAAAAAGTGATGAAAACATAAGAGTCTGTCACATAAACTGCAACAAATGGCCGGCCGGTGTGGCCGTGCGGCTCTAGGCGCTTCAGTCTGGAACCGCGTGACCGCTACGGTCGCAGGTTCGAATCCTGCCTCGGGCATGGATGTGTGTGGTGTCCTTAGGTTAGTTAGGTTTACGTAGTTCTAAGTTCCAGGGGACTGATGACCACAGATGTTAAGTCCCGTAGTGCTCAGAGCCATTTGAACCATTTTACAACAAATGAATGCAAAAGTTTCACGGTCGCACGGTTTCCCCTGTGCTCTGTCAAAACATGTTTTTACCGTTTTCAAATTCTTCCGTCTGTAGACCGTCAAATCCTGCATATGTCCAAGCAAATCTGAACATGTCCTGGAACTTTGGAGAGCGAAGTTGATTATACAAAAATTAAAGTTTTCACACAAGGGAGGACTTGAACCAAGGACCTCTCATTTTGCAGTCGCTCACGCTAACCACGTGACGAAGGCGTTCCCGGACTCGCGCCTTCCTCGGCGCATGGACTACTCAGTTTCTATATTTTGCTTAGTTTTTTCATAGTTCCACACAACTTCTTCCTGTTTTCTCGATTGAACTGTGTTCAGTGTCTCAAGGCCTATCCACTGCGCTAACTTATGACTAAATCTGAGGGGGGTGCGATGGGGAGGTTCCCTTGTAAGCATGCGGTGCTGTCAGGACTGCGGTTAAGCGGTGGCGGTCTCGCAGCAGAAGGCCACACTACAGCGGACGCCGACTCGATGACTTGCCGATTCAGTGTCTCAGCCTGGCTAAGTGGCCAGTGTTTGTACACGCCACGGCGGGCTTGTTGTTGAGTGGATGCCATAAGTGTCCCGTAGACTACTTGCCGCAACGCCACCGAAGTGTGTAGGTTATCATAATATCATTGGTCATTGACCGAATACTCCTGCCGGTGTAGTGAGACAGGCGAAATACTGTCCTAGGTCGTTACGGCAAGCAGCATGATTACGGCAACGGGCCCTCACCTTGGCTCGCTACCGAGGCAGCAGGACGCCGTGTTGCTGCTAGGAGGGAAATGTGAAGTCGGGTAAAAGTACCTCATGCAAAGATAGTGTCAGTAACTCTATAAATAATTGACTGATTGGCCACACAGTCCTGCGGAAAACGTTTATGCGACTTAAATTTATATGGGTACAATGCAATAGTAGCATTTTCATAGCATAAAAATTCGTTTTCGTTAAGTAGAGTATATTAAAACTAAAGCACAGCAGTGATATCTAACTTGGTGATAAAGGTAGCTAATGTGCCGATATGTATTTTTAATTTGCTTATACATTAACATAAGAGTACGCAGACACAATAGCGCCTTTCTTAGCAATCATATACAACCGCTCACTTGACGAAAGGTCTGTTCCTAAAGACTGGAAAGTAGCACAGGTCACACCAATATTCAAGACGGGAAATAGGAGTAACCCATTGAATTACAGACCCAAATCACTGACCTCAATTTGCAGCAGGATTTTGGAGCATATACTGTACTCGAACATTATGAAACACCTTGGAGAAAATGACTTATTGATACATAACCAACACGGATTCAGAAAATATCGTTCTTGTGCAACACAGCTAGCTCTTTATTCCCATGAAGTAATGAGTGCTGTCGACAAGGGATCTCAGATCGATTCCATATTCCTAAATTTCCAGAAGGCTTTTGATACCGTTCCTCACAAGCGACTATTAATCAAATTGCGTGCATATGGAGTATCGTCTCAGTTGTGTGATTGGATTCGTGATTTTCTCTCAGAGAGAACACAGTTCGTAGTGGTAGATGGTAAATAATCGAGTAGAACAGAAGTGATATCTGGCGTTCCGCAAGGTAGTGTCATAGGCCATCTGCTGTTCCTGATATATATAAATGATCTAGATGATAACCTGAGCAGCCCCCTTAGATTGTTTGCAGATGAATGACGCTGTAATTTACCGTCTAGTAAAATCATCAGACGATCAATTCCAATTACAAAATGATCTAGAGAGAATTTCTGTATGGTGCGAAAAGTGGCAACTAGCACTATACAAAGAAAAGTGCGAGGTCATCCACATGGGTACTAAAAGAAAACCGATAAATTTGGGTATACGATAAATCACACAAACCTAAGGGCTGTCAGTTGGACTAAATACCTAGGTATTACAATTACGAGCAACTTAAATTGAAAAGACCACATAGAAAATATCGTGGGCAAGGCAAAACAAAGACTGCGCTTTGTTGGTAGAACACTTAGAAGATGCGACAAACCCACTAAAGAGACAGCTTGCATTACATTTGTTCTTCCTTTGCTGGAATATTGCTGTTCGGTATGGGATCTTTACCAGGTAGGATTGACGGAGGACATCGAAAAGGTACAAAGAAGGGCAGCTCGTTTCGTATTATCGCGCAATAGGGACGAGAGTGTCACTGATATGATACGCGAGTTGGGGTGAAACAATGGCGGTTTTCTTTGCGGCGAGATCTATTTACGAAATTTCAATCACCAAATTTCTCTTCCGAATGCGTAAATATTTTTTTGACACCCACCTACGTAGAGAGAAATGATCATCATAATAAAATAAGAGAAATCGGAGCTCGAATGGAAAAATTTAGGTGTTCCTTTTTCCCACGCGCCATTCGAGAGTGGAATGGTAGAGAAGTAGTATGAAAATGGTTCGATGAACCCTCTGCCAGGCACTTAAGTGTGAATTGCAGAGTAACCATGTAGATGTAGATGTAGAAGTTTGAAATACGATGAATTTTTATTTGGACACAATCAAAAAGATGTTGATCCGTGAAGGTTAGCAAAAATTGCACATCTATAATAAAACAACCTTGATTAAAATAACCATAGTTCCAACAGTTCCTACACAAGTAAATTATTCAGGTTAAAAGTTAATTAAATTTTAAAGCACATTTTAAAAGACTATTTATTACTGTCCAAACAATATCATCTAAATTGGTCAAACTGCGTAGATCACACCTGTAAATAAGTCGCAATGCAGATACGCTTCGACATAGTTCACGTTACGGACAGAAGCAGGAAAGCATTGCACCCATTTCGTTCCTTTTTTTCTCTTTCATCCATTGAATATTGGCCTCCATATGTGCCACAAGTTCAGTCGTTATCACTGAAAATGTTATTTTGTTTAACATTTCAACCTTTTCTTTTCTTTGTTTCAGAATGTCCACCTGAATTCGAAACAACGTTTCCTTTTCCTTTGTTAGTTCGTCGGCTGCACAACACCCGAGCTCTTGGATCATACACCTAGGTGACGGGTCATGGGATACTGATACGGACAGGCGGCGGTAGTATCGCATACACAAGATATGAAAGGGCAAAGCATTGGCGAAGCGAATCATGTGGAAAGGTTCCCGACGCGGTTATGGCTGCATGACGGGAATTAACACACTTTTTACGTGGAATGGTAGTTGGAGCTAGCCGCATGGGACATTCCATTTCTATAATCGTTAGAGAATTCAATATTCCGAGACGCAGAGTGTCAAGAGTGTGCCAAGAATACCAAATTTCAGGCATTATCTCTCATCATGGACAACGCAGCGGCCGACGGACTTTACTTAATGACCGAGAGCAGCCGCGTTTGCTTGGAGTTATCAGTGCTGTCAGACAAACAACACTAAGTGAAGTAATCGCAAAAATCAATGTGGAACGTACGACGAACTTATCTGTTAGGACAGTGCGGTGAAATTTGGGCTATGGCAGCAGACGAAAGACGCGAGTGCCTTTGCTGATAGCACGATACCGACTGCAGCGCCTCTCCTAGGCTTGTGACCGTATCATTTGGACCCTAGACTGCCGGGAAACCTTTGCTTGTCAGTTTTTTTTTATTTTACACTTCTAGTTCTGTAGGACAAAATTGAGGAGAAAATCTCCAAGATTATGAAACGTGTCAGATGAGTCCTCGTTCCAGTTGCTAAGAGTTGATGGTAGATTTCGAATGTGGCGCTGGCCCGACGAAGCCACGGACCCATGTTGTCAGCAAGGAACTGTACAAGTTGATGATAATACCGTATTGGTATGGGCAGTGTTTACGTAGACTGGACTGGGTCCTTCGATCAAACTGGGACGATCATTGACTCGAAATGGTTATGTTCAACTACTTGGTAACCACTTGCAGACTTTCTTGGACTTCAGTTGCCAAAAATCGTTGGATTTTTTAAAGATGAGAATGTACCATGTTACCGGGTCACAGTTGTTCGCGGTTGGTTTGAATAACATTCAGAATAATTCGAGCGAATGATATGGCCACCCAGATAGCTCGACTTGAATCCCATTAAAACATTTATGGGACATAATCCAGAGTCATAAGAATGATGCAAGTACGGGAGGCGTGAATGGGATTTTGGTCTGAGGAGAGAGACGTGCTAGGGTAGTCCGTGCACTCGTGCAAAGCCGCTCTGCCAGGGTGGTGTAGTGGTTGGTGCATCCGCCTAGTGACAGGAAGACCCGGCTACGAATCCCAGCCTCGCTTCATTCGTTGCTTAGATCTGCATGTATACATCATAGATATCTGAGCTCTAAAACAGTCTCTGGAACCACGAAGTTTCAGTTGATCACAGAGCTACTTCCGGCCTAAACTACGCCCTCGACACACTGCCGTTTAAATGCCTCATTGGACCATCAGTCCTCTCGATGTTAAATACGACTCCTCGGACCACACTACACGCTCACAGCTATTCACCAATTTCAGTGTTGTATGCCTCATTGAAGACGTGCTGATTCAGGTGGTGCTCTCAGCAGTCACCTTTTCCGAAGATTTTTTTGGGGTCATCACTCTTCTGACTGGTTTGATGCGGCCCGTCACAAAATTCCTCTTTTGTGCTAACCTCTTCATCTCAAAGCAGTGCTTTCAACCTAAGTCCTCAATTATTTGCTCGATTTATTCCAATCTCTGTCTTCCTCTACAGTTTTTGCCCTCCTCAGCTCCCTCTGGTACCATGGAAGTCATTACCTCATGTCTTAACAGATGCCCTGTCAACCTCTCCGTTCTTCTTATCACTGTTTTCCACATATTTCTTTCCTCTCCGATACTGCACAGAACCTTCTCATTCCATACCTTACCAGTCCACCTAATTTTCGACATTCGTCTATAGCACCACACCTCAAAAGCTTCGATTCTCTTCTGTTCCGATTTTCCCACAGTCCATTTTTACTACTATACAATGCTGTGCTCCAGACGTACATTCTCAGAAATTTGATATTAGTAGATTTCTCTTGGCCAGGAATGCCATTTTTGCCATTGCTACTCTGCTTTTGATGTCCTCCTTGCTCCGTCCGTCACTCGTTATTTTACTGCCTAGGTAGCAGAATTCCTTAACTTCATATACTTCGTGACCATCGATCCCGAAACTAAGTCTCTCGCTGTTCTCATTTCTACTACTTCTCATTACCTTCGTCTTTCTTCGATTTACTCTCAGTCCACACTCTGTACTCATTAGACTGTTCATTCCGTTCAGCAGATCATGTAATTCTTCTTCACTTTCACTCAGCATACGAATGTCATCAGCGAATCGTATCATTGATACCCTTTCACTTGAATTTTAATTCCACTGCTGAACCCTTCTTTTATTTCCATCATTGCTTCCTCGATGTACAGATAGAACAATACGGGAGAAAGACTACATCCTTGTCTTACACTCTTTTTAATAGGAGCACTTCGTTCCTGGTCGTCGACTCTTATTATTTCCTCTTGGCTGTTGTGCATATTTTATACGACCCGTCTCTCCCTATAGATTACCCCTATTTTTCTCAGAATTTCGAATATCTTGCACCATTTTACATTGTCGATCGCTTTATCCATGTCGTTAAATAGTTAAAGGAGAGTATATTATTGACGAGTAAAGTTGCTGCAATGTTTATTAAACTTACAGAAGAACGCTAGTTAGCATTAATTGATTGTTCTGTCGGTTGTGAGTTGAATATATTATACATTATGAATGAAAAAACACACTACACTGGTGTTATAGTCTCAAACACTTATTATTTTACGAACAGGGTTTCAGCGGTTACGCCATCGTCAACACAGATAAATACTTATCCTCGTACCTAACAATGGCGCAACAGCCGAAAACTGGTTTGCAAAATAGTAAATATTATACAATATTACACCGGTGTCTTGTGTTTTTCCATTCGTAAGTATAGTTAGCGTTAGTGTCATTTGGAAATGCGACTAATTTCTCAAAAATCTTCAAATGTGTGTGAATTCCTAAGGGACCAAGCTGCTGAGGTTATCGATTGCTAGACTTACACACTACGTCAACTAACTTAAATTAACTTCTGCTAAGAACAACACACACACACACACACACACACACACACACACACACACACCCATGCGTGAAGAAGTACTCGAACCTAAGCGGAATGATTTCATTCAAACATTGTTACAGCGATTGCACTTTCGACACGTGGTCATTTTGAAGCATTGTGGGCTGTTGTAAGACACTCAAAAATATAACACTATGACATGCTGTGTAAGAGTAATTGTAAGTGGTGTTGTGAATTTGTCTACTGTTCCATACACCATACACGCTAGAAAGCTGGTGAAATAATGATATAAATAAGTTTCATGTAGCCACTTTTACCATGCCCGCTACATGGAATTTAAACTTAAGCATTTATACCATTATTTTACTAGCTTTCTAATGTGTGTGGCATATGAAACAGCAAATAAATTCACAACACCACACGCAACTGCTCTTACACGGGAAGTCACAGCTTTATATTACTGAGTGGGTTACAACAACCCACAATGCTTGAAAATAACGTGTCGAAAAATGTTTTAACAGCCTAAAGCGGAATAATTTCATTTAAAAATTTCACGAAGGCTATGAACCCAGTTATCATCGAACCACCGAAATATTCTTCTGCAGCACATGTACGGACGAAATTCTGCTGACGAATCCAATCGATATGTTTATACACTATAATATATTAAAGTCCCCTGTCGCTTTGTTCTGTCTGTACGTGCAGTCTAATCTCAGGCACTACTGTAGGTGTTTTGATAGGGTTTAGACCAATAGACAGAATGGTTCACGCTGAAGGTTTGAGTATATAATTTATTTCCGTTACGTCGGACAAGTCATCCGGCCGTAGACACAAGACGCTACCCATGCCGAGCTGGGGCAGATGGCTAGTACTGTACTGAAACAACTGTAACCGTATGAATATGGGCATGATGGCACGCAACTAGCAAAGGCAGTAAAATAAGGTTTATTAGAATTATTTGTCACTGGCTGAGTTTTCAAACAATAGTCCTTAATTAAGTAACAGCCAGAGAGTTCAACAATATCCAGCATGGATAAAACAACATTCTCTATTTATAGTCTCTGTATGCCCATCTTTTCAGAGATGGTTGCGGGGCCTCGGCTGTTCAGTATAGAGTGTCAAATCAAACACCTTTCAGCCGTCTGAATTTCCAAATTATTATTTTCTTGGACTACCAGTTTCGGCGATATATTACGCCACCTTCAGGCCCCCTGACGGACGTGTAGGAAGATTACATACTCGGTCCCGCTCAAAATGGGGGCCAGCATTCAAAGACTGGTAGGCCTACCAGTAGATCTTTGATACAGCGATCGCTTTAAACATCCGGGGTCAGAATCTTCCTGCGCGTTGGTCAGGGGGCCTGAAGATGGCGTAATATATCGCCGAAAGTTGTACTCTGTCTTCAGGCCAGGAGTGGCCTACCGGGACCATCCGACCGGCGTGTCATCCTCAGAGGAGGATGCGGATAGGAGGGGCGTGGGGTCAGGACACCGTTCTCCCGATCGTTATGGTGGTATTCTTGACCGAAGCCGCTACTATTGGGTCGAGTAGCTCCTCAATTGGCATCACGAGGCTGAGTGCACCCCGAAAAATGGCAACAGCGCATGGCGGCTGGATGGTCACCCATGCAAGTGCTGGCTACTCCCAACAGCGCTTAACTTCGGTGATCTCAGGGGAACCGGTGTATCCACTGCAGCAAGGCCGTTGCCCGCCGAAAGTTGTAGCTTAAGAAAATAATAACTTGAAAATTTAGCCCGCTGAACGATGTTTGATGTGACATTCTCTATTGATATGCAACTAGCGAATCCGTCAATGCTTCGTAATTGCTGAGTATGTATAGGAATCGAATATATGGCCTACTCTCCGCCTGCTCCCTCTCTGTGTCCATCTCCTCCTCGTCCTCCTCCTCCGCTTCTCTCTATTCGTCATATCCTCCTTCTTATCTTCGTGTACTTTCTCCTCCTCCCTACGTGTCACCACTTCCGTCTCCCTCTCTCTCGCTCAATCACGCACCTCTCTTTCTCTGTGTCCATTCCCTCTCGAAGTAAGTTGGTCAACAATGTTTAAAGATTTTTGCTAGCAACATTTCCCTATTATATACCATGTAAATTAAAGAAATATACTGACGGGAAAAAAATCACAACACCAACAAGGAGTTGTCCGACATAAACGGAAGTTGGTAGGCGTGTTTATACATGTGAACGATAATGTTTATTCAAAATTTCACACCAGTTGCGTACGCGTGTTGCTAGTAGCGCCACTATGAGGATGCAAATCGGGGTTGCTTTAAATACACGCTGTAACGGTCGTAAGATTTAGTTACTTTTGAAACTGGACGTGGTGACTTGGTGTTAGTCTAGGACGCTTTCAAGGCGACAGAGACTCCACTATTAACACCTCATTGTGTTTGAACTACGCCGTGCACCAGGGCTGCAAGAAACTGGATGTTCCTTCTGCGATATTGCAGAAGGACTCCGCAGGAATGTAGCCACTGTACAAGATAGCTGACAGCGGTAGTCAAGAATATCTACGTCACAAGAAGGACGGACTCCGGACGGTCACATGGCACTATCGAGAGGGAGGACTATCATGTTCGGCGTGTGTCTCTGGCGCTCCATACGGCATCTGAAACCGCAATCTCAGCAGCAGTTGGCACCACAGTGACACAACGGACTGTTACAAATCGGTTACTTCAAGGACAGCTCCAAGCTATACGACCTGTAGCCTGCATTTCACTGACCCCAAACCGACTCCACTTGCGACGTCAGTGACGTGAAGGAGCACATTGGAGAGAAGGGTGGAGGTCTGTTGTGTTTTCTGATGAATGCTGTTTCTGCCTCGGTGTCAGTGATGGCTGTGTGTTGGTTGGGAGGAGGCCAGTTGAGGGCTTGCACACAGCCTGTCTGCGTGATAAGCACAATGACCTACACCTGGAGTTATGGTCTGAAGTGTGATTTCGTACGGCTACAGGAGCCCTCTCCTGGTTATCCCACGTACTCTGCCTGGAAATCTGTACGTCAGTCTGGTGATTCGACCTTGTCGTTCTGCCTATCATGAACAGCATCCCAGGGGGTGTTTTCCAACAGGATAACGCTCGTCTACATACCGCTGTTGTAATCCAACACGCTCCACGGAGTGTCGACCAGTTGCTTTCGCCTGCTAGACCACCTTATCTGTCTCCAATCGAGTACATGTGGGACATAATCGGACGACAAATTCAGCGGCATCCACAAACAGCATTAACTGTCCTTGTACTGGCCGACCAAATGTAACAGGAATGGAATTCCAAGCTACAAACTGAGACCCAGCGCTGGTATAACACAATGAATGCACGTTTGCGTGCTTGCATTCAATATTCTGGCGGTTAGACCGGCTATCAATGTACCAGCAGTTCACGTTTGCAAAGGCTTATCTCACACTTGGTTTAACCTGTAATCTTATTGATTACACAGCAGCACTCCGTCTTCTGGCCACAAGTGGCCCATCGGGACCATCCGACCGCCGTGTCATCCTAAAATCATGATGCAGATAGGACGGGAGTGTGGTCAGCACACCGCTCTCCCGGTTGTTATGATGGTTTTCTGTGACCGGAGCCGCTACTATTCGGTCGTAAAGCTCCTCAATTGGCATCACAAGGCCGAGTGCACCACGAAAAATGGCAACAGCGCATGACGGCCGGGATGGTGACCCATCAAAGTGCCGGTCATGCCCAACAGCGCTTAACTTTGGTGAAACCGTTCTATCCACTGCGGCAAGGCCGTTGCCTGATCTTATCGATTACTCTACATTAATTATTTTTTGATGTGATTTTTTTCTTGTTGTATACAGAGTGTTAAAATAAGTTGTCCAATATTTCAGGGGACGATTGTATGCATCAAAACAAGAAAAAAATGTCTTATAACAATGGATCCTGCAAAGCATGGATTCTGACATCTGACCACTTGCTCAGAGGAGGTGCCCCACATGTTATCAAATGGTTCAATGGGACTTAACTTTTGAGGTCATCAGTACCCTAGAATTTAGAACTACTTAAACCTAACTAACCTAAGGACATCACACATATCCATGCCCGAGGCAGGATTCGAACCTGCGACCGTAGGGGTCGCGCGGCTCCAGACTGTAGCGCCTAGAACCGCTCAGCCACCTCGGCCGGCCACATGTTATCCATTTACGTCAGTGCATGCCTGTGCTCTTTGGTGTAAGGACTCATGCATGCTTTGAATTCGCCCTAGTTGCATGGAAGACACTATTGTGTATTGTCTGCACATCGTTTGTTGGTGTGACATAGACCAATTGCTTCGTGTTTCCGCATAATCACAAGTCTGCGGAACAAGCAGGCCTAGGTATGGGACCTCCCAAGCCATTTCGCCAGTTTTCAAATGTCCTCGTCAGATGCCGACACACAAAGCAGAGAAAATGTGCTAGTGCGCTATCATGCATGGACTACATCTGTAGTCTGTCCTGACATGGCACATCCTCCAGGAAGATAGGTAGAGCATTATTCATGAGGCAGTGGTAACAAGCCCCAGTTTATTTCTGTGATAGCATGTAAAAGAATGGCTACCCATACATTGATTAATAATCGATTCTTATGCCTTGTTTCTTGAACCGCAAGAGGATTTTCATCGGCTCACACATGCTGTTTATGGACTTTTACAGTGCCATCTCGTGTAAAGCTTGCCTAATCAGTGAACAAAAACTTGGAGGCAAATTGTGGATCTGCATCGTAGTGCTGCAAGAACAATTGGCAGAACTGCAAATGGTTCAAATGGCTCTGAGCATTATGGGACTTAACATCTGAGGTCATCTACCCCCTAGACTTAGAACTACGTAAACGGAACTATCCTAAGGGCATCACACACATCCATTCCCAAGGCAGGATTTGAACCTGCGACCGTAGCAGCCGCGTGGTTCTGGACTGAAGCGCATAGAAACGCTCGGCCATAGCGGCCGGCGCAGAACTACACTCTGGCAGGATAGTCTTGTGCCCTAAGGGCCCGGACACCTTAGCATGTTACGAACACAACAATTGCTCAAGAAGTATCGCCCAGAGCAGAGGATGACTAACACCTTCATCTGCTGCTATTCGTCGCACACTGGTTCCAGGTTTGTCGTCTACTGCACCTAGAACACACCCCTCAATTTCAGGCGTGTGAACTGAACGAGCTCTTCTGTTGTCTACAGTACTTTGTTGTGTGCTGCGGGACCTGTTTCCCCGAGACGCTGGAACAATCGGCTGAACAGCTTAACAGATCGTGCTGGAAATCGTTGATTGTACAGGTTACGGGCACTCATTAACTCCATCTGCTAAATCATAGCGGTAATTCATGTCTGCCGTTTCCCTCCTGGAATAAAAGATCCTCATTGCTAGGTTGTGTCAGAGTATCCGCAAGAGAGAAAACATGTCGTACTTCACCACGAACATCGCAATAACATGTACTTTAAGCGTGATCTGTAGGTAGGCCAAACATCACTTTACGCACCTGGAGTTAGGAGATATGTACACGAACGTGAACAGATGGACACAATTAAAAGAAAACAGTCCTAGGTCACTAATTTTTAACGAATTAACCGGGATTCGACACTGCTAAGAGTGTCTTGCTCAGAATTTAAACCAAAGAATGGTCTATAACATGGTCACAGGTTTACAACTTGTACCACGCAAGTAACGAGCACCCCTTAGTGGCTTGCCATCACAGATTTTTATCTTAAATATCTTCGTGACTAACGCCCTTTTGGCATATTTATTATTTTATAAATGACAAATAAGTATTACCATTCTTTCATCTTTCACGATAACTCCGTACTTATAATTTGTATCATACGTTTTTAGTCATAATTCTGTGACCATGTTATAGACCATTCTTTGGTTTAAATTCTGAGCAATACACTCCTAGCAGTGTCGAAGCCCGGTTAATTCGTTAAAAATTAGTGACCGAGGGCTGTTTTCTTTTAATTGTAACTATTCACGGTCTCTGAACGTACAGCCATGTACAAAATTTTGTAAACAGATGGAACAAGACTACAGTACAATCACACAACGTAGGCGGAACAACCACTACAGACCAATAAGCCAGGTAATGTTTACATAAATACTGCACGGCAGTATTCCAGCACGCTGTTGACCCAGTATGACATAGAGCGCTAATGCCCACATCCTCAACCATACGTTCTTGATGCCTTCCTACCTCGCAGTATGCCATGCGGGGCTTTGCAATTAACATTAATTTATTATAGTCGTCCGCAGTAGGACAAGTAATGCACTGCCGTGGGTGACTTCACAAGGCCGGCTGGTGTGCCCGAGCGGTTCTAGGCGCTTCAGTCTGGAACCGTGCGACCGCTACGGTCGCAGGTTCGAATCCTGCCTCGGTCATGACTGTGTGTGATGTCCTTAGGTTAGTTAGGTTTAAGTATGTGTAAGTTCTAGGGGACTGAAGACCTCAGATGTTAAGTCTCATAGTGCTCAGAGCCATTTGAACCATTTCACAAGAGCACCTCCTATGAGCACGTGTTTGTATGTCATATGTCGGAACGTATGGTTTGCAGGACCCATGCTCATAAGACATTTTTGACTTGTTTTGATGCGGAGTATCGTCCGATGAAATTGTGGATAGTTTTTTTAACACCCTGTATATAATTACAATGAAATGAACACCCTTAGCTGCTTACAGGGACACGTCCGAAAGAACAGATACCATCTTAGTATATATATATATAGTTAAGGCTCACCGGCCACTTGACCATCTTCTTCTTCTTCTGTTCGATAGCACAGACAGTGCCCGAACTCTTACGGGAATCGGCAACGCGACGCGAGTAATGAGTGTAATGGGCGGGGGCACTACGAATGTAGTGCGGGACAATACGTTGAGAATGTGAGTTTCGCGGGAGGCGTGCCAGAGATAAATCCCTGCAGTCGCGCTATCGTCTATGTCCTCGGTGGCTCAGATGGATAGAGTGCCTGCCATGTAAGTAGGAGACCCCGGGTTCGTGTCCCGGTCGGGTCTTAGTATATACCCTGTACATAGCCCACGTCTGTCCAAATGTTTATTAGAATATTGTGTAAAAATTTGAAGTAACTCGGTCAAAACGTTTTCGAGATATTTGGTAACAACTTTAAACACGACTTTTGTTTATACAGTAGTACATGTAGATTTTGCCGGGAGGCTGTCTCTGACGACCACCTCTTACAGACGGTCCGTTTGCCTGTTTTTCATTTGCGCAAGACTTTGTCTTTTTCTGTTATCCTTCAGCTTCACTGCTGTTCTTCTACACCAGTGTCGCTTTACGCAGCACGCCACCCTCCCCCCCTCTCTCCTCTCTCTCTCTCTCTCTCTCTCTCTCTCTCTCTCTCCCTCTCCCTCTCCCTGTCCCTCTCTCCCTCTCCTTCTCTCTTTTGCCGCACACACACACACACACACACACACACACACACACACACACAGCCCCATTCCGAAGCCCTCTCCTCCGCACACAAGCCTCTCCCCTCCCCCCCCCCCCCCCCACACACACACATACACACAAACGCACACAGCGAGAGAGAGAGAGGAGGGGGGTGGGGGGAAGTTCTTGGAGATGGGCGCAGCGAGTATCGGAAGTCATCGTCGTAAGCTGTGTGGCCGGGCAACAGCTTCCTGCGTGGGCCTGCCAGACTTCAGACTGGGGCACGGGACGGGGCGAGCGCGGTCGAGCTTAATATTCTGTGTGAGGCCGGGGCCGGGGACGCCATTAGCGAATGAGGGTCCGCCCCTGGGAAATCTGGGCCGAGCCGCTGCCTGCCGCCTGCCGCCTGGTGCAGGGTCGCCGTCCCGCGCGCTGCTCTCCTCTCCCACCGTCACAACCTTTGAACTGGTCGCCAGGAACGGGACAGTCCTCTGTCGAGGCGCAGCGGCCATTCACAGGGCAGCGAAACTGGCTCTTCAAAGGGCGCGTTCCGTACCGGAAACTATGTCTCCACCGGCACGACGACGAGACAAATGACTGCCCTCCTTTCTCCGTAGAAGCGTTCCGCCATCCTTTAGCCGTGACGACAGCCCCCGGAACTGATTAATTACACTGCTGGCCAGTAAAACTGGAACACCACGGTGGCGGTATGGATCAGACGTCAAACTGACATATAGTGTACTCCACTCTTAGCTACCGGGTGGATGTAAATAAAGTTCAGGTACTCAACAGAGATCCAATGTGGGCTGCAACCATCGTTTGGCAGCGAAACGAGGTAGATAATTTAATGCATTAATGTGGAGCTAATTTATTCTGGAAGAAAATTAGTTCCAATTTTCGCCGCCAAAAGCAAATCTGTTGCTCTATAGCATCTAGTTCACGTCTCCGGTGGTCATATTGAACAAACTGTGTAAGTGGCGGTTAATAATAACATGAACGTTGTACCTTTTTACTTGTTTAGCTCTTTCTGTCCGTGTCCCATTTGAAATCCATTACATGTGGAAAAATTTCTATATGTCTTTCTTGCGTTCACAGCGTCAGATTCACAACTGGTGGCCAAAACTGCAACTAATTTTTTCCAGCGTAAATCGGTTCCGCTTTACCGCATTAGAATGTATACCAAGTTTCGTTGCCATACGATAACTACAGCCCATACTGGACCTCCGCGAGTAGCTGTACTTTAATTGTATCCAGCCGGTACGTAAATCATAGCCTTTTCACTTATTTCAATACACAGATCGCGATCGCATTTGTGTTGCTTAGTTTTGTTCTTAGATGACCACTTTCAATCTTCTAAAAGATCGTATTCAGATCTTACATTTCTTGATGACTGCAGCAACCGTTGGCGTGGACCAGGTCCGTCTGCGCAGGCGTGGAGAACACAGCTGTCCACGCCTAGACAAACGGACCTGCGCCACGCCAACAGTTACTACGATCATCAAGAAATGTAAGATCTGAATATGATCTATTAGAAGATCGCAAAATAGTTCAAATGGCTCTGAGCGCTATGGGACTTAACATCTGAGGTCATCAGTCCCCTAGACTTAGAACTATTTAAACCTAAATAACCTAAGGACAGCACACACGTACATGCCCGAGGCAGGATTCGAACCTGCGACCGTAGCAGCAGCGCGGTTCCGAACTGAAGCGCCTAGAACCACTCGGCCACAACGGCCGGCTAGAAGATCACAACCCGTCATCTATAATAATAACAATAATAATAATAAACAACATAAATGCGATCACGACTGTGTGTACTGAAATAAGTTATATATTATAAAGATCTCTGTTTTTCATGGAACAATGTTCCAAAAAAATCATAATATTGTCATTGATAATGCACTACATAGGTCGCATTAGACGCAGTCTACCTGTCTTGTTACGTATATAAGGGGCGTGAACAGTGTCAGACGTTGATTCATTACTATGAAGGATATGAAGATGCTGTGTTCTCTTGTCAGTCTTGTCAGAAACTGCAGGAGTTTTAAAGGGTTTCATTTTGGACCTTTATTCGACTGCTGGTCGATCCGCTCGATGTCCAGACTTTTGGCATATTCAGATGTGATAGTGACGCGATTTTAAACTGCACAGGTACCTGAGGACACGCATACTAGCCATTAATTTTCTGCTCTGTCCACCACACGGGAGGATTGCTGTATTGTGCACCACGCACACCATAACTCCTTCACATCTGCACCTGCATCCGAGAACAAGCAATGGACTCCCTGTAACATCCTGGGTCATTCCTCACCATTGGTCAGGAACCAGCAGCACCTGGACTACGGAATTAATGTTCAATGCATAGGATGCCATAAATGTCACAACAGAAACGGCTGCATTTGGGATGGTGCACTTATCACTGTACCATGGACTGCTAATGAATAATATATACTTATATGGATATGGTGTCTGTTATTTCGGACATGTCCTAAAGAACAGACACCATTGATGACCTGCAGCCGTCTAGAACGAAATTAGAATTATATTAATACCTTCAGCTGCTGACGGGCGTTGATATATTTCAACGGGAACAGGTGAAAATGTGTGCACCGACCATGACTCGAACCCGGGATCTCCTGATTACAACTGTCCCCGTTGATATATATCAACGCCTGTCAGCAGCTGAAGGTATTAATATAATTCTAATTAATATAAATATGTAATATAATAATAATATAATTTATAATTAATAATATTGATATAATTAATATAATTCATGTCTGGAAGAACAGTCACCATATCCATATAATTATATTATTCTTCTGTGCGGATGCACACACATTCCCCGAATTCTTACGGGATTTGGTAAGAATGTCTTCCACGAGTAACGAGTGTGTCGGGTTGGGACACTACGTCTATAGTGTGTGGACATACAAGGTGAGAATGTGGGTCTCGCGGGGGGCGTGCGCGAGATAGTCCCTGCAGTCGCACTGTCCTCCGTGCACTCGGTGGATAGAGCGTCTGCTTTGTAAGCAGGAGATCTCGGGTTCGAGTCCCGGTTGGGGCACGCATTTTGACCTGTCGCCTTTGATATATACCAACGGCCGTCAGCAGCTGATGGTATTAATATAATTCTAATTTCGCTAATGAATAACATCGAATAGTATCCAGCGTTGAACCGCGGTTATGCGCTTATCATGGATGACCATCTTCAGTTACCATAGCGGCGACGAGGGGAGAGGTCCCTTCTTCCACTGTTTTGAACAGGTACAACGGTGTTAGTCTTGGCATCGCTGTGTCGGGACCCGTCACTTAGAACTTCAGCTCACGACTGGTAGTGTGGGGGAACTCTGAGAGCTGAGTGGTACGTCACGGACAACCTGGGTTCTCATGTGTTATAGAGCATTATCTTTATGGCATTTTTCAACAGAACAACGCTCCTACGGCACTTGTCTCTATGATCTGTCTGCATGATATTGAGAAACTCGCTGATAAGGGTGGGGGGGGGGGGGAGAGGGGGGCGATGATTTACCAACTGCAAGGGATAAATTTATTTGCCAGGAATATCGCACAAGACCTTATTGATAATTGTGTAACATAGTTAAAATTTTGTTAAATAAAAGATCAACAGACAACATTTTTTTTGAATTACTGAAGAAAATTATAAAATGATAACAGGAAACGCAGAAGGCGTTGTAATACACAGTTACAAAATATAATAGGCCCTGAGGAAGGCCGTTGCAATTCCGCCGAAACGTAGGTTTTAGTTTGTTAATATTGTTGTTAGTTTTTATAATGACGCGGCATAATGCCCAGAAGAATTTTAATCACTAAAAACAATTGCGTTAGAATATTTTTGGAAATTTAGTCGCCATGGTTGTGAAACAGTGGGTGAAAGTTTTTTAAAAAATGAATCATTATTAAAGAATTACTACAGTATTTTTGAAGCTACATCTGTAAAATTGGTATTTGACTTCTCGGTCACCCCTAAGGAGGTGGAAAAAGGATGACTATTTTTATGAACACATTTCGTTACAGTATATCTTTGAACCAAAGTCTACGAAAACTGATATCGGACTTGAAAGGCAACATCCGTCAGAGGATGATAGTTTCTAAGGATACACCCCAGAAGGACTCAAAAGGTGCGATTCACAAAGACCTCTGCCTCCAGCTATCCGAATCACTTTTTGCTCAGAAGTACATTCGGGTAAAGACCATGTTTCTATGGTCCTACTTAGCGTGAAGAGTTTAGAAGAAGTGGCAGTTTGTGAACAACATGAAACTCGTTAAAGATGAACAAAAAAATCGTTGCAGTCTACGCAGGCGAAGTAGTGGGCACCAAGTTGTGAGGAATAAAATAGAAATACTAAAGCTGGTGAAATGCCAAGTTTCAGTAAACTGAATGTTAAGTGCCTAACATAAACAAGGGCAAATAGTAATATTAATTTTATTTCAACTGACACAGAAGTTGCGATGTGGCCGAGCGGTTCTAGGCGCTTCAGTCTGGAACCACGCGACCGCTACGGTCGCAAGTTCGAATCCTGCCTCGGGCGTGGATGTGTGTGATGTCCTTAGGTTTTTTTAGGTTTAAGTAGTTCTAAGTCTAGGGGACTGATGACCTCAGATGTTAAGTCCCATAGTGCTCAGAGCCATCTGAACCCTCCGCCACACACCGTCAGGTGGCTTGCGGAGTATGGATTTAGATGTAGACAGGAAGTTCAAAATCGAGTCACTGTAGATTTCTTCCGCTTGTTGGTGACAGTTCAGAATTTACAGTGAACTACGTGGCTTCCGTCGAAGAGCTTTCACGAGCCTAACCACTCTAGTAACATCAGGTTAACTGCGTTTGAATGGCCGACCAGAAAAAACCCTGAATTACAGTCTAGACAACAGTGTCCAGAACTACAACTGATAAAACAATCAGGCTTAAAATATACTCCACTAAACTTTATAAAATTAAAGGGAAGCATACATTTCCAGTTGGTACCCGAAAGTCTTGTTAACTCGAACCAGCAGAAAATAGTACTATCAGGTTAGCCGAAGTGCAGTATTGTTTTTTGCCTTAGCAAAGTTTTGCCTTAGCAATTTTTTGCCACTCGACACTGAAGGTGTATCAACTATTACGCCGGTGATGGCAACTGCAGTTGTCTAACATGTCGAACATTACAAATCAGCCACGTTAATCACCTTCAACAACAGAGGGAGTATAAGATTCACAAATTGCTCATCGAGCGATTTTTCTCTCGGAGGCAACCAATCAACATTCTTTACAGAGGGTGGCCAACAAGCTGCTTTCGTTTCTGGGAGACAGTTCCATATAACCAGTGCCGCTTGAAAACAGCCGCCAACGTAGATTCAAGCCCACCGCGTGGCTTCACACACAATGGCCAAGCCGACGCCCGGTGAGGTGACCAGCCATCAGCCACGAGGAAGACTGCCCGTAGTCACCGCAGTCGGCAATTTCCTTCTCCCCGCCGGCGGAGCCGTTTATTAGTCTTCCCTGGCGATGCCATCTCTCCACCGGCCAAAGAAATCATAGAATCTCCCGAGCAACGATCGGCGACGGTAATAACTATCGACACTCGCAAACGCAGCTAGACTCCCCTGCCCAGCAAGATCCTTCGATGTCCCGACAGAACGTGTGTGGGTCCAGTTAGAACATCAACTCCGCACTAGTGCCAGTATCCGGTACATCAAGCACCAATTACAACAATTCCTGGCGACCTTGCTTCAGAAGAGGATACAAAGGCTTTCTGACACCCTTTCTGACGAATTAGTGCCTCCATCCAGGGCAGGGGGTGGGAACGACGTATTTATAAGTGGCCTCATACAGCGGAGTTACCGGTAAATTTCGTTTGAAGTTTGTAAGCATGGAAGTAACATCACACAACCTCTCAACCCTTAAAGTTTTATTTCGTTTCTTCTATGCTTCTGCATGGTTAACTTTTGTATCAGGCAGTGTACATTGTGTATATAGGGAAAGGTAATATAACGCTTTCCTCATTCAGATATTATATCTTAGGGTTGTTTCTTTGCGAGAAGGTCGTTTGTGAGATAGAAACGTCTATGGGCACGTGCTAGGCTATAAAAGTGGACCAAATGTTTATCATTTGTATTCGGTACTGTCAAGACATGGACCAATTACAAAGTGTTTGTTACCTCTTACATTCGTTACTGAGCATCATTTTTTATGTAGTCATTTTTGTTAACCTAACTGAGCCGTGCACAAGCCGTATCTGAGTCGTGCACGAGTGATATAGCTAGCAGTCGGTGTGATAGATCGTCTTTGCCTGGTTGCTGGGCAACTGGTGGACGCGCTTCCGCAAGGGGGCAGTGAAGTGGCGCTGAGTGATGATACATGGGCGTTCGCGGCATATGTTAGCCCCTCCCCTTTTTTCCTCTTCCTCCCACCCCCGCGCCCCCAAGCCCCCTCACCGTACTTTCCTCCTCGCTTTTTCCCTCCTCTCCAGCCTCCGCTCCCTCAGCAAGTCCCTAAAAGCTTTTTTTTTGTTCTTCAGGAGTGCTCCGTCGTTTTCAGCGTTTTTTTAAGTGTTGTGCTCTGTGTGATTTTTATCCTGTGGACGACTTGTGTTTGCCTGCAGTGTTTTTTTAAGTGCACATTGATTTGACAGCTGTGTTCTTCTAACTTTATGTCGACTTTTTAACTGTCCCCCAGTGCGTGTACCCATCTTAGTGTATATTTTAACTCCCATCATCTCCATTTACTGTGTTTCTTATATCCTCCTTTTTATGTAATCACCCGTCTGTATTTTTGTAAAGCCAATTGGCTGAAGAGCAGTAGACTGTGCCGCTGCCAGACTTCCCCTGCCCATATGGGGCAGGGGCTGTTGCTGCGGATGTATTTACCTGTAGGCTGATCACTGGTGAAGAAGCGGTAGCCCAGCCTCAGGGATGTTGGTGCTGAGCTGAAACACTAGCTGCTCAATCATTTGTGATGGATGAGATTCGGACTGGAATTACTTCTTATCTGAAAACTGTTGGAATCCTTAAGGCCAGCATCTACCTCAAATCATTGGGCAACGATCTGAACTTGTTAAGCAGCTGTCCTGAGCCCCCGTCATCCTGGCTACATCGCACATTGCAAGGGTTTTCCCGTGCCTTGCGTACAACTCGACGAGAGCGTCCTTGTCAATTGCCTATATTAAACTGTTCATGGCCGTTTTGAGCAAACATCACGAATTGCTACACGCCTTTGTTATCTGCTGATTTTTCTTGTTAACTGCACATAGCGAGCGGTTGTCGCACATAGGGGAGCTGTGTAGCTCATCGGCCCTCACGGAAACTGTGCATGGTATGTTATTCTTTTAGTGAACTGTGGTCTTAAGAGATCTTTTTAAAAACTTCCTCTCTGGTATGCATTTTTTATCCCTCTCTATGTTGTCAATTTGATTTGTGCGTATTGGCCTGTGTTAGTAAGAACTTTCTTAATGTAATTTCGTATGTTACAGGGCAACCTTGGATTATTATTATTGTTATTATTATTGTACATACATGACAAAGAAGTCAGGAAGCGGGTCTTGCTGTGTGGTCCTGGGGGCCTGTTATTAGGCGCCTCAGTTCATAACAAATTTAAAACAAAGAGCCACTTTGACATATTATATAATTTCTAAATGCAGTGGCCAATAAATGTCTATGTTTTCTTTTCTGAAAGAAGCTGACCAGCTGGTTAAATTTGTGTACTTCCATTGTAAGTTTTGAATGAATGAGCAGCAACATTTTGGTTGAGCTTAATCCTTTGTGATATTGCCACCATTTCTTGTTACCTATTATTCTGCCACCTTCTGCCGCCCCTGTGGGTCAAAGTTAATTTAAGGATTTTGTGTTTACTGTTTTCGATCGTTCAATGTCGTTAATTTTTAATCTTTTTTCATTTATTATCAAGAATTTTTTAAAAGTTTAATTTGGTTGTTGCGCAAGGAGTTTTACCTGATACATTAATTTGGTCAAAAAGGCCTTTTACTTGCATGTCTCGGTTATAAGATTCCATTAGCGGCATGTATTTGTTACTCCTTTCTTTATTGTTACTCCTTTCTTTTTCTAAGCCTTACTGTTTACTTATTTACTTAATCTGAGCCGGCTGCGGTGGCCATGCGGTTCTGGCGCTGCAGTCCTGAACCGCGGGACCGCTACGGTCGCAGGTTCGAATCCTGCCTCGGGCATGGGTGTGTGTGATGTCCTTAGGTTAGTTAGGTTTAAGTAGTTCTAAGTTCTAGGGGACTTATGACCTAAGATGTTGAGTCCCATAGTGCTCAGAGCCATTTGAACCATTTTTGACTTAATCTGATCTGATTAGGGCGATCAAGACCTCTCTTAAATACAGTACCTTTTTTACATCATAGTTGCCTGAGGAATAACGAATTTAATATGACAAACTGTTGTGTACATAGTTCCGCGTTGTCAGCACGTACACAACTTTCCCAACAGAGCGCGCCCCGCTAAGCACAAAAGCGCAGGCGCTGCGCTCGTCCGTCTCCGCACAATGAGATGGCGCTGTCTTAGAGACGGACCAAATTCTGCTTCCGCCAATCCGCGTATTAATATGTAACGCAGCCAATGAGATTGCTGCTAACGTAGAACCTTTTCTCCTCGCGGATCACACTCGTGCAGTGATACCTGAACGCGTGAGGTATTATAACGAGTGTACAGACCTGCGATTAGTCAGCCTGCATCCGTCTGCATTAGTCTGTACCAGTCTGCATTTGTCTTTACCAGTCTATGGTTAAGCTTCAGTCTGCGCCTAATAAGATTATCATATTCCTGCACATAGCCATTAAGAGAAATGTATAGACACTTTGTCAAGTATCAGAGATATGTGAGAATAAGATTAACATACCAAGACCAAAGAAACTTCAGACTGTCAATTGAAAACAGCATCCAGAATCAAGTTACTTAATGTCTATGATTTTTATTATTTTAATAAATGTGTGTGAAAATTAATCAAGTTCTGTTTAAAGTTGGTCACCGTCAGTCTGCTACTCTAAGCGTGCAAGTGGCATTTCTATCGTCTGACCTAACGGCAGAAGATAAACACGCCACGATAAGACCATGAGACATATTGCTGACACTCGCCTACTTCGCTAGAGCGACAAGTCAAATAATCTGATGGTGTGTGTACAGAAGGTCTTACAGTACGCGCACCACACAAACAGTTTTAAAATGATTTGAGTGTGTATACTGGCAGAGTGCGTAAATAGTACTATTAACTAATAAAGTTAATACTGGTAGTATTTGTACTATTGCTGCTACTGCCACTAGTAGTAATTATAGTAGTAATAATATTATTATTAATTTATTGAGATTTTCCTATATACAAAGGTTTTTCTCCAACATAACAAACACCCGGAAATTATTACATCTGTTACATAAGACCCTAATCTATCTCCTCAGGATGTCCCTCAAGATGTTTTGATCTTGTACATCTTCTTCCTCTGCGCCAATTTTTCTGATTGTTAATTGTACATTTTGGAGCCAGGTGGTCACAGGGCGTCCTCTTCTGTTCTTTCCATCCGATTCCCATTGCAGGATCATTTTCGATATTCTGGCTTTCTCCATTCTTCTTATATGCCTGCGCCATTGTAACTCCCTTCTGTCTATCACGGCATGTATTCTTTCTCTTACTTCCATTCTCTTTATTATTTCGTCGTTTCTTATTTTCTCTATTCTAGAAATTCTTGCTGATGTCCTCCGGAAGTCCATTTCTGCTGCTTGCAATTTTTTTACGTTTCTCAGATTAGTAATTCATGTCTCTACTCCTTACATAACTATGCTTTCTAGTATCTATTTATGTATGATTCTTTTGGTTCGGTTTATTACCCTTCCGCTCCATAAGGTTGACTTGAGCATCCCAATGACCTTTCTTCCACTGCTACTTCTTTTATTAATTTCAGCTTCTGAGTTTTCCCTCCATCTCTAAAATAGATCCCAAGTAACAGCAAGTATTAATCTTCTTAAGTCTCTTCCTTCTGTGTATGTCATCTTAATAATAATAATAATAATAACAACAATAATGATAGTGGAAGATATAAAAACAATTTATAGGTGTACAAAATAAATGTATTATGATAAAGCGAGTTCTGGGGAAAGGAAATTTAACAAGACTGCATCAGCTGATAATACTGATTCAAGAAACAAAACTTAATCTTAGCTACTATCGTCGTGAGGCAGTTTCACTCTCTAACTTGAAACTGGCCGTTGCCGGTGATTTCTGACTTAAAATTGTTTCATTATCCTCAGTAGTCCTCAACTATATTCCAGGCCAGCATTCGTTGGTACAATTTTGAGGCGTTCCACTTATTGTAAAGTTGTAACTGGCCGTTGTTTTCTTAAGTTATTGCTTATTCATTTGCTAAATATCCTAGATTATTTTTTTTAATTTTGGGATTCTATGCTTTCTTTTTAAATATTTCAGATGTTCAGGTTGTTATTAGGCTTATATGCACCTGTGGTGCTAAAAGAACAGTAACTGCCTATCTTTCTAAATTACTTTTTCGATGGCGAATTGTAATATTTATTTGCTCTGCCTTGCAAAGCGCTGTTTGGAGAGCCGTAAGAGTTTCCACATTAAGTGTTTACAATTTCTTTATTTGATGAGTTTTAAAGTTGATAAACTGCTGTCAAAATTTTTATATGCTCACCTTATGACACACTTACGAGCTCCCTACCACTTCGCTTTTAAGTTAGGGGTATAATTGTGTTCTTGAAAGCGCCATTTGATTGGGTTGTCTTTCGTGAACAGATTTATCTTTTCAACGTGCTGATGAAGAGTCGTCGTGGCATTAACGGTAACGGCTGAAGTGGAACAGTCGAACACTTTGTCATATAAAAAGAATTAGAAGTTTAACACCCACTCTCTCATATGGGCCACTAAAGGCATACGGAAATGCGGTTGTACGGCGGATGGCTTCTGCAGTGTAAAGTCGCGACGACAGACGATCACCACACGGCAGTGTCTATGTCCCCCCACTTGCCGCAACAAACACTGTGGGCTATCCAAAAGCCGGCGATATTTCGTGCGACGGAAATCGTAGCGTATGAAAAGAAGGAATTAGAGGATTACGAATACTTCCCACTCCACTCGAGTCAGACACGAACTGCTTGCTGTGAAGTAAAACGTGTCGACCGATTAAATGTGTTCGGTACTCAGTGTCATTAACGAGTTGCTCCAGAGAGAATAATGCAGCGCCACTACTATTTTAAGGGCAAACTCTGTGAGAAGGTGCGGTGGAACATTGAATTAGCCGCCGATAGCTGGTGCGCACGGTGTTTAGTCAATTGGGCTAAGACAACTGCGACGTGGAATTATTGCGAGACGGGCTAGGCCTACTCATTGTAATCTAAGAGCGTAGCGGTAATGCAAGGCGAAGGGAAGGGGATTTTTCCATCATTGTGGTTTAGGTGGTGTTGCCGAATACGTGACCAGGTGCTTTGGTGTCTGGAAGAAACAGATGTCAATTTTCTAGCATAATTAGCGGTTTCAGCATTCAGGTTGACTGGGTCGCAATGGTTGAAGTCCAATATTAGGCAAGAAACGTCTTATTGCTTATATGACGCGCTTCGGAATTTATCGAGGAGCGACTGCTGCATGTAGGTATGCCGTTCGAGATGTATATGAAGCAAACATTCGCAGACTAGTCGCATGGGACATTCCATTTAGGAAATCGTTGAGGAATTCAATATTCCGAGATTCACAGTGTCACGAGCATGCCGAGTATACCATATTTCAGACATTAGCTCACACCACGGACAACGCAGTGGCCAACGGCCTTCATTTAACGACCGAGAACCGCGGCGCTTGCATAGAGTTGTCAGTGCTAACAGACAAGCAACACTGCTTGAAGTAACCGCACAAATCAATGTGGTACGTACGACGAACGTATCCGTTTGGACAGTGCGGCGAAATTTGACATAAGTGGGCTATGATAGACGACGATAGACGACCGACACGAGTGCCACTGTTAAGAGCACGATATCGACTGCAGTGCCTCTCTTCGGCTCATGACGATACCGGTTGGACACCAGACGACTGGAAAATCGTGACCTGGTCAAATGGTCCAAATGGCTCTAAGCAATATAGGACTTAACATCTGAGGTCATCAGTCCCCTTGACTTACTACTACTTACACCTAAATAACCTAAGGACATCACACACATCCATGCCAGGATTCGAACATGTGACCGTAGCAGCCGTGTGGTTCCGGACTGAAGCGCCTAGAGCCGCACGGCCACAGCGGCCGGCTGACCTGGTCAGATGCGTCCTGATTTCAGTTGTTAAGAGCTGGTGATGGTCTACCCGTGGTCTAGGGGTAGCGTCTTTGATTCATAATCAAAACGTCTTCGGTCCCGGGTTCTATCCCCACCACTGCCTAAATTTTGATAAATAATCAGTATTGGCGGCCGAAGACTTCCGGCATAAGAAGTCAGCCTCATTCTGCCAACGGCCTTGTCATAGAGGGCGGAGGAGCGGATAGAGGTTCAGGGCACTCTCTTGTCCTAGGGGTGGGAAATTGCCCCTAAAGGCGGAAGAATCAGCAATGATCAACGACATGAGGATGCAGAAGGCAATGGAAACCACTGCATTAAAGACACGTAACGTGTATCCACAGGACATGTGACCTGCAATTGAAGAAGTGTCATGATGATCTATCCATTGGCAAAAGATTCCGGAATAGTCCCCCATTCGGATCTCCGGGAGGGGACTGCCAAGGGGGAGGTTACCATGAGAAAAAGATTGAATAATCGACGAAAGGATGACGTTCTACGAGTCGGGGCGTGGAATGTCAGAAGCTTGAACGTGGTAGGGAAACTAGAAAATCTGAAAAGGGAAATGCAAAGGCTCAATCTAGATATAGTAGGGGTCAGTGAAGTGAAGTGGAAGGAAGACAAGGATTTCTGGTCAGATGAGTATCGGGTAATATCAACAGCAGCAGAAAATGGTATAACAGGTGTAGGATTCGTTATGAATAGGAAGGTAGGGCAGAGGGTGTGTTACTGTGAACAGTTCAGTGACCGGGTTATTTTAATCAGAATCTACAGCAGACCAACACCGACAACGATAGTTCAGGTATACATGCCGACGTCGCAAGCTGAAGATGAACAGATAGAGAGAGTGTATGAGGATATTGAAAGGGTAATGCAGTATGTAAAGGGGGACGGAAATGTAATAGTCATGGGCGACTGGAATGCAGTTGTAGGGGAAGGAGTAGAAGAAAAGGTTACAGGAGAATATGGGCTTGGGACAAGGAATGAAAGAGGAGAAAGACTAATTTAGTTCTGTGACAAATTTCAGCTAGTAATAGCGAATACCCTGTTCAAGAATCACAAGAGGAGGAGGTATACTTGGAAAAGGCCGGGAGATACGGGAAGATTTCAATTAGATTACATCATGGTCAGACAGAGATTCCGAAATGAGATACTGGATTGTAAGGCGTACCCAGGAGCAGATATAGACTCAGATCACAATATAGTAGTGATGAAGAGTAGGCTGAAGTTCAAGACATTAGTCAGGAAGAATCAATACGCAAATAAGTGGGATACGGAAGTACTAAGGAATGACGAGATACGTTTGAAGTTCTCTAACGCTATAGATACAGCAATAAGGAATAGCGCAGTAGGTAGTACAGTTGAAGAGGAACGGAAATCGCTAAAAAGGCCCATCACAGAAGTTGGGAAGGAAAACATAGGTACAAAGAAGGTAGTTGCGAAGAAACCATGGGTAACAGAAGAAATACTTCAGTTGATTGATGAAAGGAGGAAGTACAAACATGTTCCGGGAAAATCAGGAATACAGAAATACAAGTCGCTGAGGAATGAAATAAATAGGAAGTGCAGGGAAGCTAAGACGAAATGGCTGCACGAAAAATGTGAAGACATCGAAAAAGATATGATTGTCGGAAGGACAGACTCAGCATACAGGAAAGTCAAAACAACATGTGGTGATATTAGAAAAGGCAACGGTGGTAACATTAAGAGTGCAACGGGAATTCCACTGTTAAATGCTGAGGAGAGAGCAGATAGGTGGAAAGAATACATTGAAAGCCTCTGAGGGTGAAGATTTGTTTGATGTGATAGAAGAAGAAACAGCAGTCGATTTAGAAGAGATAGGGGATCCAGTATTAGAATCGGAATTTAAAAGAGCTTTGGAGGACTTACGGTTAAATAAGGCAGAAGGGATAGATAACATTCCATCAGAAGTTCTAAAATCATTGGGGGAAGTGGCAACAAAACGACTTTTCACGTTGGTGTGTAGAATTTATGAGTCTGGCGATATATCATCTGACTTTCGGAAAAGCATCATCCACACAATTCCGAAGACGGCAAGAGCCGACAAGTGCGAGAATTATCGCACATTCAGCTTAACAGATCATGCATCGAAGCTGCTTACAAGAATAATATACAGAAGAATGGAAAAGAAAATTGAGAATGCTCTAGGTGACGATCAGTTTGGCTTTAGGAAAAGTAAAGGGACGAGAGAGGCAATTCTGACGTTACGGCTAATAATGGAAGCAAGGCTAAAGAAAAATCAAGACACTTTCATAGGATTTGTCGACCTGGAAAAAGCGTTCGACAATATAAAATGGTGCAAGCTGTTCGAGATTCTGAAAAAAGTAGGGGTAAGCTATAGGGAGAGACGGGTCATATACAATATGTACAACAACCAAGAGGGAGCGGTCTAGGGCGCTGCAGTCATGGGCTGTGCGGCTGGTCCCGGCGGAGGTTCGAGTCCTCCCTCGGGCATGGGTGTGTGTGATTGTCCTTAGGATAATTTAGGTTAAGTAGTGTGTAAGCTTAGGGACTGATGACCTTAGCAGTTAAGTCCCATAAGATTTAACACACATTTGAACATTTTTGAACAACCAAGAGGGAATAATAAGAGTGGACGATCAAGAACGAAGTGCTCGTATTAAGAAGGGTGTAAGACGAGGCTGTAGCCTTTCGCCCCTACTGTTCAATCTGTCCATCGAGGAAACAATGATGGAAATAAAAGATAGGTTCAGGAGTGGAATTAAAATACAAGGTGAAAGGATATCAATGATACGATTCGCTGATGACATTGTTATCGTGAGTGAAAGTGAAGAAGAATTAAATGATCTGCTGAACGGAATGAAGTCTAATAAGCACACAGTATGGGTTGAGAGTAAATCGGAGAAAGACGAAGGTAATGACAAGTAGTAGAAATGAGAACAGCCAGAAACTTAACATCAGGATTGATGGTCACTAAGTCAATGAAGTTAAGGAATTCTGCTACTTAGGCAGTAAAATAACCAATGACGGACGGAGCAAGGAGGACATCAAAAGCAGACTCGCTATGGCAAAAAAGGCATTTTTGGCCAAGAGAAGTCTACTAATAGCAAATACCGGCCTTAATTTGAGGAAGAAGTTTGTGAGGATGTACGTCTGGAGTACAGTATTGTATGGTAGTGAAACATGTACTGTGGGAAAACCGGAACAGAAGAGAATTGAAGCATTTGAGATGTGGTGCTATGGACGAATGTTGAAAATTAGGTGGACTGATAAGGTAAGGAATGAGGATGTTCTACGCAGAATCGGAGAGGAAAGGAATATGTGGAAAACACTGAGAAGGAGAAGGGACAGGATGATAGGACATCTGCTAAGACATGAGGGAATGACTTCCATGGTACTAGAGGGAGCTGTAGAGGGCAAAAACTGTAGAGGAAGACATAGATTGGAATACGACAAGCAAATAATTGAGGACGTAGGTTGCAAATGCTACTCTGCGATGAAGAGGTTAGCACAGGAAAGGAATTCGTGGCGGGCCGCATCAAACCAGTCAGTAGACTGACGACAGAAGAAAAAGGGGGCTGGTGGTAGGTTTCGAGTGTGGCACAGACGCCACGAAGCCATGGATCCACCTCCCAACGGGGCACTGGCTCGATAATGGTGTGGGCTGTGTTTATATGGAATGGAATGGGTCCTCTGGTCCAACTGAAAGCATCATTAACTGGAACCGGTTATGTTCGGCTACTTGGAGACCAACTGCCACCATTCGCGATTCGTTTGACGAACATTCTGGACAATTCGAGGGAATGATTTGGCCACCAGATCGCCCGACATGAACATCAGCGGAAATTAATGGGACATAATCGAGAGGTCAGTACGAACTGATATCTCGATTATATCTCATAAACTTTCAATGGTATTCATGTTGGGCGTTCTGGGTGGCCAAATCATTCGCTTACACTTTCGCATCTCTGGACGGCTGTAGAGGCAACATTGTTCAATATTTCTGTAGGGGAATTCCGACAACTTGTTGAGTCCATGTCACGTCGAGTTCCTGCACTTCGTCGGGCAAAAGGTGGTCTAACGTGATATCAGGAGGTAGCTCATACTTGTGTCACCTTTATACTAACAATTATCAAGTAAGAATTCATGTATTGCTATTCTTCCTGGTGCTGAAATTTTAATGGGCAACCGTGTATTTACTTTTCGACTACACATGAAGCATTGCTACGTTGTACATCACTGACGTTGCGAGCATAGACACCTCCAGGATGATGTTGTGTATCTGCATTCGCCTAGCAATAGAAGATAGTGGGCTCTATCAAAACGCGATGAATAACATTGCCATAACGGACTCAGATTTATATATTATAGACGATATGTAGCAGAAGAAGAGGTACTAAATTATTTTGAATAAAGCGCATCTCCCGTACACCATTCTCAGCATTTAGTAAGTGTTAAGACATGAATACATAGAAGTACAAGAAGTAACTCCGAAAATAATGAACAGGAGTAGCTACACACAGCATGTATGAGAAACATTCTGCTATAGCCCATCAACCTGACCATTATACGGCACTGATGTCTGGGCCCTTACCAAACAGAGAAATAAGATTCAAGCGTCTTAAATGCGATTCCCGAGAGTTTCGAAAGGATGTACAAAATTAATGAAATAAAAAAGTAAATTTACTAGACAAGAAAAACTGACAAATAAACAAGCGAATAGGTGAATATAGAGGTAAATGGATTATATGCAACTAATGTTACAATGGTTCAAAAATGTTAAAATGTTTGTGAATTCCGAAGGGACCAAACTGCATAGGTCATCGGTCCCTAGACTTACACACTACTTAAACTAAGTTATACTGATTTGTGCTAAGAACAACACACACGCCCACGGCAAAGGGAGGACTCGAACCTCCGGCGGTAGTCGCCGCACAGCCCGTGACAGGACGCCACAAACCTCTCGGCCACTCCGCGCGGCGTTACAATGGTGATTACCACTGCAATGAATGAAATATGTATCACATGGAGAAATGAAATTTGGTGGTGGTGATATACTCATCATACTCTTTGTTACATGAGGTTGATAACGGTTTTCGTATGGTACCGTGGATTCTGTAAAGCCTGTTCCAACGCTGTCACATAGGGCGCAGACACTGCCAGGCGCCAATCAGCTTGCTTGCGGGCAGGCGCAGGGTGGGTAGCCTACCCGCCAGGCGGTCCTATGCCTGTGTTCTGCGCCTGCCCTCGGTACTTGGCCACGTACGCCTGTGAGCTCCTGGTCGGTATAGTACGACCGCTTACGCTACAACCAGCTGCATCACTGCATGCGCATCAGTTGTTTGCCCACCATCATCCACCTATGCCTGTGGGCATTAGGCTGCCTGCTAGAGGACACACGGCCTGGAACAGTCTTCAGTGCAGCACATAGGAAGGAGATCAGTCTGGATTATATATTTGCTCACTTATCCCCATTAAGACTAAACTCCATTCGAAAAGGCGTTGAAGGCTCAATGACCTATCGCCTGTCATTGTGAGACCATAGGCGTCACTAGATGTGGACACTGGATGGTCAGCACAGCCGTTGGCATTTTAAGAGACCAGACTCGCTACTTCTCAATCAGGTAGCTCCTCAGTTTGCCTCACATGGTCTGAGAACACCCTGCTTGCCACCAGCGCTCGGCAGATCCGGGGAGTACACTGTCAAGTTCTAGTCAAGCCTGACGGCACTTAACTGCCGCAAGGGATTTGGCTTATCCTCATTAAGCAGCACTGAAATCCTGCGAATCTCGGTAAACTATCTTTCCACAGACAAAAATCAGTTGTGAAAGAAAGTCATATGAAACTTTTTTGTGTTTTGTAGTCCTGTCGTCCTCAGTTGCGTGTAATGTTTCGGTACATTGACAAATTTTTCTTTTCTTTTTTTGGAGCATCTAATACAACTGAATGAATCCCAGTTTTCGTACCATACGCGTTTCGCCTTCTTTGTCTGCAAAGACTTTTTCAGTGGCCAGGAATATGTACATACTTATCTTTACAATATTTAGTTTACATTTTGGGACGATATATTTGTAGAGTGTAAACTGTTCTGGCAGTTCTATGATGTAATAATAATTTAAAGTTTGCTTACAGGTTTCGTGAATGTTGTTCTACATGTTGACTTTTTGTTCCATTCCTGGCGCTCTTCTTCGTCTATAGTTGTCACTTGGAATTTTGTTTTTCAGTCTTCACAGCACTAGGAACTGAACACTTGTTTTGATGCTATGTTTTGGTTGGCGTTGTAAAATGTCGAATGTCATAGCTAGAGATCGAATGTTATTAGCAATTACTGAGTGCAATTTTGTGATACATGTGTGTGTGTGTGTGTGTGTGTGTGTGTGTGTGTGTGTGTGTGTGTGTGTGTGCGTGCGTGCGTGCGTGCGTGTGTGTGACTGGTATTTGCTTTGGTATGATTAGGTGATGATGTATGCACTTTTTTATGTATGACACTGTTTGCTGGGCTGTCTCTAAGCTGTAGCTTCAGCTTTTTTAAAATCTTTCCCTGCCAGTATCATCTGCTGTTACTAAAAACGCCACTTGCCTCCCAGCTTCCGGCCCTCACCCTTACTGAGGCATCAGCTTCCTCTCATAGTTTGAGGTGTGTGTAGACCCAGAAAGATGTGGTCTGTATGGGTGCAGGATGCCAAGCTTGGTGTGCGGGAATGTGGTCCAGTGAAACACCCGAGGATATAAGCAATACAGTGTTGGGCCGGCCAGTGTGGCCGAGCGGTTCTAGGCGCTACAGTCTGGAACCGCGAGACCACTACGGTCGCAGGTTCGGATCCTGCCTCGGGCATGGATGTGTGTGATGTCCTTAGGTTAGTTAGGTTTAAGTAGTTCTAAGTTTTAGGGGACTGATGACCTCAGAAGTTAAGTCCCATAGTGCTCAGAGTCATTTGAACCAATACAGTGGTGGCTGTAAATACATCAATTTTCATGATTCATAGAATGCGAATAGCTTCTCTGTGGCGTTGAACAAAGGGAACAGAGTGACGCACACGGCTCGCAGCTGCTGACTCGTCCAGCTCAGTGGCGTCTGTGATGCATGTCGGAGGTCAGAAACTACACCTTCAGCAGGGGCAATGTCGCGCAGGATGCCGACCTAGAGGTCTGCAGGAATTGTGCGCCCTGCCATCATATTGGCAGCATGTAGCATCGCTTTACCAAGGCACTCTCAAAGACGCTGGATTTCGCCCGCAAGTCAAGGACCAACAGCTCTGCGTGAAATGACAGTAGACATGCCAAAGTATGTCCTGGTCACCCAGCAAGAGATGGGCAAGACTCTGGTAGGTGCTGACAGCCAGGGGGACAGCACAAACGCAGCTCTCCTGGAGAGTGTTGTGGCTCAGAGCCAGCAGATCATTCTTGATTGACCCCAGTGGGATGTTGTTCAACGAACCTCAGATTTTCACACCAGTGGCAGCGTAGTAAGCAGCAGTGGCATTCCAGTGCATGGAGTGCAACAAGCAGGGTGGTGTCTCATAGCTGAAGTCACCAGATAAATACTGGGAGCACGTCGTGGAACGGCCTCGAAATGGATTGACTGTAACTCACATGACACTCACATGAACTCATGACTACCTGTTGGAAACTGAATAGAATCGAATAGGATTTGTGCTACAGGATTTCCAATATTTGTGCTGGTTTGCTCATACTGATGGTATTATCGATCTGTGGCAATGAATGGATTTGGTCCCTTTTGTGAACTTATCAGCTGTTTACCCTGTACTGAAGCGTCCCACCTGTGGCTTTCAGTACTACGTCTTGGCGCTTTCTGCCATGTCAGTGGGCTGAAATTCGTCCTTGCTTTTGATTTAAGCGCTGTTGCGGCATATTTCATTGTTATCAGAATGACATTATGATGCGGTCGTTATGCTACAGTCGCACTTTGTGCTCTGTTTGAATGTGGTGTGTCAATGTGCCAGTTGTCTGCCTCGCTATTTGCTACATTTGCTTTACTTCCTGGTTACATTCTGGTCGTTACGTTGCAGTCAGACCTGTCTTGGCTCAGCTCTGTGACTTGTGAGAAAACAATTTAAAATTTTTACGTTCACCGAGAATTCTTTTTTTGCGGTACAACAGGAGTAATTAAATTTGGCCTCTCACTTAATCACTATTGTTACGATCAACTTACTAATAGAGATTAAGGATGCGTAGAAGCGCTTACAAACCTATGTCAGTAACAGTCATTAAAACTCAAAGAAACATGTATACCGAACAAAATCCTGGAATGCAGATACAAGAAGATCACCTAATCAGTTAATGTCATAGCACAAAAAAGAGAGGCAAAGCATGTTGTGTTGCTTTAACAATTAATTGAGCTGCCAGTCACTAGCTGGTCAACAGGAAAAAAATCACACTCAATAAATGGCGATGTGTACAAGAATATGAAAGTGAGTAAGAGAGAGATTGAGCTGCCAGTCACTAGCTGGTCAATAGGAAAAAATCAAACTCAATAAACGCTGATATGTACAAGAATATGAAAGTGAGTAAGAGAGATAGGTTCTCTCACATGATGTTACAGTGGCAGTAGAAATTTTATTGTTGCTTGAGCGACAGTATGGATGACTCTGATTTCAGTTGCAGAATTATCGTAATAATTTTTAGCCATCAAATTGTAGCGACAAGAGAGGAAGAATATGATTAAACAGTTTGCGCGTTAAAAATCGCCAGGCTTCTCTAAATTTCTGAGGCTTCAGCACTCAGAGACACAGCTACAACAAGGAGCCTAAGCTTTTCATTTGGCCTGGACTATTACAGAAATGTCTGTTGAATTACGGTCGTACAAAAAAAAAAAAAAAAAAAAAAAGTGAGACTCACTGCTCGCTTTGTGAACTATTTAGAATCTTGGCTCCCAAAGAAAACTGTCAACAAACTAAATGTGGTGCTACTATTTTTGGTTAAGCTATGCCTTTAAAAACGGCCTTGCCGCAGAGGATACACCGGTTCCCGTCAGATCACCGAAGTTAAGCGCTGTCGGGCATGGCCGGCGCTTGAATGGGTGACCATCCGGTCAGCCATGCGCTGTTGCCATTTTTCGGGGTACACTCAGCCTAGTGATGTCAATGGAGGAGCTACTCGACCGAACAGAAGCGGCTCCGGTCAAAGAAAACCATCATAACGACCGGGAGAGCGGTGTGCTGACCACACGCCGCTCCTAACCGCATCCTCAGCTGAGGACGACAAGGCGGTCGGATGGTCCCGATGGGCAACTTGTGGCCTGAAGACGGAGTGCTTTTTATGCCTCCAAAAGAGTTCAAATGTCTACAAATTCTTGGTTTTAACAGAAATTGCCATCTTTGCGATAATAAGTAACTTTTTAATACAACGAAGTATCTACTCTCATAAACCAAGGAAAAATATCTCTCTGCTTAAACTGATGAAGCAAAAGCTTATTCCCACTGCCCACCTCCATACTGCCGCCTGGTGGCACTGTGGGTTCGTGATGTGATACAGATATTATACAGAGGGTAACAGATGTGAGAGCAGATATTTCTGTTGGTGACTGAGGACGGTGTACTGAACAACTTGACATCAGTATTTACGTCATTTGCAGACTAATAATTGTAGCTATTACAAGCAGTATTTTTCCAGGTTGGGTAGTACCTCCAAGTACATGGCACAAGGGCAGCCATTAATGCTTATTTTCTCCTGGGCAGCAGTTTAGATGTTACAGTGTGGCTGTGGAGACGCAAAACGTTTAGTCTATACTGACAGGCAAAGTCCACTTACAAGGACACATCGTTTACCCGATCTCACATTTTAGGGAAAATTAAGCCCACTGGCAAGGTATCACCCCGATATATAATTCTGATAGCACCAGCTGTGACCTTCTGAAAGAACAGCTGTCAAACTTTCGCGCGCACCGTTTGTCACTCGCTCCGTCCCATTGCAGCCGCTAAATGCCGATCGCGATGTAATGTACAGTGGTGTGAGGAAGAGGTTTGTGAAATACTGTTTTGACATTGGTAACATGCTTTGTTCATTGTATCAAAGTGCGCGGTTTATAGCCTGTAGCTGGGACTAGAGAACTTGTAATGTCTCTTGCAGCGGTCTCTCCGCGATATTTTCAGAAATTTTATAAATTATACAACTCAGTACATATCTCGAAATATCTCTTCTTATCTTACCGATTCCTAAACTTTAATATACGATGATTATCAATGCAAAGTAGTTTCAAGCCCTATTACTCCTTGGAGCGTCCATTTACTCCATGGAGTAGCTTCTCTGCTATCTGTTTTCTCTTATGAAAAGAATGAGGCAATGCTTGCCGATTAGCCGTGAAAGGAGGAGGATGTATATGTATGTATTGTTGAGCTAGTCGGCATCTTGATGAGATTCTGTATGAGAAGGAATTTAATACATGAACTAAACTAAAGTAAGTGTGTTCGCGTATTATTTAACTGATTATTATTGACAGTGTCTGCTTACTACGCTGTGTTGCACGGGATCAGTGGGGAACATATGATTTACACTGGACGAACCTGCCGTTTTGTATGCTCAAGATATCCAGTTACTTCAAATAAATAGGCTAACACGGTCTTGCCAGCAGATCTCCGGTCTTCCCCATGTGATCACCGAAAGTTAATAATTATAACAAATGTTTTCAGAAGATCGAATGACAATTTTCGTCGCACCGAGACTTCGAAATTGCTTCACTGCCTTATGGAATTTAAGTTAAGCTCAGTTTAATCAGGATAGAAAAGTATTAAACTGTGTGAATGTGATAAGCCTGCTTTGTGAATGAAAATTCCCTTAACATACGCATGTTTTTACTATCCTGATCAGTGAAGCTAAAACAGGCCGGTGTGAGAGAGGTTTTAAATTTTTTGAATACCACAAAAAAGTATTAAAAACTTTTTGTTTTGATCATTTTTATGTTGTGATTCACAAGTCAGTGTAAATGAATGAAATGAATTAATGTTTTCTCACAGACGTGGTGTAGCGTACTTGCGTACTTAATTATGAATTTCGCTGTTGACCGTTATTTTAAAACTGGAGCGGTTACAGTGCAGTACATTTGCAGGAGATGTGCTTCTCTTCAACGGGATTGGCATGATTGCTTTGAAAATTCATTTCACAATTATTCTTTGGTTACTTGGATTTATTAATTTTGATTGTGAGTCGTGTATCTAGCAGCAGAATATCAATACGAGAATACTGTTAAGAGTAATATCGACGCATATGTGCGTGAGACTGACATGTTGTTGTTGTGGTCTTCAGTCCAGAGACTGGTTTGATGCAGCTCTCCATGCTACTCTATCCTGTGCAAGCTTCTTCATCTCCCAGTACCTACTCCAACCTACATCCTTCTGAATCTGCTTAGTGTATTCATCTCTTCGGCTCCCTCTACGATTTTTACCCTCCACGCTGCCCTCCAATACTAAATTGGTGATCCCTTGATGTCTCAGAACATTTTCCATCAACCGATCCCTTCTTCTAGTCAAGTTGTGGACAAATTCCTCTTCTCCCCGATTCTATTCAATACCTCCTCATTAGTTACGTGATCTACCCATCTAATCTTCAGCATTCTTCTGTAACACCACATTTCGAAAGTTTCTATTCTCCTCTTGTCTAAACTATTTATCGTCCACGTTTCACTTCCATACATGGCTACACTCCACACAATTACTTTCAGAAACGACTTCGTGACACTTAAATCTATACTCGATGTTAACAAATTTCTCTTCTTCAGAAACGCTTTCCTTGCCATTGCCAGTCTACATTTTATATCCTCTCTACGTCGACCATCATTAGTTATTTTGCTCCCCAAATAGCAAAACTCATTTACTACTTTAAGCCTCTCATTTCCTAATCTAATTCCCGGAGCATCACGCTGTTTAATTCGACTACATTCGATTATCCTCGTTTTGCTTCTGTTGATGTTTACTTTATATCCTCCTTTCAAGAGACTGTCCATTCCGTTCAGCTGCTCTTCCAGGTCCTTTGCTGTCTCTGACAGAATTACAATGTCATCGGCGAACCTCAAAGTTTTTATTTCTTCTCCATGGATTTTAATTCTTACTCCGAATCTTTCTTTTGTTTCCTTTACTGCTTGCTCATTATACAAATTGAATAACATCGGGGATAGGCTACAACCCTGTCTCACTCCCTTCGCAACCACTTTTTCCCTTTCATGTCCCTCGACTCTTATAACTGCCATCTGGTTTCCGTACAAATTGTAAGTTGACATATTACTTACTATTCTTTGCGTATAATGACATGATTATTCTAACAAGATTCCGAAACACGTTGGGCAGAAGAGTCCACCTCTCCCCTCGTCTTCTCTCGCCGTCAACATATCGCGAACAGGAGGACTCTGGATGTCACTCCGCTGCGCAGTATTTCGCGCTAGAGCGCTAGGCGGCTGCATTTGGGGGGAGCGAGTGACAAACAACCGGCGAAGTTCTGGAAGCTTTTACATTCAGAAGGCCATAACTGCATACTACTATAATTATGGCCCGATTTTTCGCGCGGGATCGTTTGCTGGAACTGATACTTCGCAAGTGTTTTTCTTCTCCTTAAAATATGAGGCCAAGTTGGTGATTTTTCCTTGCTATTGGTACAGTTACGACGGTGAGAAAACATCAGGTCGTAAAGTCTGCGAGCCGGCCGAAGTGGCCGTGCGGTTAAAGGCGCTGCAGTCTGGAACCGCAAGACCGCTACGGTCGCAGGTTCGAATCCTGCCTCGGGCATGGATGTTTGTGATGTCCTTAGGTTAGTTAGGTTTAACTAGTTCTAAGTTCTAGGGGATAATGACCTCAGCAGTTGAGTCCCATAGTGCTCAGAGCCATTTGAACCATTTGAACGTAAAGTCTGCGACGTGTTTGTGGGAAGACTGCTCAGTGCAAAGAAAAACAAACTACACACTGATGTGTGCACTTGTTTATGTACCACATACAAAAGAATGTGCATTTACACCCGTTACACTCTGTATAAGCGGAGCAGAGACGAATGTAGAATCATTCCAGCGACGATACGGGATGTAAATGGGGAAATCCACCGTTATAAGTGACTCTGAAGTAGTAGTAGTAGTAGAGGGGTTTTGTGGGCGCACGACAACAAGGTCTTCAGCGCTCGTTCAGTATCATAGTGAGACGGGTGTCAGAGCAGAGAAGAAAGCCATCGCCCCGAACTCGATGCATCTGCTCCAGTGCCGTCAGGATCGCGTGGAGCTCCGCTGCGAAAACGGTATATTCAGCAGGGAGGCGAATCCGGGTAACATGGTCAGGGAACACCACAGAACAGCCAAGGAAATTCTCCTGTTTGGAGCCATCAGTGTAAACGACAGTGAAACCGGGATGCACATCTAAAATGTTAAAAAAAAGTGACTGGAATGTAAAATCTGGCGTGCCATCCTTCTTAAAACGAGTCAAATCTAAAATAAGTTTGGGTCTCCGGAGGAGCCAAGGTGGAGATCTGCTCCAACCGCGACGTAAAACACGAAGACCAGCCATAGACATTGCAGCGAGGCAATCCTGTGCGCGAATCCCATAGGGCTGCGTCGCACGTTGCCGGTTATGAAATAACCGTGCCAGAGGAGGCTGAGCAACGGTATGGTATGCAGGTGTGTACGGTGTGGACAAAGTTTTATACGCCTGGCGTACCGTAAGTAGCCGTCGCCGCATATGAAGTGGCGGTTCACCAGCCTCTGCACAGAGGCTTGGTATGGGGCTAGTTCGGAATGCCCCAGTGGCCAACCGCAGCCCTTCATGGTGGACAACGTCCAAAATCTTTAAGTACGAAGGCCTCGCAGACCCATACACGTGACTCTGAAAATGGACGGATTATTATGAAACGGTGCCTAGGAACGTGCATCTAGGAAACGACGAAACTGATCGGTTGTTTGCGAGTTAACGTCGTGGGCATGAGTGGTAAATGGTTGGATGACGGTGAAACCACAATTCGGCGACATAGTGTTGGACGTTCATGCTCATCTCGAAACGTGGGGTAGGAGGCTTGCCCATTCTGTAAAGCAATATGACGGCAGTCTACAGTGGATCCTACGCCAAAGTGCAATGCGGGTGCGCACACAAATGTTCCGCAGTACACAGCAGAAATTGTTCAACATGAGGCTCCACAGCAGACACCTTACGTGTTCCCATGTTGATCCAACAAAATCGTCAGTTACGATTGCTGTTGGCACGGGATCATCGAAATTGGACAGTGGATCAATGAGAACTTGTTGCCTGGTCGAATGAATTACATTTATTGCAACACCTAGTCGATGGTAGTGTCATCCAGGTGAATGGCCGATCGGAACAAGAACCAGACCGTGGATGCTGTCCCATGGTGGCGATATTACAATACAGGAGACATTCATATATGCTTCCATGTGACCTGTGGTAGTAGTCGAAGGCACCATGATAGTTGTGGACTGCTAAACATCTCCATCCTTTAAAGCTTATATATTACACGACAGTGGTGGCATATTCGAGCAAGACCACTGTTGGTGTCATAAGTCCGAGATCGTGCTATAGTGGTCCGAGGACGATCAAAGTGAACTTGCAGTCTGTGTCCTGGCCGTCAAATACGCCTGATCTGCGTCCGACGCAACACATCTGGGACGCTATGTCCGCATATTACCGGCCCATAATTTACGGGAAATGTGTGGGACCTCCGTAGATACCTTGTGCCGCCACATAGCTCTACGAACCTTATAGCCTTAGAAGGACTTGTGGAATCGCTGCCACACAAAATCGCTGCTGCACTGGGCTCCAAATGTGACGTGGAACCTATGAAGAAAGTATCTTTTACGACAGTGGGGTGAAATTTGGCGTTGATGGTCTATGACAGCAGACGACCGACGCTGAGACGTTAGCTGACAGCGCGGCTGTAGTATACAGAGAAGTTGCAGCATTAGAAAATTGTAGCGAAATGCAGGAAGATCTGCAGTGGATAGGCACTTGGTGCAGGGAGTGGCAACTGACCCTTAACATAGACAAATGTAATGTATTGCAAATACATAGAAAGAAGGATCCTTTATTGTATGATTATATGATAGCGGAACAAACACTGGTAGCAGTTACTTCTGTAAAATATCTGGGAGTATGCGTGCGGAACGATTTGAAGTGGAATGATCATATAAAATTAATTGTTGGTAAGGCGGGTACCAGGTTGAGATTCATTGGGAGAGTGCTTAGAAAATGTAGTCCATCAACAAAGGAGGTGGCTTACAAAACACTCGTTCGACCTATACTTGAGTATTGCTCATCAGTGTGGGATCCGTACCAGATCGGTCTGACGGAGGAGATAGAGAAGATCCAAAGAAGAGCGGCGCGTTTCGTCACAGGGTTATTTGGTAACCGTGATAGCGTTACGGAGATGTTTAATAAACTCAAGTGGCAGACTCTGCAAGAGAGGCGCTCTGCATCGCGGTGTAGATTGCTCGCCAGGTTTCGAGAGGGTGCGTTTCTGGATGAGGTATCGAATATATTGCTTCCCCCTACTTATACCTCCCGAGGAGATCACGAATGTAAAATTAGAGAGATTAGAGCGCGCACGGAGGCTTTCAGACAGTCGTTCTTCCCGCGAACCATACGCGACTGGAACAGGAAAGGGAGGTAATGACAGTGGCACGTAAAGTGCCCTCCGCCACACACCGTTGGGTGGCTTGCGGAGTATAAATGTAGATGTAGATGTAGACATCGCCTACAGCGCCTCTCCTGGACTCATGACCACATCGATTGGTCTCTAGACTGAAAAGCCATGGCCTAGTCAAATGAGTCCAGATTTCTGATAGTAGGAGTTGATGATATGGTTCGCGGGTGGCGCAGGCAGTGCTCAACAAGGCAAGAGCAAGCTGGTGGTGACTCCATACTGGTGTGGTCTGCGTTTACTTGGAATGAAATGGGTCGTCCGGTCCGACTGAACCGATCATTGACTAGAAATGGTTATGTTCGTCTACTTGGAGACCGTCTGCAACCATTCAAGGACTTCATGCTTCTAAACAACGCCGGAGTGGCCGAACGGTTCTAGGCGGTACAGTCTGGAGCCGCGCGACCGCTACTGTCGCAGGTTCGAATCCTGCCTCGGGCATGGATATGTGTGATGTCCTTAGGTTAGTTAGGTTTAAGTAGCTCTCTAAGTTCTAGGGGACTGATGACCTCAGAAATTAAGTTCCATAGTGCTCAGAGCCATTTTAACCATTTCTAACCAACGATATCATGTTACAGATCCACAGTCGTTAGCGATGGTTTGAAGAACATTCTGGACACTTCGAGAGAATGATTTGTCAACCCAAATCGCCCAATATGAATCCCACCGAACATTTGGAGGCTATAATGGACAGGTCAGTTCGCGCACAAAATCTTGCACAGGCAACACATTCGCTGTTACGGACTTTTTTCACTTGCTGCTTATTTTTGTTGACCCATAGTCTGATTATCTTATGATGAGTGTTTGTTTTCTGTTTATTTTGTTGTTTGTTTCAGCATTCTGGGCGCTCCGACAGGCTGTGGGACCCGACTGTGGTCCTCGTCTGGTCCACGCGGGCTCCCACCGCTGTCGCACCGTTGCCCGTGCCCGACAAGTGGAGGCGGGCTGTTCTCTCTTTCTTTGTTATTTTTGTTTTGTACACCAGTTTTCAAACTCTTGAACTATGTACACTGGAAAAGTAAATGGAAATAAAAGAAAACTTTTTTCTTAAGAAGGATAGAAAAGAAGATAGGAAACTGTAGAGTGGAGAATTTTTCCGTCACCTGGTTGTGGGTGGCGGTCAGGGTCTTGGAATTGTTCTTCACCCCACAATTATCCTTTCTGTATCTACTTTATCGAATAACAATGCCGATTATATATATTGTTTACAACTGGTGCTAGATAGTTGTTTCTTATGATTATAACTTTATCACCATTTGTTGTCGTGCGCTGTGACAATTGGCGTATGTTGTGTTAGAAGGGTGGAGTGCCACTATGGATCACCGCCGTTTGATGCATCTAGTGCCACTTCATTTACAGGGGTGGTTTCAATTCTGTGTCCCAGTGGCTGTCGCCGTCATCGTCAGTACTGGTGTCCACCCCGCGAGCTCCTCGTTGTACTTGTCACCGTGCATTGGCTTGCCTTCTGTATGGTCTATTGCTGAGATAATACATGTACATTTCCTTCGATGGTTCATCTGTCAATCTGTTTAATTCCGTCCACTGGTCAGGGTTTCGCAGTAAAGAGTGTAGAGTCTGATTGATGTTGTTGGGATTGACGTGTAGTGTGTGTCTTTTGTTCTTAAGCTGTCCGCAGAAAACGACAATTTCTTCTGAGGAACCTTCTTCCCCGCATGTGCATCTACGTGTCTGTTGCAGACTCACGCGATTCAAATGTGTGGGATAGGGGCCGTGTCCTGTAAGAAAATGTAGCATACAGCGGCTGGGATCGATATGTTTTAACTTCTTTCACTGATGTTAGGGAATAAATTGTAAAGTCTGCGGTCCGTATCACTATTGTCCCTCTCATCCTGCCAGGTATCCACCCACCGGCAGAGCAGAGTACTGACTCATAGAGAGCACAGTGGGATGTGGTATGATCGTGTGACTGACAAGAATAGTTTGTATTGGCCCGAGTTTAACCTTCCCAGTTAATGGAGTATTGCTGGTCGCTGTGGCCGAGCGGTTCTAGGCGCTGCAGTCCGAAACAGCGCTGGTGTTACGGTCGCAGGTTTGAATCCTGCCTCGGGCATGGATGTGTGTGATGTCCTTAGGTTAGTTAGGTTTAAGTAGTTCTAAGTCTCGGGCACTGATGACCTCAGATGTTAAGTCCTATAGTGCTTAGAGCCATTTTGAATGGAGTATCTTTTCTGCTTTGTCTGTGCTGATTATTATGTGTTCGTGAAGTTTCAAACGCTCGTCGATGTGTACCCCAAGTAGCGAGTTACAAACGATCATTTAATGTTGGTGTTCCCAATTTTAACTGTGGGGTTCCTACGCAAGATCCATTTCAGCAGTGTAGCCGGCCGGTGTGGCCGTGCGGTTCTAGGCGCTTCAGTCTGGAACCGCGAGACCGCTACGGTCGCAGGTTCGAATCCTGCCTCGAGCATGGATGTGTGTGATGTCCTTAGGTTAGTTAGGTTTAAGTAGTTCTAACTTCTAGGGGACTGATGACCACAGTTGTTAAGTCCCATAGTGCTCAGAGCCATTCGAACCATTTTTTTCAGCAGTGTATATGTTCCTTTATTTTCCGCTGCCTCGACTTCGTTGTTTACGCCCACTGTGTTGTTGTTCGCAGTGTTCGATTGGTTCTTTCCTCTAGTTGAGCACGATTATTTGCTGATAACGCAGCAAGCAGGTCATCAGCATAAGCGACAACGCCATCTGTCAAATTACGCCTCTTCAGCAGCTGTAGGATCGGTTCTATCATTATTTCCCAGAAAATGGGGCCGCTGATCGAATCCTGTGGGCAGCCTTTAGTAATTCGTTTGATTACTTTCTGGCTGTCCATTTGCCACACGACTGTTCTGTTTCTACAGTAGACTACGAAACTATTGTATACAGACTCCGGCACCTGCAGGTGTCTTAGCCTCATGGAAACGGCGGGCCACCATCGGTTGTCAAATGCACATGCGATGTACTGTGTACTTTTTGGAGGGCTCTGTTGATTGCGTCGTCTATTGATCTCCTTTCGAAAAAACCGCATTGATCTGGTGTTAGTCCCTGTAATGTTCTGTGTGTGCGAAGCCTTTTATGTAGCAGTTTTTCTTGTTTGTGTTTATTAGGCAAATGACACTGTATGATTTGGAATCGGAAGAATTTTTGTGTGGCTCTTTTTTAAGAATGACCGTCTTGGAGGCTTTCCACACGGCAAGTACGCGACCTAGCCCTAATGCGTCGTTCAGCAGTGTTGTGAGACATGGGGTGATTTGTGGTGTTTGTTTTAATACCTCTGAGTGGATTCCATATTATCTAGGTGCCTTTTTGCCTTTTAGTTATGAGATCACTATCGCCACTTCTCCCCGCGCAAACGGACAGGTGACTGATGCTGTTCAATATTCTGTGTCCATTTCTTGCCTAAGTGCTGCTTGTTCTTGAGTGTCTGTGTTTGTGACGTCGTCCGGTAGGAGCTTGCCTAGCGAAATTCCGCTGTGCGTCTCCATCTCTTAGTCAACGCACCGTATCCTGTAGTAGCGTTCGCAGAACTAGTGGGCCCTTAATTTTTTTGTGACTACTATGCATGGCTCCCGCCATATGTTTAGTTGTGTTTGTGTTGTTATGTGTCTGTCCCAGTGGTCCTTTCTTGTCGTATGCAGTTCCTATTTGTACCAGTCTTTGGCAAGCCGATATGAGTCAAGTGGCAACTGTCTATCTCTATCTGAAATTGCTCTCTGGTATAATTCACGTTTCCGTCTGTTGCCCTTCTTTAATTGTGTCAGTTCTATTGTCCATGGTACTGAATGTCGCTTTGTGTTATTTGACGTTGGAATGCATGTGTTTTGTGTGTGTGTGTGCTAAGATGTCATTGAGTATGTGGGCTCTGTAGTCAATACTTCCTTCAGTGTCGTGTAAAGCGTGTTCTTAGTCTGCCTGACTCAATCCCAGTCTGTCTGTTCGTATGAGCGGTGTGTTCTGAAGAGTAAAGTGATGGCGTTGTGCTCGCTTGTGGTTATCTGGTCATGCACTATCCAGTCATGAATATGAGTGACTGCTGCATTGCTAGCAAGTGTAGTCTACGCTTGATGTAGCACCGTCACGTCCATTAAATGTTGGTGCATGTCCTTCCCTACTGATTACATGAAGTCTTGTCTCCTGTATGATATCACTGACTGATCTTTCTTGGTCATCCATTCGGTCGGAGTGCCACAGGGTGGATCTCGCATTGATGTCGGCGGGTATTACTAACTTTTTTGCCTTTGGACTGCTTTACAGGGTGGTCCATTGATAGCGACGGAGCCAAATATCTCACGAAATAAGCATCAAACGAAAAAACTACAAAGAACGAAACTCGTCTAGCTTGAAGGGGGAAACCAGATGGCGCTATGGTTGGCCTGCTAGATGGCGCTGCCATAGGTCAAACGGATATCAACTGCGTTTTTAAAAATAGGAACACCCATTTTTTATTACATATTCGTGTAGTACGTAAAGAAATATGAATGTTTTAGTAGGACCATTTTTTTCGCTTTGTGATAGATGGCGCTGTAATAGTAACAAACGTATAAGTACGTGGTATCACGTAACATTCCGCCAGTGCGGACGGTATTTGCTTCGTGATACATTACCCGTGTTATAATGGACCGTTTACCAATTGCGGAAAAGGTCGATATCGTGTTGATGTACGGCTATTGTGATCAAAATGCCCAGCAGGCGTGTGCTATGTATGCTGCTCGGTATCCTGGACGACATCATCCAAGTGTCCGGACCGTTCGCCTGGTAGTTACGTTATTTAAGGAAACAGGAAGTGTTCAGCCACATGTGAAACGTCAACCACGACTTGCAACAAATGATGATGCCCTAGTATGTGTTTTAGCTGCTGTCGCGGCTAATCCGCACATCAGTAGCAGACAAATTGCGCGAGAAACGGGAATCTCAAAAAACGTCGGTGTTGAGAGTGCTACATCAACATCGATTGCACCCGTACCATATTTCTATGCACCAAGAATTGCATGGCGACGACTTTGAACGTCGTGTACAGGTGTGCCACTGGGAACAATGGGAACAAAAGAAATTACGGGACGATGACAAATTTTTTGCACGCGTTCTATTTAGGGAAGAAGCGTCTTTCACCAACAGCGGTAACGTAAACCGGCATAATATGCACTATTGGGCAACGGAAAATCCACGATGGCTGCGCCAAGTGGAACGTCAGCGACCTTGACGAGTTAATGTATGGTGCGGCATTATGGGAGGAAGGATAATTGGCCCCCATTTTACCGATGGCATTCTAAATGGTGCAATGTATGCTGATTTCCTACGTAATGTTCTACCGATGTTACTAAAAGATGTTTCACTGCATGACAGAATGGTGATATACTTCCAACATGATGGATGTCCGGCACATAGCTCGCGTGCGGTTCAAGTGGTATTGAATAGCATATTTCATGACAGATGGATTGGTCGGCGAAGCACCATACCATGGCCCGCTCGTTGACCGGATCTGACGTCCCCGGATTTCTTTCTGTGGGGAAAGTTGAAGGATATTTGCTATCGTGATCCACCGACAACGGCTGACAACATGGTTCAGCGCGTTGTCAATGCATGTGCGAACATTACGGAAGGCGAACTACTCGCTGTTGAGAGGAATGTCGTTACACGTATTGCCAACTGCATTGAGGTTGACAGACATCATTTTGAGCATTTATTGCATTATTGTGGTATTTACAGGTAATCACGCTGTGACGACATGCGTTCTCAGAAATGATAAGTTCACAAAGGTACATGTATCACATTCGAACAACCGAAATAATATGTTCAAACTACCTACGTTCTGTATTTTAATTTAAAAAACCTACCTGTTACCAACTGTTCGTCTAAAATTGTGAGCCATATGTTTGTGATTATTACAGTGCCAACTATCACAAAGCGAAAAAAGTGGTCGAACTAAAACATTCACATTTCTTTACATGCTACACGAATATGTAATAAAAATGGGGGTTCCTATTTAAAAAAAAGGCAGTTGATATCCGTTTGACCTATGGCAGCGCCATCTAGCGGGCCAACCAAAGCGCCATATAGTCTCCCCCTCCAAGCTAGGCAAGTTTCGTTCATTGTAGTTTGACGCTTAATTCGTGAGATATTTGGCCCGGTCACTATCAATGGACCACCCTGTAGAGTCAGCATGGTTCAATATTTCTGCAGGGGACTTCCAACGACTTGTTGAGTCCATGATATGTGGAGTTGCAGCACTATGCCGACGAGGCCCGACACGATATTAGGAGGTATTCCATGACTTACGTCACCTGAGTGTATGGTGCAACATGAACGTCAGCACGCATTTGGTGAGGGATCGGCTGTCGGTACGAGTGGAGGGAGAGCCTCCCGTTGAATGGTGCGGGTGTGAAGCGAGTACTCAACGGCGGGCGCCGTGCCCGTGTGCCGGCCGGCGGCGATCACGTGCGGCGGGCCACCAGCCAGCATGAATAATGCAGGCGGCGCGTTCGCAGAGATCAAAGGCCTCGCGGCGGAGCACGGCGGAGGGGGCCGCGCGAATCCGCCGCTCAGCCGGCGGCGCTCACCAACCTGAGCCGGCGATCACGTCTCGGTGTTCCACTCTGCGACGGAGATTCGCAGGACAGTCAGATCGCCCTACACCGCTTGCCGTCGTTCCTGAGCGGGGAACTGGACAGGATAACAGCTCGAAACGCCAGTTCTGTCGGTCAGCTATCATCTTATGCCCCCTGTGGTCACCTATGAAGATCATCTAATTATTTTCCCGTGTCTACTTCTATCAGTATAAGCCATACGAAACCATTAACAAGCTTGAGCCATACGTCGGCTTTTATCGGGACTATGAAATTGGTTCGCTGACTGCGAATTTCTTGATATCCGTTGCAGTAATATAGGTCTGATATCCAATATTAACATATGAAAATCTGAGCCGTACTGGCACTCCAAACTGCATTTCCTACTTAACACGAGCGGTCAGCTTAACCATTTCAGCTATCTGTGGAAACACACCAGACCGACCTAGGCTTTCAAAAGTTAAACATCTACGTCTTTATATCGTAGTCTCTAAGTCACTGTTGGGTAGTAGATCTGTTCCTAATGCAGATGATACCAAGAAATTCACAGTCAGAAAATTAATTTCGAAGTTCACTGAGGGGAAGAAAGTCATGGGATACCTCTTAATATCATGTCGGATCTCCTATTTCCCGGCGTACTGCTGCAGTTCGACGTGGCACAGACTCAACAAGTCGTTAGAAGTCCTCTGCAAAAAATATTGAGCCATTCTTGCTCTATAGCTAGCCGTCCATAATTGTGGAAGTGTGGCCGGTTCAGATTTTGTACACGAACTGTCCTCTCGATTATGTCCCATAAATGTCCCATGGGATTCATGTCGGGCGATGTGGGTGGCCAAATAACTCACTCGAAATGTTCAAAAATGTCTTCAAACTAACTGCGGACAACTGTGGCCCGGTGACATGGTCCACGGGCAATGATAAAAATTCCATCGTTGTTTAGGAACGTGAAGTCCATGGATTGATGCGAATGGACTTCAAGAACATAACCATTTCCAGTCAATGATCGGTTCAACTGGATCAGAGGACCCACTCTATGCCATGTAAACACAAGTCACACGATTATGGAACCACTTCCAGCTTGCACAGTGCCTTGTTGACAAATTGTGGTTCAAATGGTTCAAATGGCTCTGAGCACTATGGGACTTAACAGCTGAGGTCATCAGTCCCCTAAACTTAGAACTACTTAAACCTAACTAACCTAAGGACATCACACACACCCATGCCCGAGGCAAGATTCGAACCTGCGACCGGAAAAACTGTGCCTGTAGCTTCGTGGGGTCTGCGCTACACTCGAACCCTGCCATCAGCTCCTGTCAACTGAAATCGGTGCTCATCGGACCAGGCCACGGTTCTCCAGTAGTCTAGAGTCCAACCGATACGGCCATGAGTCCAGTGGAATCGCTGCGGGCGATGTCGTGCTGTTAGTGAAGGCACTCGCGTCGGTCGTCTGTTACCATAGCCCGTTAACGACAAATTTCACCGAACTGTCCTAACGGATAGGTTCGTTGTACCTCCGACATCGATTTCTGCCGTTATTTCACCCAATGTTGCTTGTCTGTTACCACTGACAACTCCACGGTAAAGTTTCTGCCCCCGATCATTGAGTGAAGGCCGTCGGCCACTATTGTCCATGGTGAAAGGTAATGCCTCAAATTTGGTATTCTCGGCACACTCTTGACACTGTGCGTCTCGGAGTATTGAATTACCAAACGATTTCCGAAATGGAATGTCACATGCATTTAGCTGCAAGTACCACTCCGCGTTCAAAGTCTGTTAATTCCCGTCGTGCGGCTATAATTACGTCGGAAACTTTTTTATGTGTATCATCTGAGTACAAATGACATCTCCACTACCGCACTGTTCTTTTATATGTTGTGTACGCGATACTACCGCCCTCTGTATACGTGCATATCGCTATCCCATAACTTGTCACCTCAGTGAATCTCGCTTAGCTGTGGGCCATCCACACGGTTTGCTCTGGCTGGCTCTGAGCACTATGGGACTCAACATCTGAGGTCATCAGTCCCCTAGACTTAGAACTACTTAAACCTAAGGACATCACACACATCCATTCCCGAGACAGGATTCGAACCTGCGACCGTAGCAGCAGCGCGGTTCCGAACTGGAGCGCCTAGAACCGCTCGGCCACCGCGGCCGGCACACGGTTTGCTCCCTCAGACATGCGTGTAAGTATTATACCGATCAGTCGCGAGTGCTCCAGAGACTTTTCTATTCCGACGCTGGATGACGGATTTCGCGGCGTCCTGACAGGGGGCAATCTCAGTACGAGAGCAGTAGATTTTGCTTCGTACTGACTGCAACCAATGTGTATGCCCCATATGACATGGGATGATGGCTTCGGTGACACAGTGTGGCATTTAGCTGTAATGCATGTCTGTTGTGTATGGTCAGCCGACGGAAGTCTGTCGTAGAGAGGGCCTCAAACACTTGGTCGACAGTTCTGGAGGCATTCCTGTGGGTGCTCGGCGTATTGTGAGGCGTTTGATGGAGGGAATTTATTTTCACCGAAGGCTTTACAGGAATTGTATCAACGTACTTCGATCCACCTAAATCTGGTGAGCTTGAAGTTAGATAACTTGAACTAGTTGAGATTGATTCGCTAAAAACCCACTGCCTTGTAATGGTCATGGTTGAACTTTGAGGAAGAAAATATAGCAACGGCGCTAGAGGCCATCAACACGTTTCTATATAGGTATTTTGTACTTTTATGTAGTGAGAAAGCCATGTTATTTTGGGTAAGCTGTTTTAGGGTGTAGTTATGCTGAAGGTTTTAGGTTTTCTTTAAGAGCTGTGGGCCAAGCCTTGCTTTTATATGACATGAATCCTTTTGTGAACATTTACCTTTTAATATGTGCAGTGATTTACACGTCAAATTGCGTACAGAGTATAATTAGGCTGTAAGTACTATAATTTCGGCACGATTTTTCATTTTAATTACCGATCAGTTGGTGTGTTCCTCTTTATGTAATCGATAATCCTGCATGTCTGTAACTGTTTTCTCGTACTTTGTAGTATGCTGGGTCGCTAGTGCGAGCTGCTTTCGTTACTGAATTACAATGTCATACAGTGACGTATCAAACAACTGGGTCGGATGTCTTACTACACAAAAGTAGATTGTTTCTTTCATTATTCAAATTATTTTTCTATTTGTTAATTTCAAAGAATTGTGAAGGTGTATTGTGGAAAATAATGGTTTTGTTGTTCCTTTAAGCTCATATTGAAGATTTTTTTTTGACTGTGCTCCTTTGTTTATACCTCTGGGAATCAAATAAAAGTTGCGAAAGAACTTCACATTTTGTACCTTAGCACCATACTGCTACCGGCATCGCTGAGTTATCAGAGCTGTTAGACGTTGTTTCGGTACGTATCGATAATTTTTCATTAAAGTCTAAAGGAATTATTATCCTAACGAACCCCCATTCACAGAAATTGGTTCATGTAAGATTGATGCTGTGCGTGGTTTCAGTTACCTTCAATCAGAAGTAAACAGTAAGAACAACGTCAGCACTGAAATCTAGAAACGAATTGTATCGGCCAACAAGAGCTACCATAGTCTCAGATCAGAAATGAGCTCTGAGTAATCGCTTTAAACTCGCCATTGGGTCTCCGAACTCGCCATCTCCATATGCTCGTAGACTCAAAAACTCGCACCCTGAGTCTGTTGCTGGATACCAGCGCAGAAAGGAGAGAAAGTACGCGAGTAAGCAAGTACTACCAAGGACGTTACATTTCACTACATACACAAATGTTGGCGATTACAAACATTATACACCAACATAGTGACTGATCAGTTAGAGAAGTAAACTTTGTGTCTGTGGTCTAAATATGTATGTATATACACTGTCCAGCTGCATTAACGTGACAGTCTGTCAAAAGCCTGAATAACCACCTTTAGTAGTGCAGACTGCTGCGAGATGTGCAGAAAGAGAGTCGATGAGGTTCTGGATGTTACTGCACGAATGTGGGACCATGCTGACTCTAGACGCGTGGCCAGCTGCGCTAGGTTTCTAGGTTGGGGATCCATGGCGCAAACATCCCGATCAAGGTGGTCGCACAGATTCTCGATTGCACTTAAATCCGAGGAGTTTGATGGCTACACTCATCTTGGTGCTCTTCGAACCACGCACCTACGGTACGTTGTCCTGCTGGTAGATCCCGTCGTGCTGAGGAAAAAGGAAGAGCGTATAGGGGTGATCATGGTCCCCATGGATAGATACAGGCTTGTTTTGATCCGTTGTATCTTACAGAATGACAAGATCATCCAGGACATGACACGAAAACATTCCCCAGACCATAATGCGTGCAGGTATTTCACGCCTTAACGGCCATATGTCCAGTGGAGCATAAAATGTAATTCATGTCATAAGACCGCACTTGCTGCTGAGGCCTATACACACCAACGTTGGCCAAACAATCGTTTGAAGAGTGACTACTGGTAGCTCCTTGGTACATCTAGGTAGTCAGTTGCTCAACAGTTGCACATCTACGAGGCCTGTTCAGAAAGTAAGCTCCGATTGATTGCCAAATTGAAACCACAGTGAACATCAGAAATGTTTTACTTGTAACAATTAGCTACACCTTTCAGCTACTTCTCTACGTAGTCGCCGTTCTGACTTAGACTTTTGTCATAGCGTTGTACCAACTTTTCAATAGCCTCATCATAGAAGGCAGCCGCCAGTGCTTTCCGCCAATTCTCCACGCTGGCCTACACCTCGTTATCTGTGTCAAAATGTTGTCTTCAAAGACAGCGGTTCATGTGACCAGAGATGAAACTCAGGGGGAGACAATTGCGGACTGTATTGTGGGTAATCTAACATTTCCATTTGAAAACGATGCAGGAGCATCTTCATTGCCCCTGCAGAATGCGGCTGAGAATTGTCGTGAAGACGAAACAGCACGACAGTTAGGTAATGTTAGCTGCATAGCTTCAGGCGAAATTTCTCACCAGGCCCTCGTACTTGGCGGCAGACACTATTTTCTAGACATCTTTACGCACTCACTGCGAGCTCAGAAATGAGAAGAGCGACGTGATGCTAACTGGGGTTATACTAGAGACACTACCCAACACATCTGTGCAAAGCTTTATCGGATTTTCATAGTCGTTTCCATTTCGCGACCGATCGGAGCTTACTTTCTGAACGCCCCTCGTATTATGGCCCTTGGTGCAGCACAGTTGCCTCAGCGCCAGTTTTGGATTGCACAATTATGTCATTCACGGTATAATGTAACTGCAGCGGATGTGAACAGTTTACTAAATTAGCCCTTTCAGAAATGCTTCCACCCGTGGCCCGAAAGCCAATGGTCATGCCATTTAGGACATGAGATGAATGAGATGAATCACTCCATTTCCGGATTACTACTACTGCCCCCCCCCCCCCCCCCCATGAACCATGGACCTTGCCGTTGGTGGGGAGGCTTGCGTGCCTCAGCGATACAGATAGCCGTACCGTAGGTGCAACCACAACGGAGGGGTATCTGTTGAGAGGCCAGACAAACGTGTGGTTCCTGAAGAGGGGCAGCAGCCTTTTCAGTAGTTGCAAGGGCAACAGTCTGGATGATTGACTGATCTGGCCTTGTAACAATAACCAAAACGGCCTTGCTGTGCTGGTACTGCGAACGGCTGAAAGCAAGGGGAAACTACAGCCGTAATTTTTCCCGAGGGCATGCAGCTTTACTGTATGATTACATGATGATGGCGTCCTCTTGGGTAAAATATTCCGGAGGTAAAATAGTCCCCCATTCGGATCTCCGGGCGGGGACTACTCAAGAGGATGTCGTTATCAGGAGAAAGAAAACTGGCGTTCTACGGATCGGAGCGTGGAATGTCAGATCCCTTAATCGGGCAGGTAGGTTAGAAAATTTAAAAAGGGAAATGGATAGGTTGAAGTTAGATATAGTGGGAATTAGTGAAGTTCGGTGGCAGGAGGAACAAGACTTCTGGTCAGGTGACTACAGGGTTATAAACACAAAATCAAATAGGGGTAATGCAGGAGTAGGTTTAATAATGAATAGGAAAATAGGAATGCGGGTAAGCTACTACAAACAGCATAGTGAACGCATTATTGTGGCCAAGATAGATACGAAGCCCACACCTACTACAGTAGTACAAGTTTATATGCCAACTAGCTCTGCAGATGACGAAGAAATTGAAGAAATGTATGATGAAATAAAAGAAATTATTCAGATTGTGAAGGGAGACGAAAATTTAATAGTCATGGGTGACTGGAATTCGTCAGTAGGAAAAGGGAGAGAAGGAAACATAGTAGGTGACTATGGATTGGGGGACAGAAATGAAAGAGGAAGCCGCCTGGTAGAATTTTGCACAGAGCACAACATAATCATAGCTAACACTTGGTTTAAGAATCATGAAAGAAGGTTGTATACATGGAAGAACCCTGGAGATACTAAAAGGTATCAGATAGATTATATAATGGTAAGACAGAGATTTAGGAACCAGGTTTTAAATTGTAAGACATTTCCAGGGGCAGATGTGGACTCTGACCACAATCTATTGGTTATGACCTGTAGATTAAAACTGAAGAAACTGCAAAAAGGTGGGAATTTAAGGAGATGGGACCTGGATAAACTAAAAGAACCAGAGGTTGTACAGAGATTCAGGGAGAGCATAAGGGAGCAATTGACAGGAATGGGGGAATTAAATACAGTAGAAGAAGAATGGGTAGCTTTGAGGGATGAAGTAGTGACAGCGGCAGAGGATCAAGTAGGTAAAAAGACGAGGGCTAGTAGAAATCCTTGGGTAACAGAAGAAATATTGAATTTAATTGATGAAAGGAGAAAATATAAAAATGCAGTAAGTGAAACAGGCAAAAAGGAATACAAACGTCTCAAAAATGAGATCGACAGAAAGTGCAAAATGGCTAAGCAGGGATGGCTAGAGGACAAATGTAAGGATGTAGAGGCCTATCTCACTAGGGGTAAGATAGATACCGCCTACAGGAAAATTAAAGAGACCTTTGGAGAGAAGAGAACGACTTGTATGAATATCAAGAGCTCAGATGGAAACCCAGTTCTAAGCAAAGAAGGGAAAGCAGAAAGGTGGAAGGAGTATATAGAGGGTCTATACAAGGGCGATGTACTTGAGGACAATATTATGGAAATGGAAGAGGATGTAGATGAAGATGAAATGGGAGATATGATACTGCGTGAAGAGTTTGACAGAGCACTGAAAGACCTGAGTCGAAACAAGGCCCCCGGAGTAGACAATATTCCATTGGAACTACTGACGGCCGTGGGAGAGCCAGTCCTGTCAAAACTCTACCATCTGGTGAGCAAGATGTATGAAACAGGCGAAATACCCTCAGACTTCAAGAAGAATATAATAATTCCAATCCCAAAGAAAGCAGGTGTTGACAGATGTGAAAATTACCGAACTATCAGCTTAATAAGTCACAGCTGCAAAATACTAACACGAATTCTTTACAGACGAATGGAAAAACTAGTAGAAGCCAACCTCGGGGAAGATCAGTTTGGATTCCGTAGAAACACTGGAACACGTGAGGCAATACTGACCTTACGACTTATCTTAGAAGAAAGATTAAGGAAAGGCAAACCTACGTTTCTAGCATTTGTAGACTTAGAGAAAGCTTTTGACAATGTTGACTGGAATACTCTCTTTCAAATTCTAAAGGTGGCAGGGGTAAAATACAGGGAGCGAAAGGCTATTTACAATTTGTACAGAAACCAGATGGCAGTTATAAGAGTCGAGGGGCATGAAAGGGAAGCAGTAGTTGGGAAGGGAGTAAGACAGGGTTGTAGCCTCTCCCCGATGTTGTTCAATCTGTATATTGAGCAAGCAGTAAAGGAAACAAAAGAAAAATTTGGAGTAGGTATTAAAATTCATGGAGAAGAAATAAAAACTTTGAGGTTCGCTGATGACATTGTAATTCTGTCAGAGACAGCAAAAGACTTGGAAGAGCAGTTGAATGGAATGGACAGTGTCTTGAAAGGAGGATATAAGATGAACATCAACAAAAGCAAAACAAGGATAATGGAATGTAGTCTAATTAAGTCGGGTGATGCTGAGGGAATTAGATTAGGAAATGAGGCACTTGAAGTAGTAAAGGAGTTTTGCTATTTGGGGAGCAAAATAACTGATGATGGTCGAAGTAGAGAGGATATAAAATGTAGGCTGGCAATGGCAAGGAAAGCGTTTCTGAAGAAGAGAAATTTGTTAACATCCAGTATTGATTTAAGTGTCAGGAAGTCATTTCTGAAAGTATTCGTATGGAGTGTAGCCATGTATGGAAGTGAAACATGGACGATAAATAGTTTGGACAAGAAGAGAATAGAAGCTTTCGAAATGTGGTGCTACAGAAGAATGCTAAAGATTAGATGGGTAGATCACATAACTAATGAGGAAGTATTGAATAGGATTGGGGAGAAGAGAAGTTTGTGGCACAACTTGACCAGAAGAAGGGATCGGTTGGTAGGACATGTGTTGAGGCATCAAGGGATCACCAATTTAGTATTGGAGGGCAGCGTGGAGGGTAAAAATCGTAGAGGGAGACCAAGAGATGAATACACTAAGCAGGTTCAGAAGGATGTAGGTTGCAGTAGGTACTGGGAGATGAAAAAGCTTGCACAGGATAGAGTAGCATGGAGAGCTGCATCAAACCAGTCTCAGGACTGAAGACCACAACAACAACAACAACTACTGCCCCCCCCCCCCCCCCCCCAACTCGTTTTCTATTTCCTCCACTGCTAGTGCTGCAGTCTGTCTTTTGTGAGTGGTTATTGCACATTGACGTCGAACATACTTGGTGGTCATATTAATGTGACTGGACTCCGTCTATGCATGTAATTAAACAAGTATATGTATGTACGTACTAGCTGTTACTCAAGGCTGCGTTCATCTGCCTATCGTTTTGTTGTGATGAATGATGGTTAGTGAGTAAGCTGTTGTAGATGTGATGTCAGCTCCTCTCACATGTCTACTGGTTTGGCTAAGCTATTCCAGCGCATGATGCGGCAGCATGCACAGCGTCGCTGCCGAGCAGTGCGTACAGAGTGAAAAGCCTGGTTAACTCCGCATGACAGAACGGGTGGTTGGAATTGTGGAAAGGGGCCAAAAACGAGCGGCTGTCAGGTACACTCGAACACATTAACTTTATTTAGTTGCCCAAACATTACAGCTCAAATTTCCGAGCTTAACTATGGACGGAATATGTCACACAATCTTATGGCTTAAGGGCACAACATCTTTAATTTTTAAAACGGCTGAAAGCCCATGATTTAAAAGACAACTACAATAAATTTTGGAAAGACAGAAAGCGCAAGGTTTTATCCTTAAATAATATTTCAAATGAGACCTGACGATTAACGAATTTTGCCGGCCGGAGTGGCCGAGCGGTTCTAGGCGCTACAGTCTGGAACCGCGCGATCGCTACGGTCGCAGGTTCGAATCCTGCCTCTGGCATGGATGTGTGTGATGTCTTTAGGTTAGTTAGGTTTAAGTAGTTCTAAGTTCTAGGGGACTGATGACCTCAGAAGTTAAGTCCCATAGTGGTCAGAGCCATTTGAACCATTTTTGAATTAACGAATTTTAATTTTAAAACGGCTGAAGGCCCATGATTTAAAAACACAACTACAATAAATTTTCAAAGGCAGAAGGCCCAAAGCTTCATCCTTAAATAATTTTAAAAAAAGGAGGCTGAAGGCCCAAACAATCTAAGACTTAACAATAAGGAATTTTACTTTTAAAACGGCTGAAGGCCCATGATTCAAAACACAACTACAATAAATTTTTAGAAGGTAGAAAGCCCAAGGCTTTAACCTTAAACAATTTTTTTAAAATGAGGCTGAAGGCCCAAACAATGTAAGATTTAAAAATTAACGAATTTTAATTTTAAGACGGCTGAAGGCCCATGATTGAAAAACACTACTACAATAAATTTTCAAAAGGCAGAAGGCTCAAAGCTTTATCCAGAAAAAATATTTTAAATGAGGCTGAAGGCCCAAACAATCTAAGACTTAACAAGTAAGGAATTTTAATTTTAAGACGGTAGAGAGCCCATGATTGAAAAACAGAATTCAAAAGGCAGAAGGCCCATTATTTAAAACCCAACTAAAAGAATACAAATTCAAACCATCGGCTATGAGCCATTAAAATACACAATCAAATACCAATAAGAAAAGGCAGTGCAGCCAGCGGCGCTCAGAAGTTTCCGGGGGTCGGTCTGAACTTGAAATATTAACGTTCGCTTAGTCGGCCCAACTATATCCGATCCGCCGGCAACCCAACCAAGAGACAGTCAACAGACCAACCGACAAGACGACTTGCTGTCCTCCCGACCAATACATAAGGAAGTCCAAAGCCAAAACGTAAAAGGCGAAGCCGCCCACAACCAAGTATGCATAAGCTGTCAAAACTACACACACGTGATGGACAGCGACAACACGGTGAGGAAAGGACATTGCCTGAACTTTACGTCAGCGGCCAGGGCAGGTAACCGGAACGCTAACGGCCGCAAGGCAGAAAATTCCACTGGTGCACTTGGACTTCAAATAACTAAAATACATTTAAACTCCATCGGATGGTGGCCAAACTTTCGCCAACTCGAACACTCGCTGTTGCTCACGGGTATACCCCCAACAGCCAACCATCAAAACCAACGTCACAATGTGAACAGACTGGCTTCGGCAATTACATCACCACTGAACTTTGATGTCCTGGGTCAGTGAGCCACGAACCTTGTAGCAATCGGAGCAGCTCCCACACACTCCGACACTGCGTAGAGACCGCCACCGGGCCCGGCCCACTGCGCCGCGCAGAGTTCCTGGCTGATCCACACCAACCGACCGACAACTACACATCAGCATGGAGACATAGTATGAAGGCTTTCACGACCGGATGACATATCTTCTGGTAAACCTTCCGGGATGTAAGGTCGTGGTCCATGAAACTCTTCAGCTCCTAACGTTTCGTCCAGAGCTGCGCTGGACATCTTCAGAGGGGTGTTTCTCCTCCGGTGAGTCTTGCCGACTCACCGGAGGAGAAACACCCCTCTGAAGATGTCCAGCGCAGCTCTGGACGAAACGTTAGGAGCTGAAGAGTTTCATGGACCACGACCTTACATCCCAGAAGGTTTACCAGAAAGCATGGAGACAGCACTAAAATAACTGAGCAGTCGACATCAATACCTACACATAATTTCACAAACACTAGGACAAAGAACGCAGCCAACGCTAAAAGCAGCGACCGAGCAATGACACGGCAGAACCACGAGTTGAGACACTCAGCGCCAACCCACAAGCGACTGGAGAGCAATTACACGTCCTCCGGTAAGACGACCAACCGACGATCAACCAAGACCGTCCCCAGTTCAAGTCATGTGTGCCGGCAACGGTCGGGCGAGTCATGGCTATGCCAGCCTCCCTACTGCTCCAACCCGGCCGGCATCCGCCGCGTCCAGACTCTACGAGCGCCGGGCAATATGTTGAATGTTCCAGTCCCGATACTGAACAGCCCTCAAATTACATTTTATTGCTGCAGGAGGCTTCCAATACCAATAAATGATACCGGCCAGAAATAAGACTGACCCATATCGCTACTGGGACAAGCTTTGTTATCTGATCGCCTCAGCTCTCTTCCACGACGGCCATCAAGCGCCAGAGTAATCCGGCACATGTCAGTGAAGTGAACATGACGTTAATATACCAGGTTCCACTGCCAAGTGTTCTCTAGCCACCTTCTCATTGCTGCACAATGATAAGAGTTAGCGCTGTTGTTCATGATGGAAGTCTAGAGACAGATCTTTCATTTGAAGACGTTTTCGTACTGCTTAGGTCGATGCGGCCGTTGCAATTGTCTCAAAAAAGGCAGCACGCAGTTCTGTTACATTTTACTTGGGGTATTTTCGAGGAATAATTCGTAGGTAACGGTCATCAACTGAATACGTTAGTTCGTCCAGTCTTACAGTATTGTTCGTCTGTATGGGACCCTTACCAGTTGGGTCTGATTCAAGAGATTGAGAAGGTCCAAACAAGAACGGTAAGATTCGTGACTGGTACGTTTAGCCATCGCTAGAGCAATACAGATCTCATAGAAAGTTTGAAGTGGGACGCACTTGCACATAGACGACGCGCTAAACGGAAGGGGCTGCTAACTAAATTCCGAAACCCGATCTTCGCCGAGGATGTAGAGTATATATTATTACCACCAACTTTCAAATCACCATTCAAAGGTAAGGCAAATTAGAGCTCGTACTGAGGCGTTCAGACAGTCGTTATTCCCTCGTGCGATCCGCGAGTGTAACAGAGGGAAGAGGGGGGGGGGGAATATGACTTTGGCGAAAATTGTGCCCTCCGCCACACACCGCTTAGTGGCTAGCGGAGCGTATAGGTAGATGTAGATGTAGAAGTTGTTGACAATTGGAGATCGCTGTCTGGTAGATTGATGTTGTGTTCTCACAGTAACGGTTTAATCGTCTAAAGACGTCGGTTAGGTGTGTGGCAATTATCTCAACCCTCTAAACTTGAAATGATTTCCGGGAATGCTAACATTACGATCGGTTTATACAAGCCGCTGTATCAAATTCGTGTTACACGGGTGGCTGTACAAGCGATTTCCTTTGGTCCAAAAAGTACTGAGTAAGAGATTTCCGATAAAAATGAATGAACAAAGAACACAAAATACAAGTCATGAGGAATGTGCAAAACATTTTGTTTAACATTTTATTGTTAGAGGTCTATTGATCAGTCGTTTCTTCTCGTGTTATTTCTGCTGCTATTTTCACACATTCGTTCTTTGCTTCTGTGCAAATCAATCACTCCTTGTTGTTACTGCAGTTTGGGTTCCATAGTACTTCCGATGTTCGCAATCATCTCTCATTACAGCACATAGACCGTATGTCTTAAACATCAGCATAATAAAAGTTATAGCTAGACATATTGCTGCCTGATGCCTTTTTACGTGACAGCATCTCTGCAGCTCAAGGTCACATGCGTTTCACTGAGGGTACAACCACAGTTTTCCTAGTTTTCGACTACTGCTGAAAGCCAAAAACTACGAAGACCACTCCCAACGGAAATTTCCACTACACAGGTGTTTAAAGCTTGGATCACAGACTGCTGAGGTAGATGCGTGTAGGAACTCCATTCAGTATAGTGTAACATCCCCGAGGCGTTTCAGTGTCGATGGAGAACTTGTAGGAACATCGTGTGATATAAGTGGAATTAAAATAACACTATATCCTTCAGACGTTTTGCAGGTTACGCTGTAGTTGTAAGTCAGGAGTTTCAGTACCGGATTCCCCTAGCACATTACTACTGAACTGTGTCCACCACTTTCTTTTACAGAACGTAAGGAGAACATCTTCGGCGCTGAAACTTCCTGGCAGACCAACTGTGTGCCGGACCGAGACTCAAACTCGGAACCTTTGCCTTTCGTGGGCAAGAGTTCTACTACCTGAGGTACCCAAGCATGACTCACGATCCGTCCTCACAGCTTTAATTCTGCCAGGAAGTTTCTTGTCGGCGCGCACTCTGGTGCAGAGTGAAAATTTCAGTCTGGAAACATCCCCCAGGCTATGGCTACGCCATGTCTCCGCAATATCCTTTCTTCCAGGAATGTTAGTTCTACAAGGTCTGCAGGAGAGGTTCTGTGAAGATTGGGGACGAGGTACTGGCCAAAGTAAAGCTGTGAGGACGGGGCGTGAGCCGTGATTGGGTAGCTCAGTTGATCGCCGGCACGGTAGCTCAGCGTGTTCGGTCAGAAGGTTAGCTGCCCTGTGTAATAAAAAAAAAAAAACTGAGTTAATGGCTCAACGATGAACCTCAACAAGCGTCATAGGACATCCGCCTTGAACAAATACAACGAACAATAACGAACAAAATGAGATAAAAAAAGGTAGAGCACTTGCTCGTAAGAGGCAAAGGCCCTGAGTTCGAGCCTCTGTCCGGCACACAGTATTAATCTGCTAGGAAGTTTCATATCGATGCACATTCCGCTGCAGAGTGAAAATTTCATTCTGGATCGTTGGTGCTTTTTGCTTACGGACACTAGGCCGTGATCCAGTTCGTATTATCATCTTCGAAACACAGATGAATTTACAATAGTAGAGCATGCACTGGGAATAGAGCACTCCGTCGTCAGGCCACAAGTGGCCCATCGGGACCATCCGACTGCCGTGTCATCCTCAGCTGAGGGTGCGGATAGGAGGGGCGTGTGGTCAGCACACCGCTCTCCCAGTCGTTATAATGGTTTTCTTTGACCGGAGCCGCTACTATTCGGTCGAGTAGCTCCGCAATTGGCATCACGAGGCTGAGTGCACCCCCAAAAATGGAAACAGCGCATGACGGCCCGGATGGTCACCCATCCAAGTGCCGGCCACGCCCGACAGCGCTTAACTTCGGTGATCTGACGGGAACCGGTGTATCCACTGCGGCAAGGCCGTTGCCCACTGGGATTAGAGAGCCACCAAATTAATTTCTCCGATACTACGTTTTTATAAAGATACAATCATTATTATGCTAGAATGTAGACACAGTGCATAGAAATTCAGACGCTCAAAACCAGCTATAACAGAAAAGAAGAAATAATCGAAACTGCACAAGTTCTGGACCCAAGTGCTACGTAAAGCAAACTGCACCATCTTTATCAAGCCACAACCTCCGCATCACACGTCGACGTAACTCCGCGATCTCGGCCAGGGTGCAGCGGTACCTGGCAATTGCTGGCTGGGTCTCTCAATAAAATCAACATCTAGCTCTGCTTATTATTTCATTTCCGCCCCTAATAGTATGAAACTGGGCGAGGCATTAACCCATGGCAAAAAAAGCAGAAGGTCAATAAATAACTCTCTTATTCCAACCCACAACTGTACGATAGTGATATCTTAGAGTACAGGCAGTACTTCTGGCGGTAGTTCTGATCACCTAGTATAAGAGACTAAACTCTTAAACATTAATGTAAGTGTAGTTACTGAGACGCGTGTTTTATTCAGTATAACTTCAGCCAAATTCACTAAAAACTGTACCCTGAGTTTATGAATGGACCTCAGCTTAATCGTGTCCATGTAGATACTTTGTGAGCACTGCTTACAGAATGCCGACTGGGTAGTATTGGCTCCTTTTGGATGCATGATTAACCCATTTCTCAGTATTAATAATGATAGATGCAATTGTTTTGGTGATGCCGATATTTAGAAGCCTTCTGACTTCGATTATTGAAGATGACGCCATTAAATTTTGTCTCGCATTTGTTCCTCCTTGCGGCCCCACAACCTAGGCTATGATGTATTGTGCCAGTAATCCCATAAGGATATTGGATTAATGATTATGTTTTCCCTCTTTCATGTACCAGTACTTATTAATCATGTAGAATTAGCTCATCAATCTTAGGTTGCCATAAACAGTTTATAAATTGTTTGCCCTACCTCTTGTACTAATAATTTAAATGGTACCACCTCCAGAAACTGAAGGCATCTCACCCCAGTCAGATAATTCAGAACACCCAAGATATGTTATAAGCGGTCTGATGACGTCACGACCATACCGCCGCGTTACAAACAGTTCGATCTGCTGAATTTTTCTTTTTTCTTTTCTATCTTTTGTCTGTAACTGCTATCTGCGTCTTTATAATTTCTGACGATGCCTACAGCAAAAGGAGACGAAACGGTAGTCAGAAAGACGTACCTTGCACCAGTACGAAATACCCGTTAAACAAAAATCACCAAGGCCTTAAAGCATACATGTTTGATCAAAAGCCTTTATGAGAAAAGTTAAATTTCTGAAATGTACGTGGAAGAAGGTATGAGATCTCGTTGATTTGAGTCTCACACCATTTTTCCTACGATGCAGAGACATCTCAACAACATCGAATTTCCGGAGGCTCGATATTGTAATAACTGAAATAACGTCACATACGCTCTACATCTGGGAAGTTTCGCTTCGTTTCCTCCTACCCTTCTTGTCTTGTTTGCATTGTGAGCAGAGCGATTTGTGAATATCTCTGCAAAGCCTGAGAATAATTTGAGGTATGGCAGGAACATGAAGAAGAAGAGACTGGTGCACAGATTACGTTTTTCGTAACGGGAGAGAGTGGGGGAAGTCAGAAAGGAGGAGGAAAGAAGTGGAAAGAAGGACTGCACTTCAGGTCCTATAATGGGGGGGGGGGGGCTTTTGAACAAAGGATGTGTGAATAAATATTACACGCGTCTGAAATGGCTGAAATGGAATTAGTAAAGCTTTAGTGTGCGTTCATTTATAGATTCACAGTAGAGTAAGGTTTGCATACAGTGTGTCTAAACCATTTTGGGTCAAACTGAAACAGGCGATAGTGTCCCCACAACCTGTTGTATTGAGACAGGGAACCAGTGGTCGGAAATGCATATTCAATGTGACATACGCAGCGTACATCGCATAACAACAACGTAACTCTTAGTAATTGTTCAAAGTGCCGAACGCCAGTCTCAATGCATGGTAACGGAGCGTGAAGTTCTGTCGCATACTCTCAAAGATCCCGTTGTACCAGGACACAGGCTGCTTGGATCCCAGCTAGCAGGTCTTCATCCGTTTCTACGCGGGTTTCATACAACAACATCGTGACGTAGTCCTAGAGGGAAAAGTCCAGAAGTGTGAGATTTGGCGACTGCGTTGACCGTGGGACAGCGCCTGCTCTTCCAATCCAACGATGAGTGTAGGTGTTGTTCAGGTGCTCGCGGACAACATTTGAAATGGGCTGGTGCTTCGTCATTTTGAAGCCACATTCTTTCGCGGACAGTGATGGGTGCAGTCTCCAAGAACCGGGACAGTACACCTCAAGGGAACACCAGGTAACGTGAGTAGGCAGCAAATGTCCTGCTAGATGTCTTGGACAATGCCCGCCCATACGTTGGCAGAGAATCGTTGCTGGTGGCCACCGATGTGAGTGACTTGGGGATTGTCCTAATTCCAGACACGACTATTGACGGCTGTTTAAACACCATTACGGGTGAACGAGGCCTCATCCGTGAACAGTACAAACTGTACGAAGTTCGTCATTACAGCACTGCGGTAGATAATCCATTGAGAGAAGTGAACGCCGGTCTCAAAGTCCGTCGGTCCCAGTGCTCGCACACGTTCTTTATCATAGGAGTGTAATACCTGTTCCACCAGTACTCTCCACACTCTACCCTTCGAAGTGCGCGTTTCATGGGCAAGTTGAAGGGTGCTTGTTGCTGGGTGATCGGCCACACCATCCAACATCATCTCTTCAAAGTCTGGTGTTCAGACATGTCTCTGGCGGAAACCTTGGCCAGCTGTCTGTGATTTCCTGTCTCTCGTAAGTTGGTATCGGTGGAGATAAACTTCTTCCACTTACAATGACGCCTGTTGAGAAAGCGTTCTCTGTACTTTCGCGCTACTTTGCGGGCACTACATCCAGCCGCGCGGTACGTAAAATGCATGCCTGCCAACTCTCGTGACAAGTAACGTTCCATCATACATATTTCACCATGGACACAAGCCGTCTAATGCAATGGACAACTGACATCAGTGATAGATGGGGTGCGTGCGGCACAAGTTAATGTGCCAGTGCGATGCATGTGGTCGTCACATGACACACGTGCTATGAGCTAAGTTGTGTACAGTATGTCCGTTTGGTGGTCAGGTGTTTACGCTTTTTGTCACCAGCTGCCAGTCTTTGCGAGGGTGCGGCAGAACTTCATGCGCCGTTGCAATAAATCCTCTGAAACAGGCGGTCTTACGAGCCACGTTGGCCGGCCGATGTGGCCGAGCGGTTCTAAGCGCTTCAGTCTGGAACCGCGCGACCGCTACGGTAGCAGGTTCGAATACTGCCTCAGGCATGGATGTGTGTGATGTCCTGAGATTAGTTAGGTTTAAGTAGTTCTAAGTTGTAGGGACAGATGACCTCAGATGTCAAGTCCCATAGTGCTCAGAGCCATTTGAACGAGCTACGTTGTTGCCGTGTTGTTTATGCTCATAACACAATAAATACGCGTTTCCGACATCTGGTTCCATGTCGCAATATAATCGGCTGTGGACCCACTATCATCTTTTTCTGTCAGACCCAGAACATTTGAGACACTCAAAGGCGGTTTAAGAGAAAGGGTCACGTGTTGGTGGTGGTGGTTTTTGTTTAACGTCTCGTCGACAACGAGGTCATTAGAGACGGAGCTCAAGCTCGGGTTAGGGAAGGATTGGGAAGGAAATCGGCCGTGCCCTTTCAAAGGAACCATCCCGGCATTTGCCTGAAACGATTTAGGGAAATCACGGAAAACCTAAATCAGGATGGCCGGAGACGGGGTTGAACCGTCGTCCTCCCGAATGCGAGTCCAGTGTGCTAACCACTGCGCCACCTCGCTCGATACGGTCACGTGTTCCTACAGAGATCGTGTAGGTCAAAATTAGAAGTCACAGTAATGATACAAGCTCGGGGTAGGGAAGGATTGGGAAGGAAATCGGCCGTGCCCTTTCAAAGGAACCATCCCGGCATTTGCCTGAAACGATTTAGGGAAATCACGGAAAACCTAAATCAGGATGGCCGGAGACGGGATTGAACCGTCGTCCTCCCGAATGCGAGTCCAGTGTGCTAACCACTGCGCCACCTCGCTCGATACGGTCACGTGTTCCTACAGAGATCGTGTAGATCAAAATTAGAAGTCACAGTAATGATACGTTTGGAAACCTGTAGCTTCGAGGTTTGGATCAATCTGTCTCCCCATTCCGATCTGTATTTTGTGTGAATTCGGAAGCCCTCTTTCACAGTGAATCACATATTGTTTCATGTACATCCATTCGGATTACGTTACATACATTGATCATAGGCTCCTGTAACGTTTGAACATTGCCGATGTATTGGGCATACTCCAGTGCCTTTAAAAGTCCTCAAAGCTAGGAATCGAGCGGGTTCAGGTCTGGTGAATGGGCAGGACATGCCATCAGACGTCCTCGATCAATCCATTGTCCAAGAAACGTTGCAATGAAGTACTGTGGCACGATCCGTAGAAAATGGGGTGATTCCCCTTCGTGCGTAAACCACATTCGTTGTCTTTCTGCAAGTAGCGTTGGTAACAGACTGCGCGGAAATAGATGATATACAGCACCTAATAATCTGTTTGACAAGTTGCATGGACTTGTGAGTCCGTCATCGATAATTCTTGCCCATATATTGATTGTGAAGTGATCATGATGCGTCACCTCCGTAATTCCTCGATGATTTGCATCTGGTCACAAATGCGTATTGTGTTAATTTACTGTGCCATCTCTTGTGACTCCTGCCTCATATGTAAACAAAATGCAGGGTTCGAACAGCTGATTTCAGCGATATATCTACGTCTCAACAGGTACTGGTTCTCGGACAAGTAATTATACGAACTTCTCTTGTAGTTTTAGCCACTGCTGTCTCCTGTAGGAATATGTGAAAATACCCTAAATAATCCGACCAACCGCTGAGCCTCGTTTAATGAATGCTGCTCATTCATGCTGTCTTCCGTTTGTCACTGAGTTCATGTATAATGGAGGCTCTCCTCTCAATGTCTACCACGTGAAGCCCTGTTGCTCAGTCATCCGAGCCGCTGCTGCTTTTCATCTCAGAAGCGGCAGCGGCAGCGGCAGCGGCAGCGGACTCACCAACTTGGGGACTAACACACAGTAGGCCGCCAGCCTTGGCGTGCGCAGATACCCCCGAGGCAGACAGCCTGCCCTGACTACTTAGCCACGAACTCTGCGACAACTCCCCGAGCTGCCTACAGTCCTCTCTCCCGACTGCTATCTCGTGTGCTGGCTTAAGCTGTTACGCAAAAGAGTTGAATACTCTCCTGTGTGGAGCTTAAATGAGTAGATAAAACTATTGAAATGATTAAGAAGTATGTGCACTCATAAAACGGTATTGCAAGATGTTATAATTTAATTTATTGAATTATTGACATTAGTACTACATCACATCTACTCTTCATTCAATAACATGAAATCTCAGTGGAAGGAAGCCCTGGGGCCTCCTATAGCCTGTAGTATTGCAAACACTTTTATATACACTACTGGCCATTAAAATTGCTACACCACGAAGATGACGTGCGACAGACTCGAAATTTAACCGACAGGAAGAAGATGGTGTCATATGCAAATGATTAGCTTTTCAGATTGAAGAGTTTTTAGCAAACAGAACACAGCATGTTGTTATCAATGGAGAGACGTCTACAGACGTTAAAGTAACCTCTGGCGTCCCACAGGGGAGTGTTATGGGACCATTGCTTTTCACAATATATATGGAAATGAGCGTTTGGCGTCATTGGCCGGGAGGCCCCTCGCGGGGCAGGTCCGGCCGCCATATCGCAGGTCTTATTACATTCGGCGCCACATTGGGCGACCTGCACGCCGGATGGGGATGAAATGATGATGAACACAACACAACACCCAGTCCCTGAGCGGAGAAAATCTCCGACCCAGCCGGGAATCGAACCCGGGCCCAGAGGACGGCAATCCGTCATGCTGACCACTCAGCTACTGGGGCGGACACAATATATATAAATGACTTAGTAGATAGTGTCGGAAGTTCCATGCGGCTTTTCGCGGATGATGCTGTAGTATACAGAGAAGTTGCTGCATTAGAAAATTGTAGCGAAATACAGGAAGATCTGCAGCGGATAGGCACTTGGTGCAGGGAGTGGCAACTGACCCTTAACATAGACAAATGTAATGTATTGCGAATACATAGAAAGAAGGATCCTTTATTGTATGATTATATGATAGCGGAACAAACACTGGTAGCAGTTACTTCTGTAAAATATCTGGGAGTATGCGTACGGAACGATTTGAAGTGGAATGATCATATAAAACTAATTGTTGGTAAGGCGGGTACCAGGTTGAGATTCATTGGGAGAGTGCTTAGAAAATGTAGTCCATCAACAAAGGAGGTGGCTTACAAAACACTCGTTCGACCTATACTTGAGTATTGCTCATCAGTGTGGGATCCGTACCAGGTCGGGTTGACGGAGGAGATAGAGAAGATCCAAAGAAGAGCGGCGCGTTTCGTCACTGGGTTATTTGGTAACCGTGATAGCGTTACGGAGATGTTTAATAAACTCAAGTGGCAGACTCTGCAAGAGAGGCGCTCTGCATCGCGGTGTAGCTTGCTCGCCAGGTTTCGAGAGGGTGCGTTTCTGGATGAGGTATCGAATATATTGCTTCCCCCTACTTATACTTCCCGAGGAGATCACGAATGTAAAATTAGAGAGATTAGAGCGCGCACGGAGGCTTTCAGACAGTCGTTCTTCCCGCGAACCATACGCGACTGGAACAGGAAAGGGAGGTAATGACAGTGGCACGTAAAGTGCCCTCCGCCACACACCGTTGGGTGGCTTGCGGAGTATCAATGTAGATGTAGATGTAGATGTAGAGCATTCACACAAGGTTGGTGCCGGTGGCGACACCTACAAAGAGCTTACATCAGGAAACTTTCGAACCGATTTCTCATACACAAACAGCAGTTGACCGGCGTTGCCTGGTGAAACGTTGTTGTGATGCCTCGTGTAAGGAGGATAAATGCGTACCATCACGTTTCCGACTTTGATAAAGGTCGGATAGTAGCCTATCGCGATTGCGGTTTATCGTATCGCGACATTGCTGCTCACGTTGGTCGAGATCCAATGACTGTTAGCAGAATATGGAATCGGTGGCTTCAGGAGGGTAATACTGAACCCCGTGCTGGATCATAACGGCCTCGTATCACTAGCAGTCGAGATGACAGGCATCTTATCCACATGGCTGTAACGGATCGTGCAGCCACGTCTCGATCCATGAGTCATCAGATGGGGACATTTGCAAGACAACAACCATCTGCACGAACAGTTCGACGACGTTTGCAGCAGCATGGACTATCAGCTCGGAGACCGTGGCTGCGGTTACCATTGACGCTGCATCATAGACAGGAGCGCCTGCGATGGTGTACTCAATGACGAACCTGGGTGCACGAATGGCAAAACGTCATTTTTTCGGATGAATCCAGGTTCTGTTTACGGCATCATGATAGTCGCATCCGTGTTTGGCGACATCGCGGTGAACCCACATTGGAAGCCTGTATTCGTCATCGCCATACTGGCATATCACCCGGCGTGATGGTATTGGGTGCCATTGGTTACACGTCTTGGTCACCTCTTGTTCGCATTGACGGCACTTTGAACAGTGGACGTTAGATTTCAGATGTGTTACGACCCGTGGCTCTATACTTCAATCGATCCCTGCGAAACCCTACATTTCAGCAGGATAGGGCCATTTTAGTGGGTACCCATAGTCTAGGGGTAGCGTATTTGATTCATAATCAAAACGTCTTCGGTCCCGGGTTCGATCCCCACCACTGCCTCAATTTTGATAAATAATCAGCACTGGCGGCCGAAGACTTCCGGCATAAGAAGTCAGCCTCATTCTGCCAACGGCCTTGTCAAAGAGGGCGGAGGAGCGGATAGAGGTTCAGGGCACTCTCTTGTCCTAGGGGTGGGAAATTGCCCCTAAAGGCGGAAGAATCAGCAATGATCAACGACATGAGGATGCAGAAGGCAATGGAAACCACTGCATTAAAGACACGTAACGTGTATCCACAGGATATGTGGCCTGCAATTGAAGAAGTGTCATGATGATCTCTCCATTGGCAAAAGATTCCGGAATAGTCCCCCATTCGGATCGCCGGGAGGGGACTGCCAAGGGGGAGGTTACCATGAGAAAGTGATTGAATAATCTACGAAAGGATAACGTTCTATGAGTCGGAGCGTGGAATGTCAGAAGCTTGAACGTGGTAGGGAAACTAGAAAATCTGAAAAGGGAAATGCAAAGGCTCAATATAGATATAGTAGGGGTCAGTGAAGTGAAGTGGAAGGAAGACAAGGATTTCAGGTCAGATGAGTATCGGGTAAAATCAACAGCAGCAGAAAATGGTATAACAGGTGTAGGATTCGTTATGAATAGGAAGGTAGGGCAGAGGTTGTGTTACTGTGAACAGTTCAGTGACCGGGTTGTTCTAATCAGAATCGACAGCAGACCAACACCGACAACGATAGTTCAGGTATACATGCCGACGTCGCAAGCTGAAGATGAACAGATAGAGTAAGTGTATGAGGATATTGAAAGGGTAATGCAGTATGTAAAGGGGGACCAAAATCTAATAGTCATGGGCGACTGGAATGCAGTTGTAGGGGAAGGAGTAGAAGAAAAGGTTACAGGAGAATATGGGCTTGGGACAAGGAATGAAAGAGGAGAAAGACTAATTGAGTTCTGTAACAAGTTTCAGCTAGTAATAGCGAATACCCTGTTCAAGAATCACAAGAGGAGGAGGTATACTTGTAAATGGCCGGGAGATACGGGAAGATTTCAATTAGATTACATCATGGTCAGACAGAGATTCCGAAATCAGATACTGGATTGTAAGGCGTACCCAGGAGCAGATATAGACTCAGATCACAATATAGTAGTGATGAAGAGTAGGCTGAAGTTCAAGACATTAGTCAGGAAGAATCAATACGCAAAGAAGTGGGATACGGAAGTACTAAGAAATGACGAGATACGTTTGAAGTTCTCTAACGCTATAGATACAGCAATAAGAAATAGCGCAGTAGGCAGTACAGTTGAAGAGGAATGGACATCTCTAAAAAGGGCCATCACAAAAGTTGGGAAGGAAAACATAGGTACAAAGAAGGTAGCTGCGAAGAAACCATGGGTAACAGAAGAAATACTTCAGTTGATTGATGAAAGGAGGAAGTACAAACATGTTCCGGGAAAATCAGGACTACAGAAATACAAGTCGCTGAGGAATGAAATAAATAGGAAGTGCAGGGAAGCTAAGACGAAATGGCTGCAGGAAAAATGTGAAGACATCGAAAAAGATATGACTGTCGGAAGGACAGACTCAGCATACAGGAAAGTCAAAACAACCTTTGGTGACATTAAAAGCAACGGTGGTAACATTAAGAGTGCAACGGGAATTCCACTGTCAAATGCAGAGGAGAGAGCAGATAGGTGGAAAGAATACATTGAAAGCCTCTGAGGGTGAAGATTTGTCTGATGTGATAGAAGAAGAAACAGGAGTCGATTTAGAAGAGATAGGGGATCCAGTATTAGAATCGGAATTTAAAAGAGCTTTGGAGGACTTACGGTCAAATAAGGCAGAAGGGATAGATAACATTTCATCAGAATTTCTAAAATCATTGGGGGAAGTGGCAACAAAACGACTATTCACGTTGGTGTGTAGAATATATGAGCCTGGCGATATACCATCTGACTTTCGGAAAAGCATCATCCACACAATTCCGAAGACGGCAAGAGCTGACAAGTGCGAGAATTATCGCACAATCAGCTTAACAGCTCATGCATCGAAGCTACTTACAAGAATAATATACAGAAGAATGGAAAAGAAAATTGAGAATGCGCTAGGTGACGATCAGTTTGGCTTTAGGAAAAGTAAAGGGACGAGAGAGGCAATTCTGACGTTACGGCTAATAATGGAAGCAAGGCTAAAGAAAAATCAAGACACTTTCATAGGATTTGTCGACCTGGAAAAACCGTTCGACAATATAAAATGGTGCAAGCTGTTCGAGATTCTGAAAAAAGTAGGGGTAAGCTATAGGGAGAGACGGGTCATATACAATATGTACAACAACCAAGAGGGAATAATAAGAGTGGACGATCAAGAACGAAGTGCTCGTATTAAGAAGGGTGTAAGACAAGGCTGTAGCCGTTCGCCCCTACTCTTCAATTTGTATATCTAGGAGCAATGATGGAAATAAAAGAAAGGTTCAGGAGTGGAATTAAAATACAAGGTGAAATGATATCAATGATACGATTCGCTGATGACATTGCTATCCTGAGAGAAAGTGAAGAAGAATTAAATGATCTGCTGAACGGAATGAACAGTCTAATGAGGACACAGTATGGTTTGAGAGTAAATCGGAGAAAGACGAAAGTAATGAGAAATAGTAGAAATGAGAACAGCCAGAAACTTAACATTGGTCACGAAGTCAATGAAGTTAAGGAATTCTGCTACTTAGGCAGTAAAGTAACCAATGACGGACGGAGCAAGGAGGACATCAAAAGCAGACTCGCTATGGCAAAAAAGGCATTTCTGGCCAAGAGAAGTCTACTTATATCAAATACCGGCCTTAATTTGAGGAAGAAATTTCTGAGGGTGTACGTCTGGAGTACAGCATTGTATGGTAGTGAAACATGGACTGTGGGAAAACCGGAACAGAAGAGAATCGAAGCATTTGAGATGTGGTGCTATGGACGAATGTTGAAAATTAGGTGGAGTGATAAGGTAAGGAATGAGGATGTTCTACGCAGAATCGGAGAGGAAAGGAATATGTGGAAAACACTGATAAGGAGAAGGGACAGGATGATAGGACATCTGCTAAGACATGAGGGAATGACTTCCATGGTACTAGAGGGAGCTGTAGAGGGCAAAAACTGTAGAGGAAGACAGAGATTGGAATACGACAAGCAAATAATTGAGGACGTGGTTTGCAAGTGTTACTCTGAGATGAAGAGGTTAGCACAGGAAAAGTATTCGTGGCGAGCCGCATCAAACCAGTCAGTAGACTGATGACTAAATAAGGGCCCTTTCTGGATACAGAAAATGCTTGACTGCCGCCCTGGGCAGCACCTTCTCCAGATCTCTCACCAACTGAAAACGTCTGGTCAATGGTGGCCGAGCAACTGGCTCGTCACAATACGCCAGTCACTACTCTTGATGAGCTGTGGTATCGTGTTGAAGCTGCATGGGCAGCTGTACCTATACACGCCATCCAAGCTCTGTTTGACTCAATGCCCAGGCGTATCAAGGCCGTTATTAATGCCAGAGGTGGTTATTCTGGGTACTGATTTCTCCGGATCTATGCACCCAAATTGCATAAAAATGTAATGACACGTCAGTTCTAGTATAATATATTTGTGCGATGAATAACCGTTCATCATCTGCATTTCTTCTTGGTGTAGCAATTTTAATGGCCAGTAGTGTATTATGTCTAACATGGGGACCTTGAGGACTCGTCGTCTTTGATTTTTTCCATACTTACAGAATTAGTACGTCAATGCCCAGATATCAGTCTCCTAAAACAGTACGAGACAATTCTTAAAAATGACGAAAAAATCACCTTTGAAAATCAGAAGCCTTCCGAGTACCGTTACATGTAAAACATTTGCATAATATATCAGTTGGGTGACCGTCAAGTCCGTAGTTTGAATCGTAGTAGTTACAAATTTTTTAAAGTTTTGTTTCAGTTTTGTATTTATTATTGAACGAGCTGTTACCCATGGCTGCGTTTGCATACCAGTAGGCTCAAATGGCTCTGAGCACTATGGGACTTAACATCTGTGGTCATCAGTCCTCTAGAATTTAGAACTACTTAAACCTAACTAACCTAAGGATAACACACACATCCATGCCCGAGGCAGGATTCGAACCTGCGACCGTAGCGGTCACGCGGTTGCAGACTGAAGCGCCTAGAACCACACGGCCACAACGGCCGGCCATACCAGTGGCTTTGTTATGATGGGTGATAGTGAGTTCTCAAGCTACTGTGGGTGGAATAACATCAGCTGCCCTCACGTGTCTTCCTGTTCACGTAAGCATAGCTCGTGATGAGCGTCCCGTTCCCCCTCCTCGCAAGATGTTCCAGAGCACGATGCCTCGTCACGCGCATCGTTGCTATCGAACGGTGGATGCTGAGGGGCGTGGGCAGGAGCGTTCGTTTGTGCGTTGTGCTACTGGAGTAGCTCTACATTCCACATCATGTACAATATGCAACAAATGCTGTAGAAATATGGATTAAACACACTGAAGATTGTATAAGCATTGTATTCATTACTTTGAATCGCATCGTGTGGCACATATCAACTAATAAAAGCATTTTCACAAATACGAGGGCAGTTCAATAAGTAATGCAACACATTTTTTTTCTCGGTCGATTTTGGTTGAAAAAACCGGAAATTTCTTGTGGAATACTTTCAAACATTCCCGCCTCGTCTCGTATAGTTTCATTGACTTCCGACAGGTGGCAGCGCTGTACGGAGCTGTTAAAATGGCGTCTGTAACGGATGTGCGTTGCAAACAACGGGCAGTGATCGAGTTTCTTTTGGCGGAAAACCAGGGCATCTCAGATATTCATAGGCGCTTGCAGAATGTCTACGGTGATCTGGCAGTGGACAAAAGCACGGTGAGTCGTTGGGCAAAGCGTGTGTCATCATCGCCGCAAGGTCAAGCAAGACTGTCTGATCTCCCGCGTGCGGGCCGGCCGTGCACAGCTGTGACTCCTGCAATGGCGGAGCGTGCGAACACACTCGTTCGAGATGATCGACGGATCACCATCAAACAACTCAGTGCTCAACTTGACATCTCTGTTGGTAGTGCTGTCACAATTGTTCACCAGTTGGGATATTCAAAGGTTTGTTCCCGCTGGGTCCCTCGTTGTCTAACCGAACACCATAAAGAGCAAAGGAGAACCATCTGTGCGGAATTGATTGCTCTTCATGTGGCTGAGGTTGACAATTTCTTGTCAAAGATTGTTACAGGCGATGAAACATGGGTTCATCATTTCGAACCTGAAACAAAACGGCAATCAATGGAGTGGCGCCGCACCCACTCCCCTACCAAGAAAAAGTTTAAAGCCATACCCTCAGCCGGTAAAGTCATGGTTACTGTCTTCTGGGACGCTGAAGGGGTTATTCTGTTCGATGTCCTTCCCCATGGTCAAACGATCAAGTCTGAAGTGTATTGTGCTACTCTTCAGAAATTGAAGAAACGACTTCAGCGTGTTCGTAGGCACAAAAATCTGAACGAACTTCTCCTTCTTCATGACAACGCAAGACCTCACACAAGTCTTCGCACCCGAGAGGAGCTCACAAAACTTCAGTGGTCTGTTCTTCCTCATGCACCCTACAGCCCCGATCTCGCACCGTCGGATTTCCATACGTTTGGCCCAATGAAGGACGCAATCCGTGGGAGGCACTACGCGGATGATGAAGAAGTTATTGATGCAGTACGACGTTGGCTCCGACATCGACCAGTAGAATGGTACCGTGCAGGCATACAGGCCCTCATTTCAAGGTGGCGTAAGGCCGTAGCATTGAATGGAGATTACGTTGAAAAATAGTGTTGTGTAGATAAAAGATTGGGGAATAACCTGGTGTATTTCAATGCTGAATAAAACAACCCCTGTTCAGAAAAAAATGTGTTGCATTACTTATTGAACTGCCCTCGTACTATAAATATCAAAATTAAAAAAAAAAACCTTATCCAAAGAGTAAATATTTTTCTCTAATTCGCGTAATATTCTTCAAATCAATAAATATTTGGAACTAAACACTCTCTAAAGTAGCTTCACATTTCAAGTATTCTCCAAACCAAATTTCATCGTAATCAGTTCAGTGAGTTACTCATGAAAACGTAACAGCAGAATAGCTTTCGCATTTATAAAACTGGTATGCAAAAACATTCAATTAAGATATATTTTTTCCAAGATCATATTTTGGCGATATAAAGCTATACCGCGTCCACGCTATGCTCAAGTTACTTGTGGAAACGCCATGAAACTACTTCTAGTAGTTTTGTAGATTGTCGTGTTCAAACAGACCGACGGACAAGACAATTTTACAGATGTATTATTAGTAGAGATGTAAATGTTAATTCACAAATATTAAATCTTCATTTTATGAAAATTATATCTTATATTTTAAATTACTTTATCAGTTTATTCTGTTTAACACTTTCACAGCTATTGTGATGCACAGAGCGTGGAGAAGAACGTGACAACACCGAAAAACACAAGACATCACCATGCTTAATACGGTGTAAGAAAACAGCTAATATCCAGAACAGCATCCAGTAGGAATGGATAAATACAAGTCCTGTGTAGTTTTCAGGGGAATCTTACACCATTCTTCTTTAAAAATAGTAGCAATTTCAGGAAACGATGGTGGAAGTGGATAGGATCAGGTACAATTATGCCCAAAGTAGATCACAAATGCACAGTAATATTGGGTTCTGATCACAATTCGTCTTCGTGCTCACAAAATCCGGTCCTGGGCGACGCGAACTGCGCAGATAGAGGCCCTATCTTCTTGGAACACTTCATCTCGGTTGGGTATCGAATATTGTGCCATGTGATGGACTGATAAGCCAAATTAGTCACATAATCCTTAGAAGTAATGGGTCTTTGCAAAGTAAACGTGAAGCCCATGCAATACTACGATATGGGTGCCCAAATCATCACCGAACCTTCTCCATGTTTCACTCTTAGCAGCAAGCAGTCTGCACCGTAACCGAGGTACCGCGTACGCCCAGAAGTCGAAAATAAAGTTAATTAACACTTACTCCAAATGACTTTCTTCCATTACATCATAGGGCATGTTTCATGATTTCTACAACACTCTTTCCTGTTACGGGTAATTGTATGTCTGATGAGTGGTTTTGTAATTTCAGCTCCCCTACTGTTCCCTACGCGACATTCAGTTCTGCAGTGATTCTGTATCTGCCGCCGTCTTATTTTTCATCAGAATCCTCTTCAATGAACGCATGTTACGGCCACTCAAAACACACTTTCGTCCACGATATGACTTAGCTGATGATGTTTTCCCGTTTTGGCAAAGTGCGTTATGTCTTCGGTACGACGCCTCTTGAAACGGCTACTTCTGCTACTTTGGTTACTGAAGTATCCATCATACGAGCACCAACAATTTCGCATTCACCTCATTCGGACTTAATGCAATCAAATCTACACAGCACAGAACTCTTATCACGACTGACACCTGCAGCGTATTGAGTGCACTGCATAGGTGCCTTTCGTGGTCAAATACAACAGCTCCACCTGCAGGCTTGCCTAGCATCTGCATTTATGTACAAGCATGCGTTTCTCGCGGCGTTTCCATTTTTTGTCCAACATCTGTGAATGTCCCACGATAGATTACCAAAGAAGCTAGGGCAGTTTGTGTTGTGTCATACTAAAATACACTCGCCGTCACAGCGGTGAGTTCTTTGGTTTGCTCTGAGAAGAGATTGAGTGGATCTGTAACGTACAGAATATTAGTTCACTATATTACGATATAGATATGGAGATTTATTTAACAGCTACCATCCATTTCCATAGGAAAGTTCTGAGAATTTACAGCTCAGTCTGAATATTAAAGTTCACTTGACGCAACCAAATGTACAAGACTCTTCACTTGAAGAGTAATTCACATAATGTTCACATTAATTTCTGCCTAAGACATTTAATATGAAGGGCTTATTTCAATAGTGGTGCAAGTCCATTTTTGTTCATTTTGAGACACAGAGTCCTAAAGTTAAATGAACGCTGAAAAATCTGCAGATGAGATACCAGAGATATTCAAGCATATTGCTTCTTGCTAGACATGAACCTTTCTTTCTGTTTGTTTGGATCATTAATTTGAGAAGCATTATAGGCAGAAAAGTGTAGGTATTGGACTTGTACCAATATTTAAATAAGCCCTTCATATATAGGTTACTTGCTTAAGACGATACTGTCGTTTTGATCGTAGACTGTGAAGTGGGGTGAGTATTTTCTTGCTCAGTGGCGTAGCAGAGCTTTAGGAGGGGCGGCTACGCCAGCGTTTCTCTTCCGTCGCTGTGGGAGGCAGCGACTATACTCTTCTGTGGTTTCGTTTCGACGTACCTACCTTGCTTCGGCAACTTCGGACGGCACCAAAATTCGCTACATGTTATTGCTACGTATCAGTGTCCTACGGGTAAAGTGGAGCCTGATAATTGTTTACCGAATATTTATAAGTACAGTTTGCATTTCTAGACTGTGCTGATCTGCACCGCTCCGTGTAGGCGCATAAGATTACTTCGCGCCTGCAGATACGCAACCCAACAAAGAGAACTGAGCAGCGGGCTGCTTCCCCGCCTTCCCGAACAGTTCGTGTCTATGAATTTCACTCACGTATTAGCTTTTGCTGCGCCACAAATGGTGTTCATATTGGGCCCTGTAACGTGAGTTAAAATCTTGGAGAGATACTGCATCCACAGAGTCTGTCTGTTTTCTGTGTCCTGTATTCTTTGTGCAGTAATCTTCGGGAGCACCGGTGGTAGCTACGAATAACCCTGTGTATCCCATCTTTCTACAGGTTGGAAAACGAAAGAACGGGAAATATTTTTTTCATGTTATTTCTTCTGACAGACATTAATTAGAATAAGCATACATTGTCTCGACCCCGAAAAAAACGGTTAGTTAAAGGATTAATATTGTTAGCAATCCAACCGGAGATAAACTGTTTGAGAGAAGAAGGGAAGGCAAACATAAAAGACTTTTAATTTAATTAAGCAAGTCACTCGCTAAAGCTAGGATACGTCAGCTGAAATTATTTGGTAATAAGAAATAAAGACTGTGGAGAGAGAGAGATGCCAAGAACTATGGAGTTCGCAGGAGGAATGTCCAGAGCTGCATTAAAATATTGATGAGAAACGAAATACCTTTAAAAAATAAAGCTGTGTTATTTTTCACTCAAAAAATTTACGAATCTGTCTTCTCCAAATTGTCAGTGGAATATTATCACGACGTAAAAGGAAACGAATCTGTTCTCATTACTAATGAACTACTGGTCGTGGCATGGTGTAATATGACCCACCAATATCTATCCACTCAATAACAATGGATGAACCATTCACTACAGATCCGTTCTTGTGCCCTGCTGGAGGGGAAAAATGGAGAAACCCCTGGAATTCTCGTGGAAAAGAAAATGCACAAAGGTTTTGAGAAAGGGAGAAAGGAGTTGAAGGTGGTCACCACTAACTGGACATATTTGGTAAATGCACAAATTTGCAACACAAGTCTCAGTCCTTTATTCTCAAACACTGTGCACGACAGTTTTGCGTGTACTGTACGTCCTCTGCCAGTTATGATGTAATCAAATCTAGTGCACATTAGGAATCTTTCGATACCAGTGGCTTTAGATGTGTAAATGTCCTACTTTGTGCATTACTGACTTCATTCGATATGACTGGAAGATTTTGGAAGTTCATTGAAAAGAAACATCAATACCTACATTTAATTATCAAGTTATTTACAATATTTCCACTAAATTGTGTTACATTTACGTAAAAATTATGTATAAAGTCAAATTAAGTACCGTCGTTGTCCATAGTGTAATTGATTAGATTCTTTGCGTAAAATTGTAATCCCTATGATATCTCTTGCTTGGTGGAAAGAATGGTCACATCAGTGATGGGGTGGGTAATGAGGAGGCGCCATACCGACCGGATTCTCTTGATTTAACTAGAACAAAATCAGCTGACGAATAGTGGTAAATTCAACCATCGTGCGCTCTAGTATTATTGGAAATTGTTAGTTAGCAGTCACGTGAAATGGTAGCGTTAGGTGTGTCGAAGAAGAGTAGTAAAACGCGTCTCGAGCTGTTGCTAAATTTTTTTATTTGAAGGGATCGACAGCTTGACGGATCAAAATCGTGTTCCACTGAGTTCATGCGGATTCCGTAATAAAGCTGTTTTGTCGAAAATCTGACATGGTAGGTTCATGGTTGTGCAAAAATATAGGTTAAATCTTACAAGAATTAAAATCGGCATCCAACCAATGCTAATAATTCTGTTTATTATGAACGTATAGCGCCTTCATTGGTCTAAAGTCGAGAGGTTTATCATTAAACGGCTTTTCACATTCAATATTACGTGCGCTTGCTTTTTCGAGGCATGCTGCCGCTGCATGCACACTACCTGAAAAAAAAATGAGGAACCCAGAAGATATAGTCCCATGTCAATGTAGCAGTGTACACAAACACGCCATCGGCGGATATGGAAATGATTAAATTCTCTGTCAGTAGAGAAACAACTGCCAGAGTGCTTTAGTGGTGTTCGTGTTCAGCGTTGTTATCATTCCTGGGAGGGTATATAAGGAGTGTAAACGGCGTCAGATGTTGAGTGATCACTGTGAAGTACACGGAGATGCAGCGTACTCGTGTGAGAAAGCGCTGTCAGCACCGTAAAGGGTTTGAAGGAGGTCTCCATTTGGCCAGCTGGCTGAATGGTGCAATGTTCAAATTTGTGAGGCTTTTAGATGTAACAGTGATCCGATGTAAGACTGTAGGTGAACGTGAGGGCAGGGACCACGTCTGACCGTCACAACGGAAGATCGCTGTTTTGTGCACCAAGCGCATTATAGCCCCATCACGTCTGCTTCTTCCATACAAGCAGTGACTCCATGCAACATTCTGTGCCATTTCGCACAATTGGTCAGAGAGTGGTAGCAACCAGACTAGGGAATTAACATCCACGTGTAGAATGCCGTTGACGCTGCTACACGAACGACTGGCTTTCGAGTGTTGCCGTGGCCAGTAGGCACGGACTGCTGTTGAATGGTGTCGCACTGTGTTCAACGACGAATCGCTGTTTTGCACAATCCTGGATGAGCATCATCGCAAGCTTGGCGGCGACTTCGTGGGAGGTCCCAGTCATTCAATCTCTATTGAGAGACGTTTGAAAATGAACTGCCCGCTTCAGTAACGTCGTTATTATCAGAGAAGAATTGGAAGTGTATAAACAGACACATTTTTAGTTATTCTGGAACTCCACCATCATATGCAGCTACTAGTTAAACGTACAAAATCTTATGTGAAATATTAATAATAAAGATAAAAGACCTTCAGAATTCACTTTCGTCAACGTGTTCTCTTGGTGCACCACGCAATCTCTAAACTTGCTCGGGAGAAATATGCAACAACGTCGATAAGCAATTGATAGAAATATATGTTTTCCATGGCATACTGCTTTCCTCTAGGTGATTAGCAATGACACTTGTAGTCATACTCTATAGCTAGAGTCAGTAGCATTGTTATCAGCTTATATGCGACAGCAATTAGTTACCTTTCAGCAGAGTCTCCAGTTCATCGATTGCGAGTTTGTCCGTGGTCTGCAGGTCGCTCTCCAGCCCAGATGTGCACACCCAGCGGAAAGGTCCGAATCCCAGCGAGAATATGTCCCTGTGCAGTGGAAAAGCGCCGTTGAGCAACTGTTAGGAAAGTCCCTACCTAGATTAAGTAAAATAAAACTGTTTGTACATTACACATGGAAATCCTTGCACCAAGAAATTGCACTGAACTATATGAGCGCTCCGGCGGTTCTATTTTGTCACTCTCAGTGCTTGACTCGTTCTTATATCATAGGGGTCGGTCATGCGTCGTTGTTATAAAACCCAACAGTTAATTACAGAATTGATCCTTTACTCTTTTAAGTAAACAGAGAAGTTTGCGAATAATGTGTAAATAAGAGAAACTATTACATAAATCCTGTTAGATTAATAATGTTCACGAAACCAGTGGATTACAGTTTAAGGCAAATAAATGTTTATTCAATAATATTCACACATTTAGGAACGATGGCCTCATATAAACTACAGATTCAAATAAAAACTATTAAATAGTAACTAATGCGCGTAGTGCGAGCACAGCATGTAATACAGAAATAATTAAACTATAACTGATGTTTGCAGTGCGAGCAGAGAATCCAGTACAGAAATATGTGCGAGCACTGTTCATTTAACTGCATTAATTCACGAAAATCGGAAACAAACACTCGAAGTTTGATATTAATCGCGACATAAACTAAAGTTCTTATCCACACTAACCACTGCGAAAACATGCAACAGATCCATCAAACATGAGTATAATAATAACTGCAGAAAATAATTGCAGTTCACAGCTGCCTCAAATAATGTAAACAAAGTTGAAGTTCGTAATGTCACGCAAAATCAACCACCCAAAACACAGACATGTAATCTAAGTCCAGTGATCAGTTAAGTACGGAACTCGCTTTCAGAAAATTATTCCACAACCAACGAAAAGCTGAGGTACATAACTTTGCACTCACAAAATTATTCCAAGTCCAACGAAAAAGTTAAAGAATGTCAGTCACACAGCTGCTTGGATGCGCTGTTCTCTCGACCTAGTACATCTATATCTACATCTACACCTACAGCTACCCCTGTTCTCGAAAAGCCGCTTCACGGTGCGTGGTGGAGGGCACTTTGTCGACCGCAGTTAGCTGTCGACTATCCCGTTCCAATCGAGAATAGTAAAAGAAGCTGGAGAATTGAGCAGACAAAACTACGTGTATCTGGAAAGTATTATGAAAAGCATTTCGTACTCAATAGGACAGGCACTTCTACAGGGTTTTGCAACATTTGATGGCAAGAATGACGTTGTGTAAGAAAGAGAAGTCAATATTCAAAGATACGTCCTTGAATTAGTTATTGTTAGTCTCTTATAAAAATTTTAATATATGGTATATGATTTTTGTAGACTAGAGTACTACTAATTAAAATATTAATGGTGTATTTATTAATGACACTTGAAACAAAAAATTTCTTATTGGCTCTTAGTAAGTTCTCTAGGACGTTCTTAATAATGGTATCAGAACACCTTCTCGAGTGTTTGGATACAAAAAGAGATACATTGTTTTTTAAATTCTCCTGACAAATAAGGGATTCGGCACTTATAACGTTTGATATTTCCACACTTTATTTGTAGACGAAGCAATATATCGGTTCACTCTTTTAAGGAAGCATGCTCTAGGAATTTCGAGATTTCTAGAAATAAGAAAAGACGATTACAAAGGAAGTTGAATAGATGACGTCACAAATTACACAGAAGCAACATGGATGAGCAGAGCTGAAGACTGCAACGCAGTGCAACGTTTAGATGAAACCTTTATCCAGAAATGGATGTCAGATGGATGTGGTTTGTGATGATTATGGTTTTGATTGTGACGGTTTATACAATGCGCTTCGCAGCTCGCTAGTCGTGCTGATGAGCGCTCATTGCCGAGCTGCACAGGTCTGTGTGAACAGGCGTTTTTGTGTCATATTCATTATTCACAAATATATTGTCGTTAAAGAATTGCCTTTTTATCTCCCTCGTTTTTTAACCACGTGACGAGCAGGCAGATAATGAAGCGACACAGAATTACCGAGAGCACTAATTGACAGCACAATTTACGAAGCCTCAATTTGTTTTTACTGTTTTACTATTTGGAGCTCTGATATCTGCAATGCGCTTACATTTCATGTTAATATTTGGTGACCTCTCTTTTAATAATTTACGTATCTCATCAAATATTTACCTGATGCAATAGATACAGGGACTAAATGAGTGCCTGTGAAAATATATTTAACTTCCATAAGCTTTGCTTTACTTATGGATTTTATTTTATGTATGCTAGTATACCTCTCTATATGGGTCCTAATATTAATAGTTCTGTTGGCCAGTTGCGCTAAAATATTATAGGTATTTACTACATGAGAAAAATGTCACCGATTACCTCACTTGACATGTTCAGTTTAGTGCCAGACCGCGCAGGTGGGAGGCGTAATCAACATAGACATAACTGAACTATATCTTCTCAGTACTCGAGCTGAGCTATTTCTAATAACTAATGGTAGACACGTTTCTGTCATAGAGACTGACTGATAGAAACTCCCAGTTTTATAGCACGTAGCACGAACCAGTTGTCAGACCGCTATACATCTACATCTACTGTCAGCAAGCAAGTTTTGGGTGTGTGGTGGAGAAGATTTTGTCTACCACTGCCATTTCTCCACTTTCCACTTCCAGACGCCACGACTGGTTCCCCTTATTCCGCCTCAGTTACACTATGTGGGCGATTGCTGCGCAAAGACTGTCTCCACGTACGCATACACCATCATTACTCTACCACGCAAACATTTGGGGTTACACTCGTCTGGTATGAGACGTTCCCAGGGGGTCCACTGGGGTCCGAACTGCACAATAGCCCTGGCTTCAGTGTGGGGCGGCGGTGGGGTGAGTGGACTGCTGTAGCCTGTTGTGGGATTGTAAACCACTGAGGCCTATGGTGGGGACGAAGACTCTCCGTCATTTCAAGGTCCAGTCCCATACAACACAAAACAATACAGTCGTACAGACATACCGTCGTTTAACCGTCGCCCACAGTAATAGGCATCCATGACGTCGAGAAGCAGCAGGATGAGTCAGAAACAACTAAGTGCCAAGTCTGTACAGAATCCCAGTTCGGTTTTACAGAAAGGCCTCTACGGCATTGTCCCCCTATTTAACTTGCATTTATCGTGAATCTCTCGCTCAGCTCATGTCCCAAGCAACTGCAAAAAAGCGCAAGTGACTCCTCTATATAAAAACTGTAAATGAACCGACCATTGTTCTTAACATCGATTTTATGCAAAATTTTGAGCATATTACAAGTTTAAATATGATAAATTTCTTTGAGACAGAAAAACTTCTGTTCTCCTACAATTTGTTTTATGCCGTCAGTGCTCGTTAGCTGGTTCAAAAATGGTTCAAATGGCTCTGAGCATCAGTCCCCTAGAACTTAGAACAACTTAAACCTAACTAACCTAAGGACATCACACACATCCATGCCCGAGGCAGGATTCGAACCTGCGACCGTAGCGGTCACGCGGTTCCAAACTGTAGCGCCTAGAACCGCTGGGCCACTCCGGCCGGCTCGTTAGCTGGTTCCGGAAAGTTACTCCTAAGTAATTTACCGCTGTTACTATTTCCAGGGGCTGATGACCAAAAGTGTAATCGAAGAGTAATGGATATCTTCGGCTAATTATGTGAAATGCGTTACGCCTAGGTATTTTACAGTAGTTACTGTTGACAGTGATCTGTTATCAATAGTATAATGGATAAGGAGTGGATTTCTCTTCCTGTTTACGCACAATATGTTACATTTCCTTTCGTTCAGGATCAAATGCCAGTCCCTGTACCAGTCATCTGTTCCCTGCAGTTTTCCTGCAATTCGCTACAATTTTCTGGCTTTGCAGATTTCCTAAAGACAACAAAATCACTTGCGAAAAACTGCATGGAGCTTTCTAAGTTATCCACTTGGTCATTTATACACACTGTAAACAGTGACGCTCCTGTCACACTTGCTTAGAGAGGGCTCACTCCCGAAACTACGTTTACATCTGTCTATTTTGTTCCGGTAAGAGTGGCGTGTTGAATTCTGTCAGTAGGGAAGTCCCGATTCCAATCAGAAGCTACTATTTTATTCACTAAACGACAACGAGGCACTGCATGAAATGCCTTCCTGAAGTCGTGAGCTGTCAGGCAGCAGCAGAATATCCATGAGGCTGTTCGCGGACGATGCTGCTATACTCGTCTATAGGTAAGCCGCGACGCCAGAAAATTGTAGCAAATTCGGAAATATGTGTAGATACACGTCGGCCGTTGCAGGGAGTAGTAGGTAATTTTTAAACACGAATAGTCGCAAGCGCAAAATATCTTGGATTATGAGTCCAGATCGACAAAAAGTGGAGTGACTTCATAGAGGGTGTCATAGGACAAGCAGGTGACAGAGATATTCATTGGAAGGAGGCCATGTAAAGTTGCCACGGAAGAGATGGCACGCCAGTGCCTCATTTGGACGATCCTTCAGTATTGCTTATCAGTTTGAAACACTAACGAGATAAGATAATTAGGGGAGACAGCGAATATCAAATGAAGAGCAGCACGTTTTGTACCAGATTCGTTTAGTAAGTTTGAGAGCATTGAAGAGATATTCATCAAACTACAGTATCAGACGCTGTAAGAGAAACGTTCTGGATCACATAGAAGTATGTTGATAAAATTTTACACGAGCCTAACGCAAAGAGCTCGTTGCCGCAGGCAGCCATGTACTGTACTGTGCTGGCGCAGCATCGCACCACGACACTCGCCTTGCCGCTGCAGCCCGCCAGTCGCCGAAAGCAGGGACGCTTCGGCATGTGGGGTACTTGGCACGCGCAACAGCCAAATTGCAACAAACCCTCTGTAATGGGTATAAATGGTGGTCGCCCAGCCAAAGTGGTCGTTGGCTAGTACCAGGGAGTTATCGAGTCGGGATCGCTGTAGTGCTGTGTAAGTCCACTACCATTCCACTGTCGTCCTGATAGGACCCCGTGGCAGGACGTCCAGCCGCAGAATTGATAGGCCGGGTATCGATCTGAGATCCTCCCAGCCACGGAGCCACTGGACGCCCTCCAGCGCCAGACGCTGCCAGCCAGCTAGCTCTGTCCAACGCCAAGCCCGACTGTGCCACCTCGAACCGTAGCTGAGCCAGCACCGCGGGCAGCCTCAGTATGCAGACGTCGCTAGATTGCTGCGGTGCTTTGCTTAGTTATACTTATCCATAGCCAGGCTGCGTCACCATTACGCTTTGTGCACCAACGACCGAGAGCATGGTGGAACGCCCTCCTCCTAAACACTGTTGGGTCGTAAGTAGGGGCTACTGCTGCTTATGACTAACATGACCAACCATCCTCTACCAGAGAACACTCGCAGCACCCTTTACCATACTTCCTGGTAAGAGTCAGGCAACGTATTTCTTTCTCCAAACCCACAGTCACAAAATGACCATCAGGAGCAAACCAGAGAAATTCGAGCTTACGCGCAAGCTTTACTGACAGTCATTATTCTCGTGCAGCAGTTAAATTCGTTCATTGTAGGAGGCAGATGATACTGATACCGAAAGTTGCTCCATCAAAAGGCGTAAGGTACTGATGTAGAGGTAAATTTTCGAATGCAATTAGGACAGTATAAACACTTTTAGTGCTGAACAGTGTGCTCCCAAACAAGAGCGTACACAGAATCTGAGCTAGTGAGGGGAGGGGTTAAAGGACCTCATACTAATTTTGTGATAGGGTACAATTTCTTATCAAACAAAAACTTAGGACTAATGAGAAACTGTTTTTATTAATAAAATATTATTGGGTTTCAAGCTGCGTCAAGTGGTTAACTACCCACGAGCTCTCGGCAGATATCTCCTGTGCCATTGTCAAGTGATTGACTGTCGTGTGCATGCCGCTGTCGTGCTTGTATAGTCGCGCCGTCGACAGTGACGTCATTGATGCTCGGTCCCGCACCATATATGTAGTGTTTTGGTGCCCCGACTGCCGCGCCCTTTTCAACTCTCCAATCACAGGATCCCAGCCCATACTAAGCTGCCATCCACCGTCGTTACTGAAGGTGTCCGATATTTTGATTTCCATTGCTTCATTTGCTTCTCTATCACAGAAGCCGTTGGTCCGTTTAGTAATAAAAGTCTCGTAGAATGCAGTTCGGTGTCCGTTTTGCAGTGCATGTTCCTCCACAGCTGATTTTTCGGAATAGCGTAGGCGGAAACACCTTTCACGTTTTATGCGGCACTACTGAATAGTGCGGACATCTCACCGACATAAAACTGCCTACATCCACCCAGTATTTTGTATATTCCAGGTGTTCTGAGGCTTATATCGTCTTTACTGGCTGCATTAGTTGCCGAATCTTTGCTGGGGGCCTGACGATTGTGTCGGTTTTATGCCTCTTCAGGAGCTGGCTAATCTTCCCTGTTCTTGAGCCAGTTGGGAGGACTTCGGAACTTATCAAAGGGTAATCGCTGGAAGAGACTATTACTAAGAACCTTCTCCCTTAGGTGTCCAGACGACCTACGTTCTACGGTCTGCCAAAGGAACGTAAGCAGGGTAACCTGTAAGATGTATAGCGAGCACCATCGGATCGCCAACCTACAGACTTGTAAATCATTTGGCCAGCCTCCTTCCGATGGTGGACTCTGTGTGCACCATATAAACAATACGGCAGACTTCATTCATCGATTTAAACTTCTACGTCTTGATGAAGGAGATGATATGGTTAGTTTTGATGTGGTATCCCTATTCACGTGCGAACTCATCACAGGCGCTATAGCTTTGCTGTCCCGGCTCTTTGACGACACTATCGCGGATTTACTTTAGCATACCCTGACGTTATTGTATTTTTTCCATGGTGGAAAACATTTCAGCCAAACCGACGGCGTCGAGAAGGGGAGTCCATTAGCTCCAGCTGTAGTCAGTCTCTATATCGAGCATTTCGAGCACATCGCCTTGGACACTGCTTCTGAAAGCCGAGTTGTAATTATCGCTACGTCGATCATATCTTCGTCATACGGTCTCACGGACATGAAAGGCTGGAATAATTCCTGGAACACATCAACAACATCCACGACCACGTAAATTTCACGATGGAAGTAGAGAAGGACGGTTCCTTGCCGTTCCCGGACATCACCGTCCGCCGTACACTCAATGGGTATCTCGGTCAGAGCGTCTACGGCATGCCCACCCACACTGATCGGTATCTGCACGCCACCAGCTACCAGCACCCAGCACAGAAATGGCCACTTCTGAGGAATTTGTAGAGCAAGCTGAAACTGTCTCTTATGCCGAAAACCTGACACGGGAACTGAGCCACTTACGTAAAGTTTTCAAGGGAAACGATTACAACAGACGAATTTCGCAAGGAATTTCATCTAAGTAGAAAGTACAGTAGAATGTTTTTATTGTTTCGTGGCTCAATAACAGGGAAGGTTAGCTGGCTTCTGAAAAGGCATAAAATCGACACAGACTTTAGGCCCCCGGCAGAGATGCGGCAACTAATGAAGCCTGTGAAAGACGCTCTAGACATCACAACACCTGAAATATACAAAATATCGTGTGAATGTGTCTGTCATTTGTCGGCACTATTGAACAGAGCCGTGCGAAAGGCGTTTCCGCCTACGCTGTTCCGAAAAATTAATTGTAGCGGAACATGCACTACAAAACAGACACCGAATTGCATTCCATGAGACTTTTGTTACTAAATGGACCGGCAGCTTCTGGGATAGTTTAATAAATGAGTCAACGGAGATCAAAATGTCGGGCAACACCCTCAATAAGAAAATTACAGCTGAGTGCGTCCTCAGATCCTGTGATTGGAGAGTTAAGGCGGGCGCGGCGGCCGCGACATCAAAACATTATCATACCTTGGGTGGGATCGAGCACCAATGACGTCATTGTCGACGTCGTGGCTATATAAGCATGGCAGCGGATCCACATGACAGTCAACCACTTGGCAATGGTAGACGAGTATTTGCCGAAAGCTATTGAGTAGTTAACCACTTGACACGGCTTGAAACCTGAGAATATTTGATTAATGAGTATCGTCGCGACATCATGCTTTCATAGCTGTTGTTATTAGTAGGTATCTATTATGTACACCGAAGAGCCAAAGAAACTGGTACAGCTGCCTAATATCGTGTAGGGACCTCGCGAGCACGCAGAAGTGCCGCAACACGACGTTGCATGAACTCGACTAATGTCTGAAGTAGCGCTCGAGGGAACTGAAACCGTGAATCCTGCAGGGCTGTCCAAAAATACGTACGAATACGACGGGTTGGAGATCTCTTCAGAACAGCACTTTGCAAGGCATCCAAGATATGCTAAATAATGATCGTGTCTCGGAAGTGTAAGTGTTCAAACTCAGAAGAGTTTTCCTGGAGTCATTTTATAGCAATTCTGGACCTGTGGAGTGTCGCATTGTCCTGCTGGAATCGTCCAAGTCCTTCAGAATGCACAATGGACATGAGTGGATGCAGGTGATCAGACACGATACTTACGTACGTGTCACCTGTCAGAGTCATATCTAGACGTTTCTGGGGTCCCATGGTCCCATATCACTCTTACTGCACACGTCCAACACCATTACAGAGCCTCCACCAGCTTGAACAGTCCCCTGCTGACATGCACGGTCCATGCATTCATGAGATTGTCTCCATACCCATACACGTCCAACAGCTCGATACAGTTTGAAACGAAACTCGTCCGACCAGGCAACATGTTTCCTGTCTTCAACAGTCCATTGTCGGTGTTGACGGTCCCAGGCGAGGTATAAAGCTTTGTGTCGTGCAGTTATCAATGGTACACGAGTGAGCCTCGGGCTCCGGAAGCCCATATCCATTATATTTCGTTGAATGGTTCAAATGCTAACACTTGCTGATGGGCCAGCATTGAAATCTGTAGCAATTTGCGGAAGCGTTGCATTTCTGTCACGTTCAATGATTCTCTTCAGTCGTTGTTGGTCCTATTCTTGCAGGATGTTTTTCCGGCCGCGGCGATGTCGGATATTTGAAGTATTACCGGATTCCTGATATTCACGGTACGATCGTGAAATGGTCGTACGGGAAAATCCCCAGTTCTTCGATATCTCGGAGGTGCTGTGTCCCATCACTCGTTCGCCGATTATAACACCATGTTCAAATTCCCTTAAATCTTGATAACTTGCGATCGTAGAAGCAGTAGCCGATCTGTCAACTGCGCCAAACACTTGTCTTATATAGGCGTTGCCCACCTCAGGGCCGTATTCTGCCTCTTTACGTATGTCTGTATTTGAATACGCATGCCTATACCAGATTCTTTGGCGCTTCAGTGCATATAGTGCTAAGTTGGAAGAGTGTAGTTTGTATGAGATTTGTGCATATTATTTTGTTACCTGTATACACTCATAGCTAGTCAATACCCAACATATTTCTGACTTACATCAAATTGATACTGAACTGATTTGTTTGTCTATGTAGCGAAGATTATAAGTTTTTAAACTTCCTGGCAGATTAAAACTGTGTGCCAGGCCGGACCTTGAACCCGAACCTTGCCTGTTGCGGGAATTTTTCTGACCGACTGAGCAATCGGGGTGCGATTTACGACCCACCCTCACAGCTCCACTTCCACCAGCACTTTTCTCTATCTGTCGGGTCTAGCACCGGGAGAAAGGATATTCCCGGGAAATGGCTTAGTCACAGCCTACGGGATGGTTTCCAGAATGAATTTCCACTTTGTAGCAGAGAATGCGCTGGTGTGGAACTCCTTGGTAAATTAAAAGTAACATGTTTTAAACAGGAAGCCACGTTCAGTACAGGGTATCTATAAAGTTCCGCCATAATTTAAAAAAATTGATGACTTGGAAACTATTACAGATATTGAATCGTGTTTGGTTGTCAACGTTTAAACAGTTCAAATGGCTCTGAGCACTATGCGACTTAACTTCTGAGGTCATCAGTCGCCTAGAACTAATTAAACCTAACCAACCTAAGGACTTCACACACATCCATGCCCGAGGCAGGATTCGAACCTGCGACCGTAGCGGTCACGCGGTTCCAGATTGAAGCGCCTAGAACCGCACGGCCACTCCGGCCGGCTGTTTAAACAGTTTCTTCTCTGTTGCAGATTTGACCTGGAGTGCACCAAAATGGCGACAGACCAGGAGAGGGTGCAATACATCAAATATTATGCATACCGACACAATACATGCGAACACATTCGTGATAGGCTGAAGTTTAATGTTTGGTGTGACCTAGACAAGGCAACGTAACAGGTGCTTCAAATGGTTCAAATGGCTCTGAGCACCATGGGACTTAACATCTGTGGTCATCAGTCCCCCAGAACTTAGAACTACTTAAACCTAACTAACCTAATGACATCACACACATCCATGCCCGAGGCAGGATTCGAACCTGCGACCGTAGCAGTCGCGCGGTTCCGGACTGAGCGCCTAGAACCGCTAGACCACCGAGGCCGGCGTAACAGGTGCCTTTTGCTTCCCGGAGACAACTATGTCGAGAAATGTTTACCTGAACAGCTTGAGCAGTTCCTGCTACCACAGATCGAAGTGCAACAGCTGCCTCTCATCTTCCAGTATGATGGAGTATCCTCACGAAGGAATTTGTGTGTGTCGGAGGTACTGAATGACACATTTCCTGAGAGGTGGACTAGTCGTGATGGCCACCGTGCTCTTTCGAAGTCATTCCGTTAGGCTTCTTTTTGTGGGGTTGCGTTAGAGATCGAATTTGCATGAAACCAGTCAATGACATTGCTACCCTTCCTGCACGAATCAATGAAGCGACCGGAACTGTTGATGCTGCAATGCTGACCCGCAGAACTCAAATACAGCGTCGATGTTTTTTTTTTTTTTTTTGTTGTGGTTTTAGGGCGCAAAACTGCTACGGTCATTAGCGCCCATACAGCGTCGATGTTCTACGCGCAACTAGTGAGGCTTGCACTGTTATTCTGGCCTAACAGAAAAACTTTGAGAGTTGCTAAAAGTTTTTCAACAAACTGCTGTATCTCTAACAATTTCCAAGTTATACTTTTATTAAATGATAGCAGCACTTTATGGGCACCTTGCTTCATGTCGCGTGAACATCTTATTTGCGAACAGAGATATGTTTGTTGTTTCCGCTTGTTTGCCACTGCTGGCTTTCCAGCTTTGACACTTCTTCCGTCTAAATTCTGCGAGTGTCGCCTAATGTCTTCACATGTTTGTATACTTTTCTTTTACAACGCTTCCTCTTATGTCTCATTATAAATCTGCAAATCGTTTAAATGCTACGTATTTCTATGTTTTGTTTTGCTTTTAAAGTGTTCTTGTTATGATATTATTAATATTTGCTTCCTCTCACCCATCCTCACTGTAACCAGTCCCTCCCCTGTCTAAGCACTGCCTCTTCACATGTCTCACCAGCCTATATCTGTGTACCTCCGACACCGTAGGTTCGTAAGTTCATACGTTATTTCTATAACCTTCTTAAAATTAGGAAGTGGTTTTATACAACATTATTTATTTTACATTATGTAATTCATACAACGCTAGTTTGCTTTACTGATGTTTCTGTAACTTATTATCTTTGTACCTTGTTTAAAGATCGTTATGTTTCTTTATTCAAAATATCACTCGAAAATGCTTCTGTTGGCTGAAAGCGATCAGCGTGTTTGAAAAGCGAATAAATAGATTGTTTCCAATAAAAGCTGCACACTTCGATGAAGAGTGAAAAATGCATTCTGGTTATAATTTTATTTGCTGTGAAACCAACTGCTCTTAAATAATATTGTGTATGTGTATGTTTGCGGGTTGTGTGTGTGTATGTGTGTGTGTGTGTGTGTGTGTGTGTGTGTGTGTATGTGTGTGCGTGTGCGTGTGCATGTGCGTGTGTGTGTGTGTGTGTGTGTGTGTGTGTGTGTGTGTGTGTGTGTGTGTGTGCGTGTAAGCTGGCAAAATGTGCGTTATCAGCATAAATTTGCCATAGATACAACGACGTAATGCAGTCACCACGACCCTAGCTGCGCTGCTACGTCTCCATATGATCATGACCCTGCTGAAGCCTGAAAACTACAAGGGGTGTTGAATAAGTAATGCAACCCATTTTTTTTCAAAGCAGTTAGGCTTAATTCAGATTCCAGTACACCATATTATCCACCGCCCGCTCCCCCCTCTTTTGCCAACAAATCCTAATTCTCAACATACTCTCTGTTCAGTGCGACGGCCTTAAGGGCACCTCAATTGGAGGACCTGTATGTCCGTTTGGTATCACACGCGCTTGAGTACCCATCTGGTGGACGAGTGTGAATACACTACCAACAGAGACGTCGAGTTGAGCAGCGAGGTGTTTGACTGAGATCCGCCGATCGTCTCCAATGAGAGTGTCCACACGTTCCAACACTGCAGCAGTCACAGTTGTGTGCACCAGCCAGAACGCTGGAGGTTGGACAGGTTTGCGACACGCGCCTCGCCCAACGACTCAATGTGCTTTCCTTCACCTCCAAGTCTCTGTTCTGTTACATCTCCATATGATCATGAGCCTGCTGAGGCCTGAAAACTACTAGGGGCGTTGAATAAGTACTGCAAAGTATTTTTTTCTCAAAGCAGTTTGGTTTACTTCAGGATTCCAGTACACTATATTATGTGTCCCCCCCCCCCTCTCCCACCTTTCTTCTGGCAACAAACCCTGTTTTTCAACATAATCTCTGTTCAGTGCAACAGCCTTAAGCTACCTTAATGAGGGGCCTTTATGCCCAGTTGGTAGCACGTAACTTTGAGTGCCACAACTGGTGGACGAGTGTGTCAGCACTACCAAGAGAGACGTCCAGTTGAGCAGCGAGGTGTTTGATTGTGATTTGTTGATCACCTCGAATGAGTGTGTCCGCCAACATTGCAGCAGTCACAGCTGAGTGCGGCAGCTGGAACGCTGGAGGTCGGAAGGGTTTGCGACAGACGCCTTGCCCAACAGCTCACTGTGCTTTTATTCACTTCCAAGTCTCCGAAGACATTCTGCAAAGCGCCTACGAGTATCTGCGATACCTTGGTTTTCCGCCAAAAGATACTCATTGACAGCTCTCTGCATCGAACGCACGAACGCACCCCCGTTACAGACGATATTTTGAAGGCTACATACACTCACGATGTCCCACAACAAATTCACCATTTTTTCATACGAAACTTGCCTATATGAAAAGTGTTGCATTAGTTATTGAACACCCCTTGTAGCTAATGGTACAACAAATATGTATCAAATTCAAAAGGGATCGGTTGCATATTACATCTATATGGACCACCGATATAATTACTTTTTCTTGAAGAGGAGTGTGGGTGGTGCGAGGGGAGCGGGTGTGTGTGTGCGTAGGGGGGGGGGGGGGGGGATAGATGCCAAGGCCCGACCCTCACTTGTGAAACACGTATGTAACGTAGCAGCGATGGTGAGGCACGTTAAAATCTTTGACCAGAGAGCCTATTATCGTGGTTAGTATGCGCTTGACCGCGCGAGTGTTCCGAGGAGTACTCTGTCAGTAGTCGTTGCGAGCAGTAGCTCTGTTCAGTTGCGTCTAGTACGCTAGTAGTCGTCATGCAGAGCAGTCGGTCAGTAGTAGCAGCCCAGTGCGGTTGTGTGATGTAGTCTGTCGGCAACACTGGTCAAGATGCTGAATGAGGTATATTGTTAATTAAGGTAATCATCAGATAATGTAAAGTTTATTTATTGTAATTAATTTCCAACAAGTGCCCCAATAATAATTTTGATTTCAAAAGCAATTTTACAAAAAAAAAAAAAATTTTTTACTTAATTGAACTAAAGATTTCGTTCCACTTCCCTTAAAGAAAAGTTTCAGTTAAATTACTAAAAAAAAAGAATATTATTATTTGCAATGCAGTTCCTCCAAGCCGTGCGCAAGAATAAGAGCAGAAATTTGTCTAGCAGTTACAATGAGGTAAGAATTTAATTCTGATTTTTGCACAGGGCCAAAGACCGATATTTCGGTTTAATTGAATTTTCATTGTCACTGAAGTTTCATTAGCACTGAATTGTTTTTCATCATTTTCGTGACAGCTAATACTTTCAGTCAGATTGCGATTCTCACTTTTATTGTCATTAAATTTAATTGCTAGGGAGGTTACGCTTGGCTCCCATTTATTATTATATTCTTTATTTAAATATTTTTGTGGGACAATATTGCTTCTTGGGTCCCATTCATTTATTATTTCTGTCTTTAAAATTTCAGTGGAGAGGTTACACTTAGCGCAATGTCCATTAGCATTCAAAAATAATATCTTTTAAATTTTTGTGGGGAGGTTACACTTGGCGACACCCAGTCCAGGATCGTATTTCATTGAGAATCTTTTGAAAAACAGTCAGATATCTGCTCTTATTTGCTTAAGTATAATTAGGATTTGGCGCTACGCTTTTAGTAATCTTGTGACTTTCTTTCTACAGGTCAACGGCAATTCATTGCTCTATTGTATTTGTGTGTTGCTTTTGCATTGTGCTGATTTATTTTGTGAAAATTTTTGACTATTGTAAAAATGCCGCGAAAGACTGTGAATAGTGTATCGCGAGGTATTATGAATGAAATTACCGACTCAAACAACTTTACCGATAGGACATGTGACACGCAGTGTAATGATGACAATCCTGCGTTCACTAACAATCAGTGCATTCCAACCACTAATGATGACTTTTATCTTAGTGATGAACAAACGAACTCAATTGTCTCGTCTGTTAATTTGACGACAATTGACGACGCGGGACGCTCTATTGTAATGAGCGCTGCCGAGCTTAACACACCCGTTTTGGAAAATTCAAATAACGTTCAGACAAATTCTTCTAATGAAAGTGATCAGGATACTCAAAGTAGGACGGATTCATTTAATTCCGAAATAGTGACCGACAGTGTACATACGACTGATAAACCCTTTTGTAAATTACAGAATGACCAAATGGTCACACAAAACGCGACAATTGTAGATACACCATCAAACAGTACTGAGAATAGAGTAGGTAATGTCACCTTGGAGCAATTTATGGCAATATTGATAGAACACAATGAAAAGCAAAGTGTGAAAACAGACAACAATTTCAAACAACTTAGGGAAGATAACAAACACTTAAATGAGAAACTTGACAATAATGACAAAAATCTCAAACAACTTAGTGAACAGGTCAGACAACAGAATGAAAAATTAGACGACAATTCCAGACAGCTTAGTGAACAAATTAGAGCCGTTGCCGCGCAGTGCCATGACACTAAGGAACAGTTGCGCGTGGAAATTGAGGCTTGTTCACAAAAAAATAGCGAAGAAATTAAGTCTGTTGCGCAAGAATTAAGGGAAATGCAAACAGCCGCAACAGAAACACTCAGAGACGAAATTAGCGGAGTCGCTAAACAATGCTCTGAAAAAGCTACACAATTACGGGATGAGTTTAAAGCAATGACGGTAGAACTTTCGCGCACTATGGACGCAAAGATAGACGCGAAATTCGAACAACAAAATACTCAGATTGACGAACGTTTTAATCTTCACATACAAAACAGTGATACGCGTTTCCGCAAATTTATTCAGGATCAAAACAAAGTAAAACGACAAGTCATGGAAACAATCACTGCACAAAGACAAGAAGACAAACGTAAAATGTTCGCGAAAGCGAAGACGTATGTAGACAATAATATTGCTACAGTGTCCGACGAAATTAATTCCATCAAACAGTCGAACACAGAATTACGTGACGAAATTTCTGACCTTAAATCGAAAACAGACACATACACAACCGATTTTCAAACAGTGACCGACAGACTAGAACAATTAGAACTAGCACATGATTCAGATGTCGTCAAAACTGACGTTAAAAAACTGAATGAAACTACGCGTAAATTGCAAAAACAGATTAATGCCGCTGACACTAAAACCGATGAGTCCGCCGCTCGTGGTCTCGCGGTAGCGTTCTTGCTTCCCGAGCACGGGGTCCCGGGTTCGATTCCCGGCGGGGTCAGGGATTTTCACCTGCCTCGAGATGACTGGGTGTTTGTGTTGTCCTCATCATTTCATCATCATCCAGGAAAGTGGCGAAATTGGACTGAGCAAAGATTGGATAATTGTACGGGCGCTGATAACCACGCAGTTGAGCGCCCCACAAACCAAACATCATCATCATCATCATCATAAAACCGATTATCAGGCAAAGTTACTGACTGAAAAATATGATGAATTGGCCAGTCGTATTGATGCTATCGAAAGTGCTAATGATAATAAATCAGACGATACTGCACCGATTTCATTTAACCAAACACCTGAATTTCAAAATTTACAGCAGACAATTAATGAGATCGATTCGTCTAATAACACGTTGCGTAGAAAATTGTCGAGTTTACAACAAGAAGTAACAGAGATGAAAAGTATTTCAGTTAATAACACATCACAGCAGACGCCACTTTACGAACATATGTCAGACTCGCGCAACGCATATAATTTGGGTAATTTACAGAGAGTACGGGACTTTGATTCCGAACAACCACAGTTCAACAGATTCTCTTACAATCCTGAACCTGTCCCATCACTCAGAGACGATAATTTTGATTACAAACATTTTCTGTCAGTGAGAAAGTTTAAAGTGTTTAAAAACGACAGAACACAGATTCACCCACTGGATTGGATACAACAGTTTAGCTTTGCTTTTCCACCGACTTGGCCTGTTAAGCATAAACTTGAATTTATTTGCAGCTTTTTGGAAGGCGAACCGGCAACTCGTATGAGACCGATCGCGAGGCAATGCTATTCGGTAGAAGAGTTTCAGAATGCCTTTCTATCAGCGTACTGGTCGAAGACGACACAGCGCGGAATTAAAGATCAACTAATTAGTTTGCCAAATTATGAGAACTCCAATTTTCCCAGTGTCACGCAATTTTTTGAGCATATGGTCCAACAGAACCAGTACCTAAGTGAACCGTACAGTGAATCCGCACTTATACAATTATGCATCTCTAAATTACCACGGTCATTACGAGTGTCACTTCTAACGGGCCAGCAAAAAGAAAACATTTCAGCATTCAGAGATCTTTTACAGCTCTTGGAAGTACAGCAATCTGATTATTCTTTTGTAAACAAAAACTTTTCGTGTAACAACCAAGGTCAACAAAAGTACAGCAATTATGATCAGACACGTAATTTCAATAGAAAAGATAACAGACGCTTTAGAAACGACAACTACCAGAACTTTGGTAATAGACAAAATTCTAATTATCAATATCGTCAAAATTTTCAGCAACAGGAATCACACTTTAGTAACAATAGAGGTGTTTCACAACAACAACATCAAAACCAGCCGGTTAGCATACCTAACCAACAATGGAATGCACAAGGTCAACCAGGCTTTAATGTTCCGCCGCGTGCACGTATAGTTCAAGATCCAACAAATAGTAACGCACGGGAGCAAGGAAACAACTATGTACAAAGAAGACAGTATTTCAATTCCCATCGCAATACACCGTATAGGAATGACTATTACGACAGACGTAAAACTAATGAGAACAATTTTCAGCGTACATCTAACAACAGTCGGTCATACCAACAGCAAAATTATGCACGAGAACCTATTCTCATGAACGAACCCGACAGTAGGTATCATCCAGAGCGTAATACGTCTGGAAGAAGTAATAGGACAGTTCAAATAGTCGAAATGCCACAGAATCCTCCTAATAATAATAACACGTCAGATAGAATCTGACTAGATACTGTACAGATCGCATCTTCCAATAATACAAGCACTACTTCAGACACGCAAAATGTTGTTCACGAAAATGTAATTACTTTTGACGATATCAGAGACACTCTCTTGCAGGAAAGACCGGTTATTCAGAAAACCATTTCACATCCTGTTATCGAAATTAAAATTGGTTCATCGAAATTCTCAGCAGTAATCGATTCCGGCTCACCTATATCAGTAAGAAATGAGGAGACTTTTAACGAGTGCAACAAAGAGAATACTTATCCGACATTACCTTTAGGCAAAACGAAAGTAAAAGGAGCAGTATCGAGTAAAGGAGTAGACGTTAAATTACAGACGCATTTATCATTTTGTATTGGAGGTCATACTTTCCACTCAAATTTTTGGATTGTTCCTTTATTGACAACAGACGTTATTTTAGGTACGAATTTTCTGGTGCAACACGACGCAGTCATCGATTTTCAAAATTCTTATTTAATGTTAAAGGATGAAAATGTGCAATTGGCTTTAGAATTTCAGCACTCTTTATCTGCGGAAGAACAAACAATTAACCGCACAGAGGTCATTTCCGCAACACGTAACATAGACTGTAATCCCACATTGTTCACGGATACGTACGTACACAACTATAATACTCCAGACGAAACTGAATACGACGTAATGCAATTGATTTCTGATAAGGTTAAAGAGAGCAGTGCAACTACAGACGACGAACGAACGCAATTACACAAAATTCTTTTACAGCAAGCTCCAGTTTTTGACAACATTCCTGGTACTATGTCCGGCTTTATGTATGAATTTCAAGTGAAACAGCACGACACATTTAAAGCAAAGCATTATCCTATTCCATATATCCACAGAGAACAGGTTAAAAAAGAATTGCAGGATATGCTCGACCAAGGAATTATAGAACCAGCAGTTAGTACGTACATAAACCCGCTACATATTGTTAAGAAAAAAGATGGCTCACTTCGCCTTGTACTTGATTCACGTCACATTAATGACGTTATTATTAATGAAACTGATCGACCACAGACATTAGAGAAACTTCTACAGAAATTTCATGGTACTGCTATTTATTCTACACTAGATTTGAAATCGGGATTTTGGCAAATTCAACTTCATCCGAATTGTAGAAAATATACAGCTTTTCTGTGTTTTGGCGAGTGTTATCAATTTTGCAAATTACCATTCGGCTTAACTATTTCTTCAGCAGCTTTTATTCGCGGTTTGAACACAATACTTCCGACAGAACTTAAAGACAGAATTACGACGTATGTAGACGACATTCTTATCGCAGAAGCTAACTGGTCTGAACACAATCTGATTCTTGAACAACTGTTACAAACTTTTCATGCACAAGGACTTACAGTTAACCTTAGTAAATCGCACTTTGGCAAAACTTCTATAAAATTTCTTGGACACGTAATTTCAGCAGAAGGCATTGCACCTGATCCGGAAAAACTTCAAGCTCTACGTGACATTACTGTTCCTACGACGAAGAAGCAATTACGCAGTTTTTTGGGCTTAATTAACTTTTTTCGTAAATTTATTCATCACTCTGCTTTAGACACACCCAGATTATGCCAATTAACAGGTAAAAACAGTATCTGGTCTTGGGATAAGCAAGCACACTCTGAATTCATGAACCTGAAACATGCTCTGTTGAATGCACCACTGTTATCGCACCCAGATCTTACCAGAAATTTTTCCATTGCCACTGACAGTTCCAACACCGCTTTAGGCGCACATATTTTCCAGGAAATTGAAGAAGATGGTTCAATAATAATTAAAAACATAGCATTTGCAAGTCGCATTCTGTCACCTGCTGAACGAAATTATTCTGTTACAGAACTTGAAACATTATGTGTTGTATGGGCTTTTACGAGATTTCGGCACTTTCTTTATGGCAGACATACCACCGTTTACACAGACCACAGAGCGATACAATTTTTACTTTCGGCTAAATTCACTCACGACAGATTAAGCAGATGGAAAATTTATTTACAGGAATTTAATTTTACAATAGTTCACATTCCCGGCACACAAAATGTTATAGCAGACGCACTATCGCGTTCTCTCAGCAACAATCAGCAAGACGTAGCAACCAACTTCTGCAAAACAAATTTCAGTGTCATGTACATTCAGCAAGTTGCATTTGAAAATTTTATTTCATCGTCATTACAAGACATAGCACAAGAGCAAAATAAAGACAATGTGTGGAAAGAAATTAAACACCTTTGGCAAGATAAGAATAATGTTACGATTAGAAACCACTACACTGTACGCAATGACATTCTGTTTCGCCGCTCTCATCCTGACAGCAACAATTGGTTATTATGCATTCCTGACGAACTGGTTAACAAATTAATCTGGTACACTCATTTAAGTTACGCACATTACGGAGCACGAAAATGTTTTCTTATACTGAAAGAGAACTGTTATTTTACCAAAATGGAGAAACGTATACGACGAGTTTTAGCGTCTTGTAAAATTTGCCAGAAAGCTAAATCAGACACCACTTCACATATTCCTCCATTATATCCCATTATACCTGTTAAATTAAGACATATGGCCGCAGTAGACATTTTTGGTCCGATTCCCAGAACTAACAGAGGTTTTTGCTACATCTTTGTCGCTGTTGAGCTCACTTCAAAATTTGTTACTTTCACTCCATTACGCAAAGCTACTGCTAAAACTGTTTCGAAAGCATTTGTAAAACATTTTCTATTTCATGTAGGGCATGTGATGAAGGTAATTTCTGACAATGGATCACAATTTCGTAGTACTATATGGACACGTATGTTACGAGCTAGAAACATTTCTCCGATCTATATATCCAAGTACCATGCTTCTTCGAACCCCTGTGAAAGATTAATGAAAGAAATTGGCAAGCTGTGTAGAATATACTGCCACAAAAGACATATTGATTGGGACACACACATATTCTCATTCCAAGATGTAATTAATTCCATTCCAAATGAATCCACTATGCTATCTCCATCTGTTATACTGAAAAACGTTGAACCACCAAACAAAATTAAAGAGTTAGTAAACTTCCCTACCTGTCGTAGACTAAGACACCACGAAATAATTGACATTGCGCTGAACATCATCAAACGTGCCGCAGAGCGCCGGAGAAGACAGCAAAAACAGGTTTGTAGACGCCGCGACTTTCACGTTGGACAGAAAATATTAGTACGTACACACTATTTATCCAGTAAATTAAAAGGTAAGTGCAGTAAATTTGAACTTCTATACACAGGACCATATCGGATTCGCAGCATTCCTCATCCCAATGTTGTACACGTGGAAACTTTGAGAACCAGAAAATCGAAAGGCAACCACCATTGGTCAAATATTAAACCCTTTATTGAATGAAGACACTGTATAATTCAACACACTATGATGCCATTTACTAATGCAATTATATTCACCTGACTAATTACTGATGATTATCGTATTTTTTTCTTGGCAAGTGCCCGGCAAGGTAAGGTTAGCAGGTCGCTTTTCTTGTCGTTACACATCAGACCGTGCACATTTTCCATTTTTTTTTTCGTGTGTATGATTGTATTCCAGTTTTGTTTGTATGCACTGTGAAATAGTTAAGATATAACACACACCAGTTGACTTTGACATTTTTGTTGCCCTATGACATCTCAAGATCGTTACTGTTTTACATTTTGCTGCTGCATTGTGATATTCTCTGTACATTTTGGCTTTGAACACTGTCAATGTCTTTGACATATCACGTTTTGTGTCATGTTATGCTGTATGGTTAATTACGTTACCATAAACCAGTCATTATTTAGTGGGTATATGATTTAAATGCAAGACATTAATCTTTGTTCATCAATTTCAGAAAGAGATGATGCGTGTAAGAAATAAATTCAACAGAAATGGGAATTTCACCTGATGCAATAACTTTATGAGGAAGAGTAAATGGATCAGAATTAACAAGCATTAACAAAAATATACTATACTCATCGTAGAATAGCAGTCTTAACAAATTTTTCTTTCAGAATACAAGGTGATTGATGCAGGCTGTCAGACAGAACTACACATCTTAATTTTAGTGATGAAATATGCTAGAGATAAGGAATAGTTGTATAATGAGTAATGAAGTGATTTTTGCAGATGATAATGAATGCTGATGAATAATGATGAAGAATATGCTGTTATGAATAATGAAGTTTTTCTTTACAGGTGATGATAATAATGAAGTTATGATAATATGGATAATGAAGTGATTGATAATGAAGTTTTTTCTTTATAGATGAGGATAATGTTGAAGTTATGTATTTATGCTATGTAGTTATTTAAGTATTTGTTGCAGTTTGTTTTGACAGCAGGCGTTATATTGCATAGTAGGATGACGGAAAGTTTTGGAAAGGACAGCTATGGAACACATTTTTATACACATTTCACTACCTGTTAATTCGAAGTTCACTACTTTTCAGCATAGTGTGCGTTTCTTCTTTCAGGTCAATAATCCATTTTGTATTTTTTCCAGGAGAAGCTTTTCATGATACTTACTAAACCTGTTACTTATTATACCTGTTCTAGTACTTGCATTTTTATTTTTTACCCATTTGTGTTTATCATTTATAAATGTGATCACATATACTGCCTTGTTACATAACCTTGCTACAGCTGACTCATGACGAATGACGTTACTTATCCTCATTTGCAGCAATAGGTCAAAAGCAAATACTGTTATGCCTCAGCAATTAATTATCGATCCCAACGCAATGCATTGCTACAAAAAAAAAAAAAAAAAAAATGTATTACCAGTCCCACATAATGTCACTAGTTTATGATAATTCTGAATATGCTTTGTAATTAGGAAAAAGCTAATGATTAATACTATATTGGAATGACAAATAATTAATTAACTATGCCATACTTTGTAACCGGAAAAGAATGCGATTGTTTCATAATGCTTTGTAATTAGGAAAAGGCTAATGATTAATACTATATTGGAATGACAAATAATTAATTAACTATGCCATACTTTGTAACTGGAAAAGAATGCGATTGTTTCATAATGCTTTGTAATTAGGAAAAAGCTAATGATTCTTACTATATTGAAATGATAAATGATTAATTAACTATGCCATACTTTGTAACTGGAAAAGAATGCGATTGTTTCATAATGCTTTGTAATTAGGAGAAGGCTAATGATTAATACTATATTGGAATGACAAATAATTAATTAACTATGCCATACTTTGTAACTGGAAAAGAATGCGATTGTTTCATAATGCTTTGTAATTAGGAGAAGGCTAATGATTCTTACTATATTGAAATGACAAATGATTAATTATGCTTTGTAATTGGAAAAGAATGTGATTGTTTAATAATGCTTTGTAATTAGGAGAAGGCTAATGATTAATACTATATTGGAATGACAAATGATTAATTAACTATGCTATACTTCGTAACCGGAAAAGAATGCGATTGTTTAATAATGCTTTGTAACTAGGAAAAGAAGGCTACTGATTCTATGTAAAACAATTAATGAACATTTTTCTGTAATACTACATACATGGTACAGAAATGTTCAATAACTGGGCTATGAATGCCGCAAACTACTACTGTAATTCTCAATATTATGTGACTCAATGTCCTTCACCTTATGAGCTAACTACCCTGAATTACTGCAATGTCGATTTGTCCTGTCCATCCTCATGATCATGGAGCACTATATTTGGTTTTGCACTAATTCTACGTTGGTGTGCCTTGCAAGAGCGTGGTGTTGACACGACATGCTGTCCACCACCGTGAGCGATGAAGACGTTATTATGGTCCCACTGTTTGGTGTACCTAAAGTACTGCCAAAATGAGATCATGGAACATTACTACGACAGTTCAGTGTCTTGGCTATACTGATAAATTCTGATGGGAAAAGAACTTCAAATTGTGTCACTTGGTGTTGTACTTCTGTGGAAAGATATGGACTTTCAGAACAGCTGTGTGCAATCTAAAGTGCTACAACCATGATGCAATCCTTCCCTTTCCTATCCTAATTCTTGTCACATAGTGAAAATCATTTTTTTGCTAACGTCATTTATGTTCATGGCTATACATTTTTTTTTCTCGATTTGCTGAACTCCAGTGCGAGTACAGTTATGTCACTTGTCGATATGATTTTTTGCCATTATGTTTATTTATTGCAAAAATGCCTAAGACATTTTTTCGATTTGTTCTCAAGTACAGTATGTGCACTCTTGTCTTTTATATTGTATATACATTTTTTTTATTTTGATGATATGTTCTCAACTGCAGTGCATGTGCACTCATGTCACTTGTCAACATGATTTTTTTTGCCATTCTGTTTTTGCTAAAGAATCTTTTCAGTGCGTGTGCACTCTGTTATCTGTCAAATAATTTGTATATACAGTTTTCTGATTTGCTACTATGTTTTGTACTCACATCCTGTCTTTGTCTAATATATTTTGTACTCGGTGCATGTGCACAACATTTAATTTATGTACTAAATTTGAATCTTCTGTAAATTGTAAAAATTTCTTGCGATGGCAAGTCCAAATGACTAACCATCGCTGCCAAATTTTTGCCCCCCCCCCCCCCAGTGGAGGGTTATGAAACACGTATGTAACGTAGCAGCGATGGTGAGGCACGTTAAAATCTTTGACCAGAGAGCCTATTATCGTGGTTAGTATGCGCTTGACCGCGCGAGTGTTACGAGGAGTACTCTGTCAGTAGTCGTTGCGAGCAGTAGCTCTGTTCAGTTGCGTCTAGTACGCTAGTAGTCGTCATGCAGAGCAGTCGGTCAGTAGTAGCAGCCCAGTGCGGTTGTGTGATGTAGTCTGTCGGCAACACTGGTCAAGATGCTGAATGAGGTATATTGTTAATTAAGGTAATCATCAGATAATGTAAAGTTTATTTATTGTAATTAATTTCCAACAAGTGCCCCAATAATAATTTTGATTTCAAAAGCAATTTTACAAAAAAAAAATTTTTTTACTTAATTGAACTAAAGATTTCGTTCCACTTCCCTTAAAGAAAAGTTTCAGTTAAATTACTAAAAAAAAAGAATATTATTATTTGCAATGCAGTTCCTCCAAGCCGTGCGCAAGAATAAGAGCAGAAATTTGTCTAGCAGTTACAATGAGTTAAGAATTTAATTCTGATTTTTGCACAGGGCCAAAGACCGATATTTCGGTTTAATTGAATTTTCATTGTCACTGAAGTTTCATTAGCACTGAATTGTTTTTCATCATTTTCGTGACAGCTAATACTTTCAGTCAGATTGCGATTCTCACTTTTATTGTCATTAAATTTAATTGCTAGGGAGGTTACGCTTGGCTCCCATTTATTATTATATTCTTTATTTAAATATTTTTGTGGGACAATATTGCTTCTTGGGTCCCATTCATTTATTATTTCTGTCTTTAAAATTTCAGTGGAGAGGTTACACTTAGCGCAATGTCCATTAGCATTCAAAAATAATATCTTTTAAATTTTTGTGGGGAGGTTACACTTGACACGTACTTGTTCCCACATAATAATGATTTTTGAGCAGACGTCCGGATAAATACATGATCGACGAAGACCCACTCAAGGTAGCCAGCGGGTATTGGTTACAAGAACGCCGACGCCCCTCCCGTACCAACGCCAAAAACAATTAAGTGGTGGGCGCGTTCGCCTGCTCATCAAGTTGCCGGCGTGGCTGGCTCGTTATTACTCACCGGAGAGCCGCCACGCCGCCGTGCACGAAATTGCTTTTTCTCCCCCGAGCTGTCGTTTCGAGACACCGCCTCGCGGAACTGACATTCCGAGGGGGAATGTGACAGGGGAACTGTATCGATGAGAATCTTAGATGGAAAAATCTGGCGGCCCCAGCGGCCAGATCCATTACCACACTGCCGCCCAGATAACTGCCTGTCCAGGACACGCCGCCGCCCTCCCAGATCCTAACATGTTAAGTAAGACGCCGAGGCCGCTATCCATCATTGTTAGCGAGTGCTGGTTGCTGCCATCGTCGGTAACAGCTTACACTGTCTCTCCGGCTGCCGTCCGGTCTGAAGGCACCGTCGTTGTAACGAGCCTGCAGACGCGTTGATGTCTGATCCGAGAGACGCCTAACGAACGCATCTACGGAGAGTTCTCAGAGAAACTGTATTGTTCACTACAGCTGCTGTTTGCAGACGAAATAATTTGAATGGATAGACATAATGCTGAGCCGGCCGCTGTGGCCGAGCGGTTCTAGGCTCTTCAGTCTGGAACCGCGCGACCGCTACGGTTGCAGGTTCGAATCCTGCCTCGGGCATGGATGTGTGTGAAGTCCTTAGGTTAGTCAGGTCTCAAATCACAATATAGTAGTGATGAAGAGTAGGCTGAAGTTCAAGACATTAGTCAGGAAGAATCAATACGCAAAGAAGTAGGATACGGAAGCACTAAGGAATGACGAGATACGTTTGAAGTTCTCTAACGCTATAGATACAGCAATAAGGAATAGCGCAGTAGGCAGTACAGTTGAAGAGGAATGGACATCTCTAAAAAGGGCCATCACAGAAGTTGGGAAGGAAAACATAGGTACAAAGAAGGTAGCTGCGAAGAAACCATGCGTAACACAAGAAATACTTCAGTTGATTGATGAAAGGAGGAAGTACAAACATGTTCCGGGAAAATCAGGAATACAGGAATATAAGTCGCTGAGGAATGAAATAAATAGGAAGTGCAGGGACGCTAAGACGAAATGGCTGCAGGAAAAATGTGAAGACATCGTAAAAGATATGATTGTCGGAAGGACAGACTCAGCATACAGGAAAGTCAAAACAACCTTTGGTGACATTAAAAGCAACGGTGGTAACATTAAGAGTGCAACGGGAATTCCACTGTTAAATGCAGAGGAGAGAGTAGATAGGTGCAAAGAATACATTGAAAGCCTCTATGTGAGTGAAGATTTGTCTGATGTGATAGAAGAAGAAACAGGAGTCGATTTAGAAGAGATAGGGGATCCAGTATTAGAATCGGATTTTAAAAGAGCTTTGGAGGACTTACGGTCAAATAAGGCAGAAGGGATAGATAACATTCCATCAGAATTTCTAAAATCATAGGGGGAAGTGGCAACAAGACGACTATTCACGTTGGTGTGTAGAATATATGAGTCTGGCGGTATACCATCTGACTTTCGGAAAAGCATCATCCACACAATTCCCAAGACGGCAAGAGCTGACAAGTGCGAGAATTATCGCACAATCAGCTTAACAGCTCATGCATCGACGTTGCTTACAAGAATAATATACAGAAGAATGGAAAACCTCTTCATCTCAGAGTAGCACTTGCAACCTACGTCCTCAATTATTTGCTTGACGTATTCCAATCTCTGTCTTCCTCTACAGTTTTTGCCCTCTACAGCTCCCTCTAGTACCATGTCCTCACGTCCTCATGTCTTAGCAGATGTCCTATCATCCTGTCCCTTCTCCTTCTCAGTGTTTTCCACATATTCCTTTCCTCTCCGATTCTGCGTAGAACCTCCTCATTCCTTACCTTATCAGTCCACCTAATTTTCGACATTCGTCTATAGCACCACATCTAAAATGCTTCGATTCTCTTCTCTTCCGGTTTTCCCACAGTCCATGTTTCACTACCATACAATGCTGTACTCCAGACGTACTTCCTCAGAAATTTCTTCCTCAAATTAAGGCCGGTATTTGATATCAGTAGACTTCTCTTGGCCAGAAATGCCTTTTTTGCCATAGCGAGTCTGCTTTTGATGTCCTCCTTGCTCCGTCCGTCATTGGTTACTTTACTGCCTAGGTAGCAGAATTCCTTAACTTCATTGACTTCGTGACTATCAATCCTGATGTTAAGTTTCTCGCTGTTCTCATTTCTACTACTTCTCATTACCTTCGTCTTTCTCCGATTTACTCTCAAACCATACTGTGTACTCATTAGACTGTTCATTCCGTTCAGCAGATCATTTAATTCTTCTTCACTTTCACACAGGATAGCAATGTCATCAGCGAACCGTATCATTGATATCATTTCACCTTGTATTTTATTTCCACTCCTGAACCTTTCTTTTATTTCCATCATTGCTTCCTCGATGTACAGATTGAACAGTAGGGGCGAAAGGCTACAGCCTTGTCTTACACCCTTCTTAATACGAGCACTTCGTTCTTGATCGTCCACTCTTATTATTCCCTCTTGGTTGTTGTACATATTGTATATGACCCGTCTCTCCCTATAGCTTACCTCTACTTTTTTCAGAATCTCGAACAGCTTGCACCATTTTATATTGTCGAACGCTTTTTCCAGGTCGACAAATCCTATGAAAGTGTCTTGATTTTTCTCTAGCCTTGCTTCCATTATTAGCCGTAACGTCAGAATTGCCACTCTCGTCCCTTTACTTTTCCTAAAGCCAAACTGATCGTCACCTAGCGCATTCTCAATTTTCTTTTCCATTCTTCTGTATATTATTCTTGTAAGCAGCTTCGATGCATGAGCTGTTAAGCTGATTGTGCGATAATTCTCGCACTTGTCAGCTCTTGCCGTCTTCGGAATTGTGTGGATGATGCTTTTCCGAAAGTCAGATGATATATCGCCAGACTCATGTATTCTACACACCAACGCGAATAGTCGTTTTGTTGCCACTTCCCCCAATGATTTTAGAAATTCTGATGGAATGTTATCTATCCCTTCTGCCTTATTTGACCGTAAGTCCTCCAAAGCTCTTTTAAATTCCGATTCTAATACTGGATTCCCTATCTCTTCTAAATCAACTCCTGTTTCTTCTTCTATCACATCAGACAAATCTTCACCCTCATAGAGGCTTTCAATGTATTCTTTCCACCTATCTGCTCTCGCCTCTGCATTTAACAGTGGAATTCCCGTTGCACCCTTAATGTTACCAACGTTGCTTGTTTTGACTTTCCTGTATGCTGAGACTGTCCTTCCGACAATCATATCTTTTTCGATGTCTTCACATTTTTCCTGCAGCCATTTCGTCTTAGCTTCCCTGCACTTCCTATTTATTTCATTCCTCAGCGACTTGTATTTCTGTATTCCTGATTTTCCCGGAACATGTTTGTACTTCCTCCTTTCATCAATCAACTGAAGTATTTCTTCTGTTACCCATGCTTTCTTCGCAGCTACCTTCTTTGTACCTATGTTTTCCTTCCCAACTTTTGTGATGGCCCTTTTTAGAGATGTCAATTACTCTTCAACTGTACTGCCTACTGCGCTATTTCTTATTGCTGTATCTATAGCGTTAGAGAACTTCAAAAGTATCTCGTCATTTCTTAGTACTTCCGTATCCCACTTCTTTGCGTATTGATTCTTCCTGACTAATGTCTTGAACTTCAGCCTACTCTTCATCACTACTATATTGTGATCTGAGTCTATATCTGCTCCTGGGTACGCCTTACAATCCAGTATCTGATTTCGGAATCTCTGTCTGACCATGATGTAATCTGATTGAAATCTTTCCGTATCTCCCGGCCTTTTCCAAGTATACCACCTCCTATTGTGATTCTTGAAGAGGGTATTCGCTATTACTAACTGAAACTTGTTACAGAACTCAATTAGTCGTTCTCCTCTTTCATTCCTTGTCCCAAGCCCATATTCTCCTTAACCTTTTCTTCTACTCCTTCCCCTACAACTGCATTCCAGTCGCCCATGACTATTAGATTTTCGTCCCCCTTTACATGCTGCATTACCCTTTCAATATCCTCATACACTTTCTCTATCTGTTTATCTTCAGCTTGCGACGTCGGCATGTATACCTGAACTATCATTGTCGGTGTTGGTCTGCTGTAGATTCTGATTAGAACAACCCAGTCACTGAACTGTTCACAGTAACACACCCTCTGCCCTACCTTCCTATTCATAACGAATCCTACACCTGTTATACCATTTTCTGTTGCTGTTGATATTACCCGATACTCATCTGACCAGAAATCCTTGTCTTCCTTCCACTTCACTTCACTGACCCCTACTATATCTAGATTGAGCCTTTGCATTTCCCTTTTCAGATTTTCTAGTTTCCCTACCACGTTCAAGCTTCTGACATTCCACGCCCCGACTCGTAGAACGTTATCCTTTCGTAGATTATTCAATCTTTTTCTCATGGTAACCTCCCCCTTGGCAGTCCCCTCCCGGCGATCCGAATGGGGGACTATTCCGGAATCTTTTGCCAGTGGAGAGATTATCATGACACTTCTTCAATTACAGGCCACATGTCCTGTGGATATACGTTACGTGTCTTTAATGCAGTGGTTTCCATTGCCTTCTGCATCCTCAAGGCGTTGATCATTGCTGATTCTTCCGCCTTTAGGGGCAATTTCCCACCCCTAGGACAAGAGAGTGCCCTGAACCTCTATCCGCTCCTCCGCCCTCTTTGACAAGGCCGTTAGCAGAATGAGGCTGATTTCTTATGCCGGAAGTCTTCGGCCACCAATGCTGATTATTTATCAAAATTTAGGCAGTGGCGGGGATCGCACCCGGGACCGAAGCAGTTTTGATTATGAATCAAAGACGCTACTGAAATTAAATTAGGTGATGCTGAGGGAATTAGATTAGGAAATGAGACACTTAAAGTAGTAGACGAGTTTTGCTATTTGGGGAGCAAAATGACTAATGATGGTCGAAGTACAGAGGATATAAAATGTAGACTGCCAATGGCAAGGAAAGCGTTTGTGAAGAAGAGAAATTTGTTAACATCGAGTATAGATTTAAGTTCTGAAAGTATTTGCATGGTGTGTAGCGAACTATTGAAGTGAAACACGGACGATACCTAGTTTAGACAAGTAGAGAATAGAAGCTTTCGAAATGTGGTGTTACAGAAGAATGCTGAAGATTAGATGGGTAGATCACGTAACTAATGAGGATGTAATGAATAGAATCGGGGAGAAGAGAAATTTGTGGCACATCTTGACTAGAAGAAGGGATCGGTTGGTAGGACATGTTCTGATGCATCAAGGGATCACCAATTTAGGATCGGAGGGCCAAGTGGAGGGTAAAAATCGCAGAGGGAACCAAGAGATCAATACACGAAGCAGATTCAGAAGGATGTAGGTTGCAGTAGCTCCTTGGAGATGAACGAGCTTTCACAGGATAGAGTGGCATGGAGGACTGCATCAAACCATCTCTGGACTGAAGACCGTAACAACAACAACAAGTTTTCTCCTTGTGAGGCGTCGCAAGTTTCTTGTGGCTCCTCCCGTTCTTAATCTTTTAAAGCAAATGGGACATTGTACTTCACTGATCGTAAAATACTTCCATAGTAGGAGTGGTGTCATTGTGTTATACGACTAACGCTTGACAACAGCGAGAGACTGCCATATGGACCATGTGAGGCAAATCTCGCACACTTCATGTACACGCATACCGTACTGACATGGTAACAGAAAGAGTATTGTCTCAGCATTGCTACACCAATTCTTGTGCCAAGTGTTTCTTGAGACCAAACAAGTACCGAAAAATACCGGTTATTCAGAACATAACTGTAAAGGTTTTAACCGGTCCGTTTTACTAATCCCTACCACATATTACCGTTAGTTACGGGCCAGTTTTTTGTGGGCGTAGAGCTGGTACCTGACAGCATCATAGATGTGTTCCATTGGGTTCGGATCGGGCGAATTGTGTTACTAATAGATCAGTGTGAGTTCACTATTATGATTCTAAAGCCATTGTAGAACGAATTTCGCCCTATGACATCGGCAATTATCCTGATGGAGAACTCCATTGCCATCGGGAAAGATATGAATGGTAAAGGGATGCAAGTGGTCCGCTACAATATTCACGTAGTTCACAGCTGTATGGAGCCACCAGTTACTACCATATTGGCTCTGGAACCAAAGGTGTATGTCCCTCACAACATAACACAGTCCCCACAGGCCTGCGTCCGCTGCTCGGTGGTCATTTCGAACAGCCGTTCGCCTGTACGAAGGCGTATTCGGACACCATTGACCTGATCTAACAACAAAAGTGATTCATCTGACCAGGTGACATGCTTCTAATAACTTTTTTTTTTTTTTTTTTTGAGGCATCAGTCTTCGTACTGATCTGATGCCAACCGTCACGAATTCCTCTTCCGTGCCAACCTCTTTATCTCAAGAAGCACTTGCAATCTACGTCCTCAATTATTTTCTGAACGCATTTCAATCTTTGTCATCCTCTACAGTTTTTGCCCCGTGCAGCTTTCTCTAATACCAAGGAAGTCATTCCCAGATCTCTTAACAGATGTACTATCATCCTTTCCCGTCTCCTTGTCAATGTTTTCCACATACATCTTTCCTCTCCGACTCTCCGCAGAACATCCTCTTCCCTTACGTTATCAGTCCACCTAATTTTCAACATTCGTCTGTAGTACCACATCTCAAATGCCTCGATTCTCTTCCGTTCCGGTCTTCCCGCAGACCGTGTTTCATTACAGTACAATGCTGTCCTCCAAAAGTATATTCTCAGAAATTTCTTCCTCAAATTAAGGCCCGTGTTTGATACTAGTAGACTTATCTTGGCCAGAAATACCATTTTTTGCTATTGCTAGTCTGCTTTTGATGTCCCCCTTGCTCCGTCAGTCATGGGTTATTTGCTGCCTAGACAGTAGAATTCCTTAACTTCATCTACTTCGTCACCATTAATCCTGATGCTACTTCTCATTACTTTCGACTTTCTGCGCTTTAGTCTAAATCCATATTCTATATTCATTTGACTGTTCATTCCATTCAGCTGATCCTCTAATTCCTCACTTTCACTCAGGATAGCAATGCCATCAATGAATCGTATGTCTATCCTTTCACCCTGAATTTTAATCCCATTCCTAAACCGTTATTTTATTTCCATCATTGCTTCTAAGATGTACAGATTGGACAGTACATGCCTGTCTTACACCCTTTTTAATCCGAGCACTTATTTCTTGGTCATCCACACTTTTTATTCCCTCTTGGTTCCTGTACATATCATATATTACCCATCTCTCCATATAGCTAACCCCTATTATTCTCAGAATGTAGAATGTCTTGTACAATTTTACATTGTCTAACGCTTTTTCGAAGTCGACAAATCCTATGAACATGTCCTGATTTTTCTTTATTCTTGATTTGTGTATTAACTGGAACGTCAGAATTGCCTCTCTGGTGCCTTTACCTCACCTAAAGCCAAACTGATTGTCATCTAACAAATTCTCAGTTTTCTTTTCCATTCTCCTGTATATTATTCTTGTCAGCAACTTGGATGCATGAGCTGTTGAGCTGACTGTGCGATAATTCTCGCACTTCTCAGGTCTTGCAGTCTTCGGAATTGCGTGGATAATATTTTTCCGAAAGTCAGATGGTACGTCGCCGCACTCATAGATTCTACACGCCAATGTGAACAGTCATTTTTTGCCACTTGCCACAGTGATTCTAGAAATTTTGATGGAATGTTATCTATCTCTTTTCTTTATTTGATCTTAAGTTCTCCAAAGCTCATTTTAATTCTGATTCTAACACTGGATCCCCTATCTCTTCTAAATCGACTCCTGTTTCTTCTTCTGTCACATCAGACAAATCTTCCCCCTCATAGAGGCCCTCAATGTACTCTTTCCATCTATCCGCTCTCTCCTCTGCATTTAACAGCTTAGTTACCGTTGCATTGTTAATGTTACCACCCTTGCTTTTGATTTAAGCCACGGCTGTTGTGATTTTCCTGTATGCTGAGTCAGTCCTTCCGACAGTCATTTGTTCTTCGATTTCTTTACCTTTTTCATGGAGCAGTTTCGTCTTAGCTACTCTGCACTTCTTATTTATTTAATCCCTCAGCGACTTGTATTCCTGTATTGCTGAATTTCCCTGAACAATTTTGTTCTTATTTCTTTCATCCATCAGATGAAGTCCTACATTCAACAGTGTCCACTGAACGGTTTGTGCCAAAGCATTTGTGCCTTCGTCAGCATTGCATACAGACGTCAGATCTGGCGTAGATCGACGCGTATCCTGCTTTACAGAGCAAGCAAGACATCTGACCATAACGTTCTATGATGTGAGGTGTACGTCCAGCACCTTGTCGCTAGTCGCGGTTTCACCATGCTTGAGTTACCAGCTCTGGTGTGTCTGAGATGCTCGTTCCCCGGCACCGAACCTTAACAATCTGCCATTGGTCAAAGTGTCTTACGTCAATGGATATCTCCATTTGTGACCCGTATCGTCATTACAATGACCCTCCATTTCATTTCTCCTTATTGTTATTCCATTCCTCAGGAAGGAATAGATTACCAGCAGATGAAAGCTTTCCTCAGCTAAAGGACTAGATATTTAATAACTGTTTTAAAATATATAAAAAGCATTAAAAAAAAGCGAAGTATTTAAAATACTCTTTTTGGGCAATTTTTATGAGTTTTGAAACTTTTAATATTATTTTATATTACATTTAAAATACAGTCATTCATGATAACATCACTTATATGAGATACTGGTGACGTAGGTAAATTAAATGATCATGAGCATTTTGGAGATGCAATCATGAATATGACTATGGGATCTGTGGAACCGCCTGATAACTACGAAATGTCGTTGTGAGGGGGACGGGGTAGCGAGAAGAAGTAGGAGCGAAGAAAGTGGAAGACTAATGTTAGATATCTTGAGACGGAGTTGATTGTCGGATAGCTGGAGGTTGTTGAAGTTCCTGTTGGAGAGGATGGGTAATGCATGAAGACGCGTGGAAGGTGGAATATTGGTGAAGTGGCGCAGCAAGGACCTGGACTGGCCTACTCCAGTCGTCTCCGCTCCTGTTTGTACTTTCCTCGTCCCATTACGTGCCTACAACGACACCAGACGGATTCATTCTCGCGTTGGACGTTCGACATAATTTTTTGGTCCATCAGTGTACATCATTGGTCAATTAAAATTTTCTACATAATTTTTGTAGGAGAGACAGACTTTTAACTTCATACTTGTTACGAGTTAAATATTGATTAAAAAACAGCGTTTTCCGTTCTTAACTCCATGCTATACGCAACAGTGGATAGATACGTTGGACACTGAGGTAGTCTCGTAATGAACGAAAATGATGTATTTCAATGAGTTCAGTGATTTTTAAGATGTGACATAATAAAATTCAAGCTGTTTCTCGAATTGGAGAATTTAACTGGTTCCAAAAAAATTAACATATCTCTTGTCGTGATTAAAATTGAGAACAGATTTTTACTTGCTTAGAAACAGTTTAACGATCTGTACCGTTAGTGAATTTCAGATTTTTTCGTATTATTTGTACCGGAGAAAAAGATTTTAAAATGATTTTGTATTGTCGCAAAGAGTGATCTGCTGAGGTGGCTGCCTACAGACAGTACTTGTCGCTACGTCACAGCTTCGGACATTAAGCGACAGAAGGCAGCTAATTTAATCAGACCATATATAAGGGTAAAAATGTCTAAGTCAATGACTTTTATGTCTCAGAATACATAGATTACAAAGAGAAGACAATAAATTAATTGACTTCTCGTTACACTTGATGCCTCGTATTTACGGTGCTAACATATTGTTCTCATTCGTTCTCCGGGCATAGTTTGGTATCAGAACTCATACAGGGTGGCCAGAAATTCCCGTTAGAAACTTCTAGGACTTGTAGAGGGGAGTGAGTACGTTATATTTTGAATAGGAACACATGTCCGTAAATGTACCGTTTACATGCTACAGCCGTTTGAAAACATGTTTTCTAGGTGGGTTTGCAACAGGATAGTCATAGTGATGGATGCTTACGTCAGATCTGCTGATGTCATTTGACATCCTATCCTTCCTCACTACCCTGGTTGAGCCTCATTCACGCGTCTGTCAGTGTTGGAGCAACATGGTTGAGAACAAGTTTGCAGAAACACCGACATGATCTTCCTGAATGGCGAAGCTCACGGCAATGGAAGAGTTACAAGTCGCCTTTATCAAGATAGTTCTTCGCCACAGACTACATTGCGTACCCTTTTCGCCACAATCACGCAGCGGTTTCGAGAAAGGGTATCTTCACCAGCAGCAGGCGTGACTGTGGCGCTCCAGGCAGGCCCCACATGCCCGAACTGGAAGAGGCGTTAGTGCATCACGTTGATGAGAACCCGTCAACAAGTACACGAGCAGTCTCATTGCCTATTAATGAGTGTAACTGCTCCAAAATGGTTCAAATGGCTCTGAGTACTATGAGACTTAACACTGAGGTCATCAGTCCCCTAGAACTTATAACTACTTAAACCTAACTAACCTAAGGACATCACACACATCCATGCCCGAGGCAGCATTCGAACCTGCGACCGTAGCGGTCGCGCGCTTCCAGACTGAAGCGCCTAGAACCGATCGGCCACTCCGGCCGGCTGAGTGGAACTGTAAAATAAGTGATTTACTGGATCACGCCCAGACAACTACTTGTAAAAATGGTCGCATTAGCAACACGTTTTCAAATGGTCGTAGCACCGAAATTGTACGTTTCTGAACATGGGTTCCTATTCAAAATATTATGTACTCACTCCACACTACAAGTCCTAGAAGTTTGTAACGCGAATTTACGACCACCCTGTATGTTACAAAATGAAGGGAAAGATTTAATTAACTTTTCGTCACACGCAATGCCTTATATTTGCACCGCTCGCGTGTTTGTCTTATTCATTCCCTGGGCATGGACTAGGCTTGTTCGATCCTTTAGCATGTTACCTATTGGCTCGAACCTTCTTAGGCATCTTACTATTGTACTAGAACTTCATTGGTCTGCTTTTGAATTTTACAATTTTTAATGTATTTTGATTATATCTTCTGAACTGCAAGTTTTTGTTATTAATACCAGCTTTACTAAGATCTGCAAGTTCTGGTCGTACGAGTAACAAACGCACTTCCGCCTCATTCCGCTGCTGAGCTTACACTAGTTTCTTCCTTGGAGAGAGCGAGAGTTGAGATCCCGCTTGACCCGTTCCAGCTCGATGACATAAGCGCGCAAACATGCAGGGCCCGCATGGGCAGTGACGGCCTAGGCCTATTGTTACAATGTAGACGACCTGTGACCACCAGAATTGCGTTAAGTACGTTATTCTCTAAACAAACGTCATAAAATTTCTTTCATATTTCCTACTTCGCTTGATACCTTTAGTGAAGTAATTTTAACATATGCTTACCGGGAAGTTTAAACTAATTTGCGATTTTGACAGTTTGGAAAAAATGAGTTGCAAAAGCTATGTACCATTACATACTTTCAGCAATCCACCATGCGGTGCCTTGTACCACTGATAGTCATCACCTTTCCTGTTCCACTCGCAAAAGTAGGGAGGAAAAAAAGAATAATTCCTGTTATTTTGTATTCGTGGTCCTTACGCGAGCATATGCTAGCCGCAGTAGAATCGTTCTGCAGTCTGTCACAAATGTCTGGTTGCTAACCTTTCTCAATATGAAAAGAACGTCTTCTTCTCTCCATTTGAGTTTTAGGAGCATTCCATCACTTCTTGATTAAATATTCCGGTAACAAATCTAGCAGCACACCTTCGAATTACTTTGATGTCTTTCCTTAATACGAGGTGCATTCAAGTTCTAAGGCCTCCGATTTTTTTTCTAATTAACTACTCACCCGAAATCGATGAAACTGTCGTTACTTCTCGACGTAATCGCCCTGCAGACGTACACATTTTTCACAACGCTGACGCCATGATTCCGCGGCAGCAGCGAAGGCTTCTTTAGGAGTCTGTTTTGACCACTGGAAAATCGCTGAGGCAATAGCAGCACGGCTGGTGAATGTGCGGCCACGGAGAGTGTCTTTCATTGTGGGAAAAAGCCAAAAGTCATTAGGAGCCAGGTCAGGTGAGTAGGGAGCATGAGGAATCACTTCAAAGTTGTTATCACGAAGAAACTGTTGTGTAACGTTAGCTCGATGTGCGGGTGCGTTGTCTTTGTGAAACAGCACACGCGCAGCCCTTCCCGGACGTTTTTGTTGCAGTGCAGGAAGGAATTTGTTCTTCAAAACATTTTCGTAGGATGCCCCTGTTACCGTAGTGCCCTTTGGAACGCAATGGGTAAGGATTACGCCCTCGCTGTCCCAGAACATGGACACCATCATTTTTTCAGCACTGGCGGTTACCTGAAATTTTTTTGGTGCCAGTGAATCTGTGTGCTTCCATTGAGCTGACTGGCGCTTTGTTTCTGGATTGAAAAATGGCATCCACGTTTCATCCATTGTCACAGCCGACGAAAAGAAAGTCCCATTCATGCTGTCGTTGCGGGTCAACATTGCTTGGCAACATGCCACACGGGCAGCCATGTGGTCGTCCGTCAGCATTCGTGGCACCCACCTGGATGACACTTTTCGCATTTTCAGGTGGTCATGCAGGATTGCGTGCACAGAACCCACAGAAATGCCAACTCTGGAGGCGATCTGTTCAACAGTCATTCAGCGATCCCGCAAAACAATTCTCTCCACTTTCTCGATCATGTCGTCAGACCGGCTTGTGCGAGCCCGAGGTTGTTTCGGTTTGTTGTCACACGATGTTCTGCCTTCATTAAACTGTCTCACCCACGAACGCACTTTCGACATATCCATAACTCCATCACCACATGTCTCCTTCAACTGTCGATGAATTTCAATTGGTTTGACACCACGCAAATCTAGAAAACGAATGATTGCACGCTGTTCAAGTAAGGAAAACGTCGCCATTTTAAGTATTTAAAACATTTCTCATTCTCGCCGCTGGCGGTAAAATTCCATCTGCCGTACGGTGCTGCCATCTCTGAGACGTATTGACAATGAACGCGGCCTCATTTTAAAACAATGCACATGTTTCTCTCTCTTTCCAGTCCAGAGCAAAAAAAAATCGGAGGCCTTAGAACTTGAATGCTCCTCGTACTATCTGGTGGGGGAACCCAGTCGCGGTCTCATTTATAGATGAACCACACTTTCGCAGAATTCTCCCAGTAACGTCCACCATTCGCCTACCCTACTAATGACCTGTCGTGCCCCTTTCATTTTATATCGCTTTACAACGCTAAACTTAGGTGTTTAATCGACGTGGCTGTATCGAGCAGCACGACGCTAATACTGTATAACCAAGTAGAAAGTCTGTCCAAGTCATCCTGTATCCAACTATACTCACTCAAGACGATGATTACCCTTACACTACAACGTCATCAGCAACGAGTTGCAAATTGTTGTTCACTCTGTCTGTGAGATTGGTTGTGTGTACAGTAAACAGGAGCGGTTCTATCACACTTCCCTGGGCAATTTTGACTATAACTTTGTCTCCGGTGAACACTCGCTGTCCGGCACAACGTACTGCATTTTGTTACTTAAACAGTCCTCGAACCACTCATATGTGTGAAAACCTATTCCCTAAGCTTGGACCTTCACTAACAGTCTACAGAGATGATGGTCCCTGCGAGGGAACCATACCCACAATGATTACAACAAGGGATAACAGTGACACTGATGACGAGAAGGAACAAGCACTTATCACCCATTTGGCAGAACGTGAAGGGCAAATCAACCTTATTTGTAGTCGCAACGCCACGCGGAGTGGCCGCGCGGTTTGAGTCACCATGTCACAGATTGCGCGGCCTCTCTCGCCGGAGGTTATAGAGTCCTCCCTTGGGCATGGGTGTGTGTGTTGTTCTTAGCATAAGTTAGTTTAAGTGATTGGTAAGTTTCGGGACCGATGACCTCTGCAATTTGATCCCTTAGCAATTGACACATTGTATAATCCATTACAAAGTGGGAATTCAACCAATCGTTTGTAGCAGCTACAAAATTAGATGGTTGTTTGTCTCTTCAAAGATGCCGTCGTTAAGCAGTACACGCTGGGGTTTCATCCGCCATTATGAATTAGTTGGAGAACCGTAACGAGCCGTCAGCAGACGCAGAACAGATTGTGGACAGAGCAGAGATTCAGAATTCTTGTAAACGTGCGCAGAGGAATAGTGTATGCAAGCTGGATGAACAGCCACTTGCCAGAAAAAAAAAGAGTACAAGAGACGCATTACAGACACAATCTACGAGTCATGCTGGGCCTACAGGTTGAATAGTCAACTGGGGGATATTGAATATACTCAAATATGCCGAGTACTATACTACCTCAGAGTGAGACCTCGATTAGAGGATCTGAGAGCACGTGGAAAGTGAAAATACGAAATTTTTAAGGGACAGACTGAGTGCAAGACGAACAATTATTTAAATGAAAATAAATTTGCAATATGAAAAGTTAGTGAATTTGACTAAAAAGTATAAAATAATTTCTCCTAGTCCCATAAAGATTCCTAACCCAATAAAAGCAGTTCTGAAAATCTGTGACGGTGAATTTTTAATAGCTATGAAAATACTTCTAGCATTTACAACAAGAAACAAGTGTCGCAGGTAACAGATAACATTTAGGAGGTGTATTACCCGTGCTTCAATTATGTACTGCATGTGGAGAACATCTTACAAGTACCGTATTTTCGTATCTGCAAAAATTCACTGTGATAAATTTTCGGAACTATCTGTATGGGATTAGGAGTCTATATGGGGCTAGAAAATGCTGTTTTGTACTCCTTGGTCGCATTTCAGAAGTGTAAGACTAAAAATTTATTTTTTTAAATACTTATTTTTTGCTTTTAATCTTACTTACGAATAACAGTGCATGTTTTATGGGTATTCTGTCCAGCGTGTACATAACAGCATCGTTACGATGTTGTTTTCTTCCATCTCCGATTGTTATCTTGTGTAAAGTTATAAACTGTGAGCGTTAAACAATGCTAGCCGAAAGAGAATATGTTTATGTGAGGGAGAGAATCTTAGTTTGAAAGAATGAAAGAGTCCGGTACTATTACAGTAAATTATTATATTTGCCAGATACTATTTAGAAGAGGAATGATAAATGTAAGTAAAGGTCCTGATATACTGGGAACCGCTTTTTGTGGCAACAAATTAAGTACATGAAGTGTTCTTCGTGAATGAAGTCACAACGAACTCGCAATCTTCTATGACTTTATAAGACTATACCATCGGAAGCACCGATCAAAACTGTATATGTGAGAACGTATTGCTATCTACGAGGGTTGGAACTTAAATAGTGGCAACTACTTATTCACAACCGATACAAAAGAGTTACATGTTTGCGCCTGTTACTGTCCTTCAAAGTAGTCACCAGCGTTGTATAGAACCCGTTGCCAGCGATGTGGAAGGCTTAGTATACCGTTAGCAGAGCCTGTTCTGTTGATGGTACGAATGGAGCGGTCTACTGCCAATCGAATCTCTGGAACAGTTCTGAAGCGAATACCAATAGGTGGTTCCTTCGTCTTCAGAATCAAATCAAAGTCACAGTGACTTAAGTCCGGGGAGTATGGTGGATGGTACAGCACTACCCAGTCCCATCGACCGAACAGAGTAGCCACAGCTTGTGCTGTATGCGCACGTGTATTGTCGTGCAAAATGATGGGTGGGTTGCGCAGAAAGTGTCGCCGTTTCTTTCACAAAGCTGGTCGCAGGTGAAGCTCCATAAACGAACAGTAATATTGTGCATTGACGGTCTGCAGTGCAGGAACGTAATGCGTTGGGATAACACCATCACAGTCGTACACGAGAATCACCATATCTTGGGGGCTCTGACGCACTTTCGACTTTCGCAGAGACCCATAATGACCCCATTCGTTGGATTGGCTTTTCAGTTTTGGTTCGTACGATGCGGCCCATGTCTCACCCAGTGTTACGATACGGCGTAAGAAAGCCTCTCCTTCGCGCTCCAAGTGCATCTGAGCAGCGTCGTAACGTATCCATTTCTGCATTTCCGTCAAGTCATACAGAGCCCGTCGTGATGCAGTTTTTCGCAACGCGGCAACAGCATGCACTTCTTCACAGACGCTAAGACGACCTGCCCGATGCATGTCTGCCACTGTTTGCCGACCTTCAAAAATGGTTCAAATGGCTCTGAGCACAATGGGACTTAACATCTGAGGTCATCAGTCCCCTAGAACTTAGAACTACTTAAACCTAACTAACCTAAGGACATCACAAACATCCATGCCCGAGGCAGGATTCGAACCTGCGACCGTAGCGGTCGCGAGGTTCCAGACTGAAGCGCCTAGAACCGCTCGGCCACACCGGCCGGCTTGCCGACCTTCGTTGAAGGCTTTTACCCAACGTGCCACTGTTCTGTACGGCAACGCCGATTCTCCGCACGCCTTTTGAAGGCCTTGGTGACACTGTCGTGCTGTACGACCTCTGGCACATTCAATCTTGATCCAACTCCGTTGTTCCTGTTTCGAAAACAGTGACATCGTTACATTAGACTGCTCGCTCACAAGTGACTGTGTTGCCCTCGATTGTGCGCAGCACATCAGTGACGTGGGACGGGCGAGTTCATTTGCTCGGAGGTAATGTAGGCATGTCAACAACGTATGCTATCAGCGACAATAGTAGATTCCATTGCGTAGTGCCTCCACAGCAGTGTTGCCACTATTTAAGTACCAACCTATGTTTCTTCAGTGTAACTAAGTCCGATTTTCCTTATTCCATAGGCGAGGCAACATGCAGACCTAAAAATCTTTAAATCTCATAGTGTCGATAGATACAACCGTAAAATTATACACTACTACCAGTTTCAGGCACTTTCTCCAGCAGTAATACAAACAAAAATGCTGATCCACCCTGGCAGGGAAATTTGACGCAAAAAAGAGGAAGAGTATGGAATACTTAACAGTAACACATGTTGGTTAGGGCTCTGATCGTGAAAGGCAATGTTCCCGCTTCTTTGCAGCCCATATGAACATAGTGGGAGCTACAAACTGAAGAAATTACAATTATTCGTGTATGAGCAATTTTAGACAACAGACACTATAAACGAAAGACTCTGAGAACGCATGTGTAAACAACTTCAGAGTTGACTATGTAATTGTGTGCCAAATTTGTAATCCAATATGGGACTATAGATTACCCCTCCAGCTTTATATCTCTACACATGCTGTGAACTTGGCGTTACCCTGGAATGTATTCATTTCAATTCTATTAGTCCACCTTCTTTCCCTTCTTTCTGCCCATCTCCGCCACCATCGTCTCTCTCCATCTCCTCATGGCCCTTCTCTCTGTCCACCTCCTCCACCCCCACTCTGTCCATCATTTCCTTCTGTCTCTATCTGTCTGCTCCTTCCACTTCTGCCCTTCTCCACCTTCCCTCTCTATTCATCTCCTGCTTTCCCCTCTGATTTCATCTCCTCCTCCCCACTCTGCCCACCTGATCCTCACCCCCCCCCCATTTCCATCTGCACCTTCCCACTTTGTTATGTCCTGCTCCCCCCTCTGAGACTATCTCCTCGTGCCCCCTCTGTCACCTCTCTCCCTACCACCTTCCTTCTTCCAGCTCCTCTTCCCCCAATCTCTGTCTGTCTTCTCCTCTCTTCTCCCTGTGTGCGTCTCCTCCTCCCCTCTCCCTCTCGCTCAGTCCATCTCCTCTTCCATTCCTTTGTCTATTTCCCCCTCTCTGTCTCTTTGTTCTTTGTTCATCTCCTCCTCCCTTCTTCCTCAGTCTATTGCTCATCTCCCCTCTCTCTGACACTCCTACCCTATCTTTCCTCTGGCCACCTCCTCCTCTCTCTTCTCTCTGTCCATGCCATTCTCTTCCCTTTCCCTGTCATCTCCTCCTTCCCCATATTTGCGTCCACCTCTTCCTTCCCCTTCTCTCACTCCTTGTTATCACCCCCACCCTGTATTTATTTCCACACAATATGTATGCTCTGAGACAAAAAACACACGCACCGCAAAGGAATCATCCAAGTGGGACGGAAATCAGTATATGTTGTGTGGTGTGCATGCACACACAAACAGTTGGATGACTGATTCAAGATGAAGAGATTCACAAACTGAGCAAGTCACTCAAAAGTCCACCTCTGGCCCTTATGCAAGCAGTTATTCGGCTTGGCATTGAGTGACAGCGTTTTTGAATGCCTTCCTGAGGGATATCGTGCCAAATTGCGTCCAATTGGTGCCTTTTATCGTCAAAATCCTGAGATAGTTAGGAGGCCCCACTCGTAATGCTCCTCAACTGAGAGTTGAGGAGAGATCGGCGAAGTAGCTGACTACGGCAGGTTCTGAAAAGCACAAAGACAAGCAGTAGTAACTCTCGCCGTGTGCGGGCGGTCATTGTCTTGCTTAAATGTAAGCCCAGAGTGGCTTTTGCATGAAGAGCAACAAAACGGAGCGAAGAATATCGTTGACATATCGCCGATGCGAGATTGTCACTGAAGACAATTCTACTCCAGTCAGTGAGATTAGAGGCTCGCATGTGGCGGGGGTTTCTACTGCTCGTCTTCGTGCTTACCAAAACCTCCCTTGACCAAGAAGATCGTCGGATCTATCCCCAGTTGAGAGCATTTGGAGCATTATGGGAGGACCTTCCAACTCGCTCGCGATTTTGACTATCTAACGTGCCAGTTGGACAGAATGTGGGCACGATATGCCTCAGGAATTCATCCAGTAACTCTCAATGGATGCCAAGCCGAATAGCTGGTTACATAAGGGCCAGAGGCAGATCGACGTGTTACTGACTTGCTCAGTTTGTGGAGCTCTTTCTCTTTAATAAATCATTGAATGTTCTGGAATTGTAATCATTTCGTTGGCTGTAGATGTAAATCAAATCTACCGGTTTCTGTCCCATTCGGATAATTCATTCGTGTTGCGACGTTTTTTTTTTTTTGTGTGTAGAGTGTAACATGTTTACTAGTTTTTGTTGAAATCATGCCAGAGCTTTAGGAGGAGTTTCTTACTCGCAGGTTTGCTCGCATATGAACACGTCACATATATTTCACACGTGTTTAAAATATTACACGTATATTTGGACAGATGTTTCACCTGTACCTCTAGTGAAATTCGTCCTGCAGTTTTGTTTTCAAGCAGATCAATGCTTATGACGTCCTATTTGATGAGCTGCATGTCCTAGAGTAATATAATTTTGTAGCTGCATTCATTGGCATATACAGGGTGTTTCAAAAATGACCGGTATATTTGAAACGGCAATAAAAACTAAACGAGCAGCGATAGAAATACACCGTTGTTGCAATATGCTTGGGACAACAGTACATTTTCAGGCGGACAAACTTTCGAAATTACAGTAGTTACAATTTTCAACAACAGATGGCGCTGCAAGTGATGTGAAAGATATAGAAGACAACGCAGTCTATGGGTGCGCCATTCTGTACGTCGTCTTTCTGCTGTAAGCGTGTGCTGTTCACAATGTGCAAGTGTGCTGTAGACAACATGGTTTATTCCTTAGAACAGAGGATTTTTCTGGTGTTGGAATTCCACCGCCTAGAACACAGTGTTGTTGCAACAAGATGAAGTTTTCAACGGAGGTTTAATGTAACCAAAGGACCGAAAAGCGATACAATAAAGGATCTGTTTGAAAAATTTCAACGGACTGGGAACGTGACGGATGAACGTGCTGGAAAGGTAGGGCGATCGCGTACGGCAACCACAGAGGGCAACGCGCAGCTAGTGCAGCAGGTGATCCAACAGCGGCCTCGGGTTTCCGTTTGCCGTGTTGCAGCTGCGGTCCAAATGACGCCAACGTCCACGTATCGTCTCATGCGCCAGAGTTTACACCTCTATCCATACAAAATTCAAATGCGGCAACCCCTCAGCGCCGCTACCATTGCTGCACGAGAGACATTCGCTAACGATATAGTGCACAGGATTGATGACGGCGATATGCATGTGGGCAGCATTTGGTTTACTGACGAAGCTTATTTTTACCTGGACGGCTTCGTCAATAAACAGAACTGGCGCATATGGGGAACCGAAAAGCCCCATGTTGCAGTCCCATCGTCCCTGCATCCTCAAAAAGTACTGGTCTTGGCCGCCATTTCTTCCAAAGGAATCATTGGCCCATTTTTCAGATCCGAAACGATTACTGCATCACGCTATCTGGACATTCTTCGTGAATTTGTGGCGGTACAAACTGCCTTAGACGACACTGCGAACACCTCGTGGTTTACGCAAGATGGTGCCCGGCCACATCGCACGGCCGACGTCTTTAATTTCCTGAATGAATATTTCGATGATCGTGTGATTGCTTTAGGCTATCCGAAACATACAGGAGGCGGCGCGGATTGGCCTCCCTATTCGCCAGACATGAACCCCTGTGACTTCTTTCTGTGGGGACACTTGAAAGACCAGGTGTACCGCCAGAATCCAGAAACAATTGAATAGCTGAAGCAGTACATCTCATCTGCATGTGAAGCCATTCCGCCAGACACGTTGTCAAAGGTTTCGGGTAATTTCATTCAGAAACTACGCCATATTATTGCTATGCATGGTGGATATGTGGAAAATATCGTACTATAGAGTTTCCCAGACCGCAGCGCCATCTGTTGTTGAAAATTGTAACTACTGTAATTTCGAAAGTTTGTCTGCCTGAAAATGTACTGTTGTCCCAGGCATATTGCAACAAACGGTGTATTTCTATCGCTGCTCGTTTAGTTTTTATTGCCGTTTCAAATATACCGGTCATTTTTGAAACACCCTGTATGAATACTGTCTACGGAATGTAGTGTGAATATAGCTAGCAGCAAAGAGGTAATAAATTTAAACTTAATGCATCTCAATGTTTATAACGCCATATCTACCGAACTACGTAGTACAATGATACAATTTTGCACACACACATCCTAGGGTCTGCGTGCAATATGTGTCACAAACGCAGTTAGTAGTAAAGAAGTAACAAATTATAACGTTATGCCCGATGCTGCAGTTTTCTGTATGGACATGGGAAATGTATTAAGTGATAATTTTTTTCCTTTCATAATGTTGTGAGTTTGTCAGCGAGAAAAAGTATCGTAAAGGTCTGAAATTTCGTGTAAAGTTTTTTGCAGGTCACAAAGTGCCCTCATTCTCAAACATTAGGTGAATAAAGTTAGAATATTGGTGTGACCTGGGCTACACTTGCTACTCTTCTCTTTCAACCTCACCCTCCCACCCGTTTAACAGATAGATGATTCTCACCCCACAAAGATTCTTTCCAGGGTTTAAGCGACATTGTTCCAAATTTGTTTGAAATTCGTTCAGTAGTTTCGGAAGAGATATCGAACATACACACGTACACATATACATACAGTTTATACAGGGTGTTTCAAAAATGACCGGTATATTTGAAACGGCAATAAAAACTAAACGAGCAGCGATAGAAATACACCGTTTGTTGCAATATGCTTGGGACAACAGTACATTTTCAGGCAGACAAACTTTCGAAATTACAGTAGTTACAATTTTCAACAACAGATGGCGCTGTGGTCTGGGAAACTATAGTACGATATTTTTCACATATCCACCATGCGTAGCAATAATATGGCGTAGTCTCTGAATGAAATTACCCGAAACCTTTGACAACGTGTCTGGCGGAATGGCTTCACATGCAGATGAGATGTACTGCTTCAGCTGTTCAATTGTTTCTGGATTCTGGCGGTACACCTGGTCTTTCAAGTGTCCCCACAGAAAGAAGTCACAGGGGTTCATGTCTGGCGAATAGGGAGGCCAATCCACGCCACCTCCTGTATGTTTCGGATAGCCCAAAGCAATCACACGATCATCGAAATATTCATTCAGGAAATTAAAGACGTCGGCCGTGCGATGTGGCCGGGCACCATCTTGCATAAACCACGAGGTGTTCGCAGTGTCGTCTAAGGCAGTTTGTACCGCCACAAATTCACGAAGAATGTCCAGATAGCGTGATGCAGTAATCGTTTCGGATCTGAAAAATGGGCCAATGATTCCTTTGGAAGAAATGGCGGCCCAGACCAGTACTTTTTGAGGATGCAGGGACGATGGGACTGCAACATGGGGCTTTTCGGTTCCCCATATGCGCCAGTTCTGTTTATTGACGAAGCCGTCCAGGTAAAAATAAGCTTCGTCAGTAAACCAAATGCTGCCCACATGCATATCGCCGTCATCAATCCTGTGCACTATATCGTTAGCGAATGTCTCTCGTGCAGCAATGGTAGCGGCGCTGAGGGGTTGCCGCGTTTGAATTTTGTATGGATAGAGGTGTAAACTCTGGCGCATGAGACGATACGTGGACGTTGGCGTCATTTGGACCGCAGCTGCAACACGGCGAACGAAAACCGGAGGCCGCTGTTGGATCACCTGCTGCACTAGCTGCGCGTTGCCCTCTGTGGTTGCCGTACGCGGTCGCCCTACCTTTCCAGCACGTTCATCCGTCACGTTCCCAGTCCGTTGAAAATTTTCAAACAGATCCTTTATTGTATCGCTTTTCGGTCCTTTGGTTACATTAAACCTCCGTTGAAAACTTCGTCTTGTTGCAACAACACTGTGTTCTAGGCGGTGGAATTGTAACACCAGAAAAATCCTCTGTTCTAAGGAATAAACCATGTTGTCTACAGCACACTTGCACGTTGTGAACAGCACACGCTTACAGCAGAAAGACGACGTACAGAATGGCGCACCCACAGACTGCGTTGTCTTCTATACCTTTCACATCACTTGCAGCGCCATCTGTTGTTGAAAATTGTAACTACTGTAATTTCGAAAGTTTGTCCGCCTGAAAATGTACTGTTGTCCCAAGCATATTGCAACAAACAGTGCATTTCTATCGCTGCTCGTTTAGTTTTTATTGCCGTTTCAAATATACTGGTCATTTTTGAAACACCCTGTAATACGAGGGCTATTCGGAAATTAAGGTCCGATAGTTCGAGAAATAGAAACGACAGTTAAAATCAGATGAAGCTTTGCACAGCTTTGTTGGGAAATGTCTCTAGTATGCCTGTCGAACGCATCTTGTCGCTTTTTTCAGTTTTGAGCTCACTGTAAGCACATAAAGATGTCTACAACAATAGTGTCTCCCGCAAAGTTTGGGTGCCCGCTACGAAGTTGCGCCCGTTTTCATGCAAGCGCAGATAACGTACGAGTCATGCAGTTCCTTCTTCAAGACAATTCTCGGTCGCATACTGCAGGGACAGTGATGACGCTACTGCATCATTTTCTATGGGAAGTGTTTGATCACTCACCATACAGACCGGACTTGGCTTCCTCTGACGTTCGTCTCTGCTCACGTGAACTAGCGGGCTATGAAGACAACATTTTGGCACAGAGGGCGAGCTGCAGACCAGCGTAGGATATTGGCTGTCCTCTATGACGACGGTGTTGGAAAGTTGGTACAACGCTACGCCAAAGATATAAGTCGGAGGGGCGGCTATTTAGGGAAGTAGCTGGAAGGTGTAGCAAACTGTTCCAAGTAAAACAGTTTTGATTTTCACTGTGGTTTACACTTCCCAACCGATGGGACCTCACTTTCCGAAAAGCCTTCGTATGTATGGATGACATGGATTTATTTTCTCTCACATCTCATACATCTATCGCCTCCTTTATGCGTAGTGTTCTATAAGTGATAAAGCTAATATCGAGAAATATCAAGAGCACACTCATATGCATCCCATAATTATTTGCAGAGGCAAAGGAATTGCTGGACAGAGCAACCAAGCCATGATTCATGTTCATTGTTCCATACTAACAGTAAAGTTTAACATCTGTAGAGTCGGATTCTGGAAGATGGTAGCAGCATAAATAAAACATTAATATGTAGCAAAAAATCCTTTGTTTGCTCTCACACCCCGTCTTTTCATATAAGTCTTCGTTGCGCCCATATCCGAAAAGGAATGTTACGTAGGTTTCCTGGCGTTGTGCATCAAAAAAATGGTTCAAATGGCTCTGAGCACTATGAGACTTAACATCTATGGTCAACAGTCCCCTAGAACTTAGAACTACTTAAACCTAACTAACCTAAGGACAGCACACAACACCCAGTCATCACGAGGCAGAGAAAATCCCTAACCCCGCCGTTAATCGAACCCGGGAACCCGGGCGTGGGAAGCGAAAACCGTTGTACATCGATGCTAATTTGAACTCATACTGGACAAATATTTCAATTCCCACTTCGATTGAAACATTGACTTATTTAATTCCAGTTAGTGGAGTTCTTTCAGTAAATAGGAATTATAAAGTAAGACATGCTGTCACAACAGAAATTATGTAGTGTCTTCAAATGAAAAGGTACGAAACGTCGTAACAACGAAACGGGTTGATATTTTGCATATGCGGGTTTGGGTTAACGAAATGAGACATGTAGGGAATGGAAGAAATACTTCGTCTTCTCCCCATAGAAAATTCAAAACTGTGCCCTCAGCAGGCAAGGTGATTCTCGCCGTCTTTTTCGATTCCGAGGTCCAGTACTCGTCGAATTCCTCGAGCACGAAAAATCCATTAACAGTGACGTGTGCTGTGAGACACTCTGTAGCCTAAGCAAGCCCATCAAGAACAAATCGCCTGGTCTGTTCAAGGAGGGAGTGATTTTGTTCCACAATAGCGCGCGTCCACCCGTCCCCAAGGTTACACAAAGTGTGACGGCCAAGTTCAAGTGGGAGCACACTGAGCTTCCACCCTACAGCCTGGACATGGCGCCCTGCGACTTTCGTGTGTTTTGTCCAGTAAAAGAACATCTCAAAGGGAAGCACTTCAACTCGGACGATGAACTGGCACAAAGGACTGGTTCCTGGCACAGCCCTAGGAATTCTGGGAACAGGGAAACTTCCGGTTCGTGAAAGAGTGGAATAGTTGTGCTCAGGCCTACGGTGATTGCATCTGAATGGACATAAGTTATACCCGCAGCGTTGTTTCGCACCTTTTATTTTGAACACCTCTCATAAAATATACAATGATGGGGCAAAACGTTACGACCATCGCCCACCGCGAGGATGAATACGGTCCGGCGGCGTTGGGGACACTTGACGCGATAAGGGAATTAGTCGTATATGAACGGTGCAGAGACGAACGGGGAATCATTCTAGCGACTGTTCGAGCCCGCAGATGAGGAAAGGTACTGACATCAGTGATATTTACAAAGGTCGATGGTCGCACCCAAATACGCCGTCATCCAGACGAACAGCTGGAAGAGAAGCGTTACAGACATGGGCCAGTGGAGTCTAGTTTATGCTACGGGGACATTCGCCTGGGCTTCCTTGGGACCTGAGGTAGCAAAGAAGTTATCATGAAACCTATGTATTACGTGAACATTATTGCCAGACACAAGCATCCCCTTCTGACTGATGTGTTTCCAAGGGTGACGGCAGTTCCCAGCAGGATAGTTGTCTATGTCACCAGGGGATGAAATATGCTGCATTGGTTTGAGGATCACGATACTGAACTCACGTTGATGTCTTGGCCACCAGATTTGTCAGATATGTACCAGATGGAAGACATCTGAGCTATTATTGGGCGCCCGTGTCTGCACCAACAAACCTCCGGCCCATAATTTACGGGAACTGCGTGACCTGTGCAGACACACCTGGTGACACATATCTCCGATATCCACGCCATGCAGAATGGCTGCTGTAATGTGTATCTAAGGTGGATCAACAAGCTACTAGGTAGATAATCATAATGATTTGGCTCTTTAGTGTAGAATACACACGTCACTGCGAACTCAAAGGTGCAATGTGTTCCCTTCGTTTTCAAGAAAATACTCCTTTCTTTACTTGATGTATCTCGGTGTCCTCTGTTTGAAATACAACTGGCCTCTCGTAAGAATTTCGATTCAATTTTGGGGTTTCCTTATGGTTTATTCATGTGTTCTTGGAGTATAGTTTGTGCCAGACCTTGTCCTTTATGCAGCCGTTCATATGGGACCCACTTTAAGAATAACCACTTTTATTTTTAAGACTCAGTATCTACAGGCATGTACAGCTAAAGAGGAAAACAAGCAACTTTTCAACAATGACTCTCTCATCTACGTCTTGTCGGTACTTAGCAAATGCAAATTTGAAAAGGTTTTTTTTTTTTGTGAATTGGTTGCTGTCAGTTAACTCTCCTCATTATGTAGACATGGGTGGAACTCGAGTCAGTAAAATTAAATTGGACCACTGCCATCAGCAAAGCACTCTAACCCGTCGTACTGAATTCTGGCATCCGAATACCACGCCGGCCGCTATGCTCCTGTAATTTGACAACTCTGTGGATGCCCATTCAGTAGCACCCTGTCAGTAAAATACCAGTACCATGAAGGCGGAAAGAAAGAAACGGCTGACTGGCATGAAGTGTACTACGAGCTGGGAGATGAAAATGATAAGCACTTAGTGCAACCGCACAAAGCGTGTACGATTGCCACCATCCACATTCTGTGTGTAAGTATAGACAATGTAAGGGACTTCTCATTCCGTAATCACGGTTCATCGTTGGTTGTGTGTGAGAGAGTAGTCTTACGCCTCCTATAAGAAGGAGAAACGTGCACCAGAACGCAACGGAGTTCGATTGCAGCACGAATTTTATCAGCTGAGACTGCCTTTATCATTCCGCAACATTACTTCTCACGTTAGTCAAATTTCACGAGTGCCATATGAATATGGAATCATGGGGTCTGGAAAGCCACGCTCAACACCATACAGGATCTACCCAGCGAAGTGGCGCAGTGGTTAACACACCGGACTCGCATTCGGGAGGACGGCGGCTCAACCCCGGGTCCGAACATCCTGATTTAGGTTTTCCCTGATTTCCCTCAACTGCTCGGGCAAATGCCAGAAAGGTTTCTTTGGAAGGCCACGATCGACTTCCTTCCCTAATCCAATGGGGCCAATGACTTCGCTGACCTGAAAATCAACCAACCAACCGACCAAGCAACAGCATCTGTGATGACAGACATATCATTCAGTCGGCCGTGAAGGATAGTACGGCCATGTCTTGTACTCTGAGTCAGGAAATAGGCTTGTTACGACAAGATAAGTATATCCACGTGAAAAGTGCGACGACATCTGAGCCCCACGGACTTTCATCATGAAGCCCACTGTTGCGACTTCCCTAGACGCTGCAACAGAGGTGCCTGGAACAGCAAGCTCGATGTGTACGTATTTATAGGCCCCGAAGAAGAACAAAAGTGTCAACATGTCATTCGTCTTCGTCATATGGGACCAGGACCCTTGCCGTGACTGGATGGGACGACACTGGATACACAACAGGATCTCCTCTGGTCTGCATAGCCGTTAATCTGGAGAGCAGAAATTACATTTATGACGTGTTACGGTCGACAGCTTTGCCTACCTTCGAAATCTATGTTACGCTACCTTTCACCAACATAATACAAGACCGCGTGTTGAATCGTGGTGTCTCATTCTACCTCGATGCAGAGGGTGTTCGGCTGTTGCCTTTTCCTTCGCATTATCTCACCCACTGAAAGTTCTGGTCATAGCTTGCCGAGCAAGCCACTGGAACGCAACCACTCGTCGGACAAATTTTTGTAAATTTGTGGTAAGATCTTAAGTGACCAAACTGCTTAGGTCATCGGTCCCTAAGCTTACACACTACTTAATCTAACTTAAACTAACCTACGCTATGGACAACACACACATCCATGCCCGAGGGAGGACTCGAACCTCCGACGGGGGGAGCCGCGCGGACCGTGACGAAGAGCCGCAGACCATGCGGCTACCCCGCGCGGCACTTGTCGGACACTACGATTGATGAACGCTGGCACGGCGCTGAAGGACGGCCCGTGGTTGCAATACCATAAAGGATATAAAATCAAGAAGTTTTACATATTGTACATATACAGTGGAGTAGAAAGAAAAGATTATTAAATTTTATAGGTGATTTGGGGGTATTCAGCGTGCGAAATTTAGTAGAAAGAGGTGCCATTTCTGGCAGCAACAATGCCTCTAACACGGCTGAGCATCGACTCGAACTGAGCTGGTGGCGTGTCAGTCTCTCGGGAACCAATGACCAGATGGTTTCAGTGGATAGTAGATCTGGCGAACGTGTTCTACAGGGCAACTGTCGAACACCCAACGTATTGAAGTAGATCAGGACAGCACGGGGAATACGCGGTCTGGCATTATCTTTCTGAAAGATAACCTCACAGTGGCGTCAAACACTGGGCGCAGCCTCCGTGCTTAACAGGTGAGAAATATAGCGGCTGTTATCTACATTCCCGGCTATGTGAATTTGGAAATTTGTGGTAAGTTCCTACGGGACCATACTGCTGAGGTCATCAGTCCCTAAGCTTACACACTACTTAAGCTAACTTACGACGCTAAGGACAACACACACACCCATGCCCGAGGGAGGACTTGAACTTTCGGCGAGGGGAGCGGCGCGAACCGTGGCACGGAGCCTCGGAGCCCGCGGCTACCCCGCGCGGTCCTGCTATGTGAACCAGAGGTGATCGTGTTGTGTATCTAGTGGCACTCTCTACCATCACGCCATCTACAGGGATCCTATGACGATGACAAATGCACTATGGTGACGTCTGGTCTTCTCAGGGCCTCCACAGACACATACGTCCATCGTCATGCTGTTCGTGAAAACCGAAACTAATCCCAAAAGACGACATGGTACCACTCATGTGTTCAATATTGTGGCCGGCCTGGGTGGCCGAGCGGTTCTAGGCGCTACAGTCTGGAACCGCGCTACCGCTACGTCGCAGGTTTGAATCCCACCTCGGGCATGGGTGTGTGTGATGTCCTTAGGTTAGTTAGGTTTAAGTAGTGCTAAGTTGTAGGGGACTGATGACCTCAGCAGTTAAGTTCCATAGTGCTCAGAGCCATTTGAACCATTTTTCAATATTGTCTTTGGTCGCACCACTATCCGCATGCCTCTCTCTGCTATCGTGTTAAAGAAATCCGCAACAAAGAGAGTGTGCTCAAAGGCCGCTGTGCTCCATATCTCGTCGCACTCTCCGTGAAGTTGCTTATTTCACAGCAAACAAGCCCATTTCCTAACTCCAGTTATGTGATGTTGAAAGCCTACCGCTGCTTTTGAAACTGGCCCTGAGAGTTCATGTATGATTAGGAAGCTGGTTTCTGGCTTGAAATGCGAGATCTATTGTTTTCCGAGGACCGACCGGTCGCGAAATGGAAACCACAGACGAAGTTAAAGATGTTTTACTTGCAACATTTATCTATTCCTTCCAGTTACTTCTCTACATAGTCGCCGCTTCGATTTAGACCGCCCGGCTGCGGTGGGCGAGCGGTTCTAGGCGCTTCAGTCCGGAGCCACGCGGCTGCTACGGCATGGATGTGTGTGATGTCCTTAGGTTAGTTAGGTTTAAGTAGTTCCAAGTCTAGGGGACTGATGACCACAGATGTTAAGTCCCATGGTGCTTAGAGCCATTTAAACATTTGAACCAACGATTTAGACATTTGTCATAGCGTGGTACCAACTTTCCAATACCCTCGTCATAGAAGGCAGCCGCCTATGCTTTCTTCCAGTTCTCTGCGCTGGTCTGCAGTTAATTGTCTGTGGCAAATTACTGACTTCACACACAGTGCTTCATTGAGTGAAGAGATGCAAATGAGAGGGAGTCTGGCCCGGGCTGTATGGTGATCAAACACTTCCCATGAAAAACGGTGCGGGAGCGTCTTTGTTGCAGCTGCAATGACCGGTCGAGCATTGTCATGAAGAGGGACAATACAGCATTACAACAGTCTTCTTCCCTTGTTATGAACTACCTTTCGCGGACGACTTTCTCGAACCTTCTAATCCACCCATTGAACGAGAATATCAGCTGACAGTTCCTTCCCTGGCGGTCTGCATCATGAACGCCTATATCCTGCTTGAAAGTTCCTACACCATTGTCGCACTTTGGTGCCAAACATGACAGTTACGTTATGATGTGGGCTGGATGAAATCAAGCGGAATCCCTCATCATGAAGAAATCGAATACTGCGAAGAGCTACATCGTATTTTCATTGTGGTTTTAATTTCAGGATCGGTATTACCTTAGAAAAAGCCCTCGTGTATTCCCTCCCCCCCCCCCCCCTCCCAAAAAAACTATATTGTATATTAATATACAATTCCGGAGACTGCAAAACTGAACATGACCTATTGATAACGCACTCTATTAATATACAATTCCGGAGACTGCAAAACTTCCGCAAAGCACATCGAAAAAGAGTAGTCAATCGAAAGTAACACAGCTGACATTTCAATTAGAGAATGACTAATAAATTAGGCCAAATAAACTCAATTTATGTAGACCAAATGTATTTGTCACTTGTGGCCTAACTGGCTAATAACCTGAAACCTAAGAGTTTGTATGGTGGAAAAGATAAGTTTCGATGATTCCGTCTCTGTCACGACTTACCTCGATGAACTGCGTTTACGTCACCATAACTGAGATGCTGTAAAGTTGTTACGAAGGGTAAGTGCAAGTGCCGCTTATGCAGATATCGTGGCTAATGATCAGATTGCAAAGTAAGTAATGGAGCATATTTTATGAAGCAAATAATCTTAAGTATTCACATATGAAGATATGAAACACGTGGTCAAACCTGATCAAAGGAGGAGTTGCAAGATAAGAAATTCGCGCAGACCAAATGCATTAAAAGTGGATTTTAATGTTGCCGTAAACAATATACATAAAATTAATCATACTGGATGAGTACCAGAATCAGATTAAACAGTTTAATATCCCCTCCGAATATCATAGAACAATAATATTCAAAACAAATTTTCAGATTTCTGAAACATGATTTTCCTAGTGACAGTCCGCTTGTAGGCCACTAGAATTTATAGATGGTTAACTCTGAAACAGATACCAAACACCTTGTGTTCTGATTAGATCAAAAGCGAGAACAAAGGTAATGTAATTTCCATGTCGAGTTAGAATGAAAAATGCAATGTGAAAGGGCACAATTCTACGTAACTCCAAATCACGTACGGATTGCAATTGCATAAATACAGCTCTAACGTTCGGCGCTTGCTCCAGAGTCATTATAGCGCTGAAATTTTTTGGTCGAAGCACGCATCTCGAAACCGCAGCATGCAGTATCCTAGGACGTCCGCTGTACTGCAACGCAGCTAAGGCTGATGGGTTGCCTCGCCAACAGGCGTCAGCCGCCAGAATAGCAGCACAGGCTGGCGCGTACCACCAGTAGGTAACACCACCACACCAGCATTCCAAAACCGGTAAATAACATGTTGTATGTTTACAGGTGGGCTTGCAGAAGGCTCCGCTCAGAATTCACATCAGTATCACCAACTGCGGTGTCTCCTTGATCAATGATGGCGCTACAGTCACGGATTACTTTCTCCGTACTCTGTCATGTGCCCGCTGGAGGACAAAAAGAGTGCTCTTCCGCTCAGCGTGTGTTTAAGATGCCATCCATCCCCTAGCCCTCCAGTTAAGGATGCAGCGCAGTTCAGGATATTTTACTGCAATGAACAACCGTCTACAAGTGTGAAGCCACTGCTCTTACCAATGACCACTTCCTGATCGGAATTTGGCCCTAATGTACAGTAAATTCCAAACTGGACTTAGCCTCTCACGAGAAACTTCTTAGTTTGGACTTAGCCTCAGTGGTTAATTATGTAGCGGACATAGACGAATGATGACCGATCAGCTATTAATAAGACTTTGCGTTTCAAGTGAACTCTCTATTTCTTCTTAAATCTCAGTGTGGGAAGACTGATTTCTTGAGTAAATCAATTTTAAGTTGGACTTTGCATCAGATCTAATTGCTGTAGCCGGCCGCGGTGGTCTAGCGGTTCTGGCGCTGCAATCCGGAACCGCGGGACTGCTACGGTCGCAGGTTCGAATCCTGCCTCGGGCATGGGTGTGTGTGATGTCCTTAGGTTAGTTAGGTTTAAGTAGTTCTAAGTTCTAGGGGACTTATGACCTAAGATGTTGAGTCCCATAGTGCTCAGAGCCATTTAATTGCTGTATTTTAATTGTCTGGAAACATCAATTAGTGAATGTTCAAATGGGTTCAAATGGCTCTGAGCACTATGGGACTCAACTGCTGAGGTCATTAGTCCCCTAGAACTTAGAACTAGTTAAACCTAACTAACCTAAGGACATCACAAACATCCATGCCCGAGGCAGGATTCGAACCTGCGACCGTAGCGGTCTTGCGGTTCCAGACTGCAGCGCCTTTAACCGCACGGCTACTTCGGCCGGCTTTAGTGAATGTTGTTCTACTTCTGGTCACAGCATAAATGGCAACAATGGTGTTTCAGCTTTCGTGATTTCGTATATTCCCAGTGTAGCCACTCAGGATAAGGAACTTTAGCGAATATTGTTCCACTTCTGGTCAAAACATAAACGGAAACGATGGTGTTTCAGCTTTCGTGATTTCGGATATTCCCAGTGTGGCCACTCAGGATAAGGAACATTTTCTGAACTTTTTATGTAGTTTGGTGTTTTCATCGCCCTTACGGATTGTGCTAATCATATGTTTCCTCACTGCAGTATGGACTCTCCGAACGGAAACGTTTGAACCCAGGAATTATTGTTAGCAAAGCTGGTTCGCCTTAAAAAAGCGTCGAAAGAAGCAAACAACTGCGTCTCCCATACTGACTCCATTCTGAAGGGAAGCGGCCAATTCAGCCTCCATTTCTCAGCTTTGATGAGAAGTTGCAGCCAAGAATGAATTACATTACCAACTTCAATCGACTCGTGGCTCTTCATTGAAGTTGAAACTCATCAAAACCTTTTGTGATTGTGCAGTCGGGTCCTGAAATGTATAACTATTACAACAACTTAACCCCAAAGTAGAACATAGTTAAGTAACGCATGTACGACTCAAGGTGAAACTCGCCGATTAATTTGACCTAAAAATCCAGGTAGCAGCAGCAAGACATAAATGTTTTAGTTAAACTAAGAAAAATGGACAAAGTTATCGTGACTGGATCGCAAGATTACAAGGACTGACCTAGGATTACGAATGCCATTGTCGGAATGACAACTGTAAACAGTCATATGAGGGATCCTTCGTGTATGACATGATTTTAATTCATTCGCCCTACAGGAACCTCAGAAATGAGCTTCTTAAGTCGAACGACTCATATTTAACCTCTTATTTACTGCTAATCACAGCTGATGTCGATGGCTTTTCAGGATCGCTCACCAGTCTTTCTGATTCGTGAACAGCGTCACAGCTCGGTCAGCTCTCATCCCGCTGCAACCACTGTCAACCTGTATCCTACCGTTCGCCCTCTACATCTACATTTACATGGGTACTCTTAAAATTACATTTAAGTGCCTAGGAGAGGGTTCATCGAACCACCTTCACAATTCTCTATTATTCCAACCGCGTATAGCGCGGGGAAAAAACGAACACCTATATCTTTCCATGCGAGCTCCGATTTCCCTTATTTTATTATGCTGATCGTTTCTCCCTATGTAGGTCGGCGTCAGCAAAATATTTTCGCATTCAGAGGAGAAAAGTGGTGATCGAAATTTCGTGAGAAGATTCCACCACAACGAAAAACGCCTTGTTTTAATGATGTTCGCTCCAAATCCTGCATCATTTCAGTGACACTCTCTCCCTTATTTCGTGAGACCCACACCGCGCACCAGTATTCTAAAAGAGAACGGACAAGTGTAGTGTAGACGGTCTCCTTAGTAGATCTGTTACATTTCCTAAGTGTCCTGCCAATAAAACGCAGTCTTTGGTTAGCCATCCCCAAAACATTTTCTATGTGTTATTTACAATTTAAGTTGTTTGTAATTGTAATTCCTAGGTACTTAGTTGAGTTTACGGTCTATAGATTTGACTGATTTATCATGTAACCGTAGTTTAACGGATTTCTTTTCGCACTCTTGTGAATGACCTCGAACTTTCCGTTATTTATGGTCAATTCCCAATTTTCGCACCATACTGATATCGTTTCTAAATCGTTCTGCAATTTATTTTGTTCTTCTGATGACTTTACTAGTCGATAAACGACAGCGTCATCTGCAAACAATCTAAGACGGCTGCTCAGATTGTCTCCCAAACCGTTTATATAGATAAGAGCCTACAACACTACCTTGGGGAATGCCAGAAGTCATTCCTGTTTCACTTTATGACTTTTCGTCAATTACAACTAATTATCTCCTTTCGGACAGGAAATAACGAATCCAGTCACGTAACTGAGATGATATTCCATAAACAAGCAATTTCACTACAAGCCTTCCGGAAATCCAGAAATAAGGAATCAATTTGAAATATTTGTCAATAGCACTCAACACTTCGTGCGAGTAAAGAGCTGAATGATGGTTTCTAAATCCGTATTGAGTGTCTGTCAACAGACCGTTTTCTTCGATGTAATTCAAAATGTTCGAACACAATATATGTTCCAAAATCCTGCTGCATATCGACGTTAATGATACGGGACTGTAATTTAGTGTGTTACTCCCACTATCTTTCTTGAATATTTGTGTGACCTGTGCAACTTTCCAGTCTTTGGGTACGGAACTTTCGTCGATCGAACGGTTGTGTATAATTGTTAAATATGGAGCTATTGCATCAGCATACTCTGAAAGGAATCTAACTGGTATACAATCTGGACCGGAAGACTTGCTTTTGTTAAGTGATTTAAGTTGCTTCACCACTGCGAGGATATTTATTTCTACGTTAGTCATGTTGGCAGCTGTTCTCGATTCGAATTCTGGAATATTTACCTCGTCTTCTTTGGTGAAGAAATTTCGGAAGGCTGTGTTTAGTAATTCTGCTTTGGCAGCATTGTCTTCGATAGTATCTCCATTGCTGTCGCGCAGAGAAGGCATTGATTGTGTCTTGCCGCTAGCATACTTCACATACGACCAGAATCTCTTTGGATTTTGTGCCAGGTTTCAGGACAACGTTTCATTGTGAAAAGTGTTATTAGCATCTCGCATTGAATTCGCGCTAAATTTCGAGTTTCTGTGAAAGAGCGCCAATCTCGAAGATTTTGCCTCTGTTTAAATTTGGAATTTTTTTCCGTTGTTTCTGCAACAGTGTTCTGACCCGTTTTGTGTACCATGGGGGATCAGCTCCGTCGTTTGTTAATATATCTGATCTAAGTCTGTCAATTGCTGCCGATAGTATTTCTTTGAATTCAAGCCAGATCTGCTCTACACTTATATTGTTAATTTGGAAGGAGTGGAGATGGCCTCGCTACGACAACCCTGTGTTCACTAATCCCTGTATCCGTTTTGATGCTGGTTACTAACTCAAGATTATTTGTTGCCAAGAGGTCAAGTGTGTTTTCACAACTGTTTACTATTCCCGTGGGCTCATGAACTAATCGCTTGAAATAATTTTCAGAGAATGCGTTTAGCACAATTTCGGATGATATTTTATGCGTACCTCCGGAATTAAACATTTATTTTCACCAACATATCGAGGGTAAATTAAAGTCACCACCAACTATAATCGTGTGAGTCGGGTTCGTTGATGAAATCAAACTCAAGTTTTCTTTGAACCTTTCAGCAATTGCATCATCAAAATTGGGAGTTCGGTAAAAGGATCCAATTATTATTTTATTCCGTTTGCCAAAAATGACCTCTGCACATCCTAACTCACAGGAACTATCTACTTCAATTTCGTGACAAGATAAACTACTTCTAACAGCACCAAGCACGCCACCGCCATGTTTAGGCTATCCTTTCGGAACACCGTTAGGTTCTTCGCAAAAATTTCGGCTGAACTTATCTCCGGCTTTAGCCAGCTTTCAGTGCCTATAACGATTTGAGCATCATGGCTTTCAATTAGCGCTTGGAGCTTTGGTACTTTCCCAACACAGCTACGACAATTTACAACTGCTATACGGATGGTTCCTGTATCTACATTCTTTCAGTGTTTGATCTGAACCCTTTGTGAGTGAAGCCCTTTTTGTGTTTTCCCTCAGAATATGATTGGCCTTCAGACTTCAAAGTAGTTAAGCTCTTGCTTGAATTGTTTTGTCACTCATCCATGTCAGCGGAGTTATTCTTCGAAAGCCAAGTGTACTGTTTGCTGAAGCTGGGCCACAAAGCTGGAGTCTATAACTCCGCCGTACGAATGAATGTGGATATTAAGTGTCTCTCAGATGACGGCTTTGACAGATGCCCTGGGGTTCTTTCTGCGAATGTAATTCTGCTCTGTTCTACATGCACTTTAAATCTGGAGATATCCATCGACGATGCTCCAAATATTTTTCGGACATATACCAGATCCTCCTTGATGATACTCAATACGCATTCGTATGGACAATTAGGATCACCACCATTGTAGTCATTCCACAAAAACTGACCAGCTACATTAATGATGACAATGCCGTCTGTGGCCATTTCTTTCAAATCATCCGATACTAAGATGCAGTTCTCAATGCATGGTTGCTGGTATGCAAGCCCCAGTTGTTGCTAATATTTTAGACCTCGATCTCTTGTCCAAGTTGGCCAGGAGTTGCATGATTCTGCCAGCCAGGTATGATTTACCCCACCCTACATGCAGAGGCAAACGACTTGCGTCTGAGGCAATGAAACCCATATTACTCTAAATCCTTGGGCGATACCAAAATGTTACAAGGCACGGAACGATTCTTTTAACTTGAGGGACAAACTACGGTTGGAGCCCCGAAGGTTGCAGGAGGTGGTGTCCTCCTCACTCCGATTTGCACTAGGTAGTGGGCTACACCATTGTGCTGGTCGAGAAACTAGAACAGATTAGATGTCAAAACTGTTGCGGACACTTAACCACATAACAAAGGTGGAGAAAATCATGGCGAAACTAGCTGGGGAACCATTTTAACAAAGCTTCAACTGCTGTAAGATTATCTCCAGTTGCTTATGGATGAACATGCAAGCCACTTGGGACACCAGTGTCCCAGCCATGTTTCAATTCTGTCTGGAGCAACTGACATACTGCGTCTCAGGGATGGCTAGTGACCTGGATGACATTATTATCATGGGCACAAACGCAACGGATCTGTCGCACAACCTAGATAAACTATTTCAGGTTCTTGAGATGGCTAACTCAAAGTGTAACTCGGAGAAACATATTTTTTTGTCTTTATTTCTTTAATGCTGCATCACCCAAAAACATGTCGAAATCATCTTAAATCTCCCTTCTGAAACCTATGTGAGGCAGTTGTAGTGAATCCACAGCTACCTGAAATGTTACAGAAAATTTATTCCTCACGCGACAGTCATTGCAGATCCGTTGCACCATCTGTTACGCAAGGCTTTAGAATGATACTGGTCAGCAAAATGACAGTAGGCTTTTCGTTACCTCAAACTGGCGCTCACAAAATCCATCTGATTAGGCCTGTGTGATGCTCATAAGCTCATCATAGTTCCCGGAGATGCCTTAGATTATGGGCGGGAGCATCATCTCCCATAAAGTGTAAGGCCTAGAACGTCCCACCGTTTTTGCTTGCAGTACGCTGACCATGGCTCAGTGTACTCATAGCCAAATCGAGAAGGAAGCTCTGCCCACCATGTTTGAACTCAAGAATCTCTACGACTGTGTTTACGGTCAATGTTCTCGCCTTTTAACTGACGACAAGACCTTACTATCTCTCTTTCAAGTGGGTGATAGCATACGTCGAAGGACAGTATTGGCCTATGTTCTTCTTTACATACAAATATGGCATTCACTATCGTCCCGCCACTCAACACGCAAATATTGATATTCTCTCTCGCTTTACAGCTTTACAAGGCGCATCTTTCGACACAATTCTGGAAGTTTGGTTATATGTGCATGTGGATTCAACGGAGGCAGTGGCACAATTCATCATTAGTGCAGCTTCCGTCGCTAAGCTGGTTGCTTACAATCCAGTTCTGCGAGACGTCTCACATTACATCATCATGGGCAGGCCAATCGATAAGAAACTCATCCACCAGCCGGGGGTAGCCACCAATTGGCAGTATCGTCATGAATTGACGGTGTTCTAGGGTGTCCTCCTTCTGGAAAGCGAGAATGTAGAGACGTGGGATTTTGTTTCCAGAGCCCTTCATCGACAGCTTCTCGAACTCCTCCATCAAGGACACTGGGACATCGTATTCATGAAGAGTAGAAGATCCTGGAAGTATGTGTATTGGAAGGGAATTGATAAGGACAGTGAACGCACCCTTTCCGACTGAGCGACTGTCAGTGCTTTCAACGACACCAAACCGTCCCCCCCTCCCCTCAAAACGATGTTTCCTTGTCCTCTGCCCACTCAGACATGGTCGCGCGTCCATCTCAATTTTACTGGACTGTTTTTGAGAGCCCAGTGGCTTATTTTGGTTGAAACAAAGAGTAAATTTCCTTACGCTTCATGTACAAGGTCCATCACTTCTTCCAAAACAGTTTATGTATTGTCACACATCTTTTAGATTGAAGGATTGCCAACCACTGTGATAACAGCCGTCAGTTATATTCGCAGGAATTCTGACAGTTTTGCGAAAGGATTGGCATCCAGCGAGTGTGAGATGCCCCTTTCTATCTGGAATCTAATGGCATCGCCGAGCTTTTCGCCCAGACTTTGAACATGAAATGGACAAATTACAGAAGGATCATACTAGAAAGATTACTTTGAAGCTTTTTCTCGCCTCTGAGGACGGAAAAAAGCCCGGTGGAAAAACTTCAGGATCGTCCTCAGGAGACCCGGCTTTCCACCGTCCAACTAGTCGTCCATGACGATCCACCGGAGCTGCACATCTAGACCGCTTCCGGCTCCACGACGAAGAGTTCACTGCTGTGTTTCTCTGGGGCAAACAACAGTCAGTATCGGCTTCGAACATCAGACATTTGGGCCTCTCGATGCTGAAAGTCTAGACGCGCAATCAGGCACGGGCTGGAGGCACACAACAACTGTTCCCTCGACGAGGTTCCGAGTAATGTGACGTTGGTAATGCGAGATTTTCTTTTTCCAAGACGCCCCATCCGGATCAGGAAACAGGCCAGCTGCAGATTCTGCAGACTGTGCCCCTCTGGTCTCGAGACCACAGTTCCAGCGAAGGGACAGAGCTGTCAAGGACGCCCACATCCCCATGGACAACATCTACTTCGGTCCTGGGACACCTCAACCATTGGATCGACCCGACACGATAGGTTGCTGCACCAACATACATTAACTGCCAAAATAATAGCACTGGCCGTCGTACACCACCAGTAAATAATATCACCAGCTGGAGTCCACCGCTGGTAAATAACAATATGTTACATGTTTACTGGTGAGCCTGCAGAATGCTCCATGTGAAACTCGCTTGGCAGCATAGCCAACCGCGGTGTCTGCATGATCAACGATGGGGCTGCAGTCACGAACTATTTTCTGTACTTCGCTCACATGGCCGCAAGAGCACAGATCGAGTACCCTTCCGTTCAGCGTGTATTTAAGATGTCGTCCATCAATTAGAGGACAGTTATGGGTGCAGTGCAGTCTTGGGTACTCAACTGCAGTGAGCAGCCAAGATGTCTACAAGCGCGAAGCCATCGCTCTCACCAGTGACCGCTGTCTCGTTGGACTCTGCCGCTAATATACAGTAAACTACGAATTGAAATGAGGGAGGAACTTCTTAGTTGGGCTTAGTCTCAGTGGTTAACTATATTGCTGCTGTAGTTGAACAGTGACTGATTAACTATTATTCAGACTTGGCAGTTCATGAGAACTCCCTATTTCATCTTAAAACTCAGAGTGGGAAGATTAATTTCTTGAATGAATCAATTTTAAGTTGTGTGGACTTTGCATCCGAACTAACTGCTGTATTGTGATTAACTGAATGCACAGTGACTTTTTACAAAAGTGTTCATTTTGTACTCGCCACCTGGAAATATTAGTTAGCATGTTTTGTTCCGCTTCTGGTCACAACACAAGACAAGTGTCTAAATCACGTCCACTCGATGTGCTACCAAGAAAGAGAATGTTTTGTGCTCAAACTGCATGAGCCATCCCAACGGAAGAATACTTACCCAGTGCTCTGACTGGCTGGCACCAGTGAGAGTTTCGGAGTGTCCCAAAGAGATACCTGTCTGAAACTTCCTGGCAAATTTAAACTGTGTTCAGGACCAATTAGATGTATGTTGCAGGCCGCCTTCATGGTAGAGTTAGTGTTAATGACTAGCAGTAATTGGCTCATTTTAGAGAGCACGTTTCTCATACTGTTGTTGAAGAGCGCCCAGAGTACGAGGGACTCACCCCATGATGTCCTGCACGTAGGTGGGGTAGCGGAAGGCGAGTGGTCCGGCGCCAGCCTTCTCGACGTCGGCGCCCGCGCGGCGCGCCTCCAGCAGGAAGGCGTTGCCGTAGTCCCAGAAGCGCATCCCGGCCGCCGCCAGCTCGTTCACCGCCTCCACGTGTCGCACCAGGCTCGCCTGCACCATCGACGAGAAACGCTCCGGCTCTTCAGACAGCACCTGCCACAGCACACGCTGCCTGGAGTCTTTCTTCGTCGCAAATAACAGATCAGATTCAAGAAATTGTAAGCAATATGTTGTGTGGTATAATAATGTCGTGTGGCTAGGGCCTCCCGTCGGGTAGACCGTTAGCCGGGTGCAAGTCTTTCGATTTGATGCCACTTCGGCGACTTGCGCGTCGATGGGGATGATATGATGATGATTAGGACAACACAACAACCAGTCCCTGAGCGGAGAAAATCTCCGACCCAGCCGGGAATCGAACCCGGACCCTTAGGAGTGACAGTCTGTCGCACAGACCACTTTTTTTAAAATTTATTTTTTAATAATCTTTATTGAACAAACTAAAAGCACATATATATTCACTATGCAAGATTTCTTCAAGGTACCATTTAAACATATACAAACGACTGTTAGTTAAACCAAAAGATATTAAGAAACATTAAATACAACAAAATATAACATATTCTGTTTTCTTCCTTTTTTTATTTGTTTTTGTGGTCGAAGCATGAGAACGTGGATAAGGGTGTTGCATCATGTGACAGGTAGGCACGGCACACCCTAACTTTGAGGGGGGTCAAGGAAGACACTGCGGAGATAACCGGCAAAAGTTTGCCGGTAAGATGGTTTTCGGGTGAGGGTGCTATGCGCGATCACAACTTTGTACCAGAAGTCAAGGACTGTATGCGGACCACTCTGAAACAGGTATTCTAAAGCCTGTCCTCGAAACCAGATTAGGGTATGGTGCTTAGCAAGAGGGTAGTGAAATGTCTGGGGCAACAACAGGAAATCCGGGGCTACCGTCGTTGGCGGGGCACGGAGGTAAAAGCCCACGATGCGTTGGATGAGGAGCCATACGTTTTGTTTCAGGGGGCACGTAAGACGGTGCTCGTCGGTGTCTTCGAGCTGACAGTCAGGGCAGAGTGGGGAGGTGGCCAGTCCTATGCGATAAAGTCGACTATTAGTCGGGAATTTTCCATAGACTAAAACATACCAGAGTGCAGACACAGACGACGGTAAAAAGGGTGCATGCACACACCCCCAAACCGTTCGCCAGTTAATGTCAGGATGCTGTGCACCATGAGGTCGCAAGGGTTGTACAGGATAAACAAAAGATAATAATCTTTTGTACGGGGAGGACGGGTGACTGGAAGATCGGCCCGAACGTAGCTGAGTTCCATGAAACAATTGGCAACATGGTGCAATAATGGAGAAATAGGTGCCACATTGATCGGTGGATCGAGAGAAGCTGGTCGGAGGATATCTAAGAGACTGCAAGTTAAGGACGGGACCGGCCCCTGCCAACGCCGCAACATAGTATGGACAAAGAGTGCAGAAGACCGTGCACGCACGTTGACGAGTCAGAGGTCACCTTTTGCAGGAGGCAGTGTTAGGGTGTTGTAGCGGACTTTGAAAAGTGCCCCTGCTGACACGAAATATCCAAAGGCTGATTGGATGCGGCGGCCAAGAAGTAACGGCATTGGGAGGATCTGGGCGGCGTGTACCAGTTTAGGGGCGACATACATGTTGACATAGGACACACGTTGGAGTTGGTTTAAATTACGGTGCACTTGACCGCGGACATGGTGCCGAATCGACTGCAAAAGCCGCCGGTAAGCCAGGGCCACTGTGCGGTGTGTGGAGCTCGTAAATTCGATACCCAAGTAACGAAGGGTGGTACTGACTGGGAGTGGGTTCGGCACCATAGCCGGGAGGCCGCGCCCAATGTGCATCATAGTCGATTTACGGACATTAAGAATGCTACCAGAAAGGCGTCCATACTAGTGGATCCATTGGATGGCGTCATTGAGTTCCGTGGAGGAGCAGGTGCGACAGAGGAGGTCGTCCGCATAAGCCCTGCAGTGAAAGGTGTAGTCACGCAAAGTGAGACACTGCAGTCGTAAGACCAGTGATGAGGGGCTCAAGTGCAATGGCATATAGTAAAGTAGACATGGGGCATCCTTGACGCACAGAGCGGCGTATAGGAATCGGTCCTACAAGCCTCCCATTAACTTGTACCATCGAGACCGCGGGAAGTAGTAACCGGCGAATTGCATCGACAAAAAGTAATGGGAACCCCATACGTGTCGCCACCATGAGGAGGAATGGATGTCGAACGCTATCAAAGGCACTCGTGAAATCGACGGAGACCGGTGCTACACGAAGGCGACAAACCGACCCGACGCCAGTGCGATGAGGTCAAGGCATTCTCCTAGGGCTGTTTGTAAGGTGGCCCCACAACCACGTGCAGTCTGCTCCGGTGAAAGGACCGTAGGTAAGACGGTGCGTATGCGCGCTGCTAAGAGGCTTGCATAGATTTTATAGTCTGCATTCAGTAGTGTAAGGGGGCGATATGCAGGGACATGAGACCCTCCCTTCGGCTTAGGCACAGGTAGAAGAATGCCAGTGACGAATTCAGGTGGAATTGGGAAGGACGTAGTAAAGAGTTCCTGAATCATTTCCGTCCAGCGAGGAAGCATTAACGTGGTGAACGCCCTGTAAAACTCCACTGGGAGACCATCTGGTTCTGGTGATTTGTTCTTGGCCCCTTTGTTGACCGCATCTACCACCTCTTCTGCGGTGATTGCAGACATCATGGACGTTGACTCCGCTACGGTGAGGGTCCGATCAGGGGAAGGACGGAGATCATCAGGAATTGGCGTCGCCATCGGTTCATCATCATACAATTGGCGATAACGTTCAGCAAAGGCAGACACCGCTGCCGCCTGTGTTGTGTGGTGAACACCATCGGAGGTCGTGATGTTGGGGACGAAAAGTCGACGTCGACGACTTTGGTCGGATGCGGCGTGGATTGTGGATGGGGTTTCGTCGTGGAGGAGGTCTTGTCGTCGGGAACGCACCACGACACCATGCAGTCGTGCACGTTGGAGAGAGAGGAGACGAGCTTTAGTACGCTGTCGTTCCCGATGGGTGTCAGGTGATGGAGGGAGCGCATCGAGCTCACGGAGGACGGCGTAGTGAAGATTTGTGGTGTATCGATGCCACGCTGCTGCTTCCTTGCCACATTGCATGAAGACTTTTCTGATCGCAGGTTTGGCACATTTGAGCCACCAATGGAACGTGGATGTGTACTGCTCATGTAGTGGCAATACATTGTCGGCAGTGTGGATCATTAAGGAGGGAGGTATTAAGCTTCCAATAACCTCTGCTGCGGCACACTGACTGAGGTGGCAGAGCCAGGGAGCAAATGACGGCGCAGTGGTCCGAAAAAGCAAGGGGCCATCGTTCAGCTTGGGCGACTTCATTGCCAAGGTAGGCAGAGACATGAAACCGGTCAAGTCTGCTCGCAGAATGTGCTGTATAATGGGTAAAACCGGGGGTATTGCCATGAATTTTCTCCCAAACGTCCACTAGATGAAAATCCTCGATTAAGGTGAGCAGTGCCGGGCATGGCGAATAACCAGCCATATGGTCCTGCGGATGGAGGACGCAGTTGAAATCGCCTCCCATGATAAGGCGATCATAGCGTCCAGAAAACAGGGGCGCCACGTCATGTCCGAAGAAAGTGGACCGCTGCCGACCGTTCGTGGAGCCAGACGGAGTGTAGATATTGATGACGCGCGTGTCGTAGATGGTAACAGCCATGACCCTTCCACAGGGAAGGATTGTCGTGTCCTTGAGTGGGATTCCTTCGCGTATGTAGAAAGCCACTCCACGCCCTGATTAATCACATGTGGACGTGTATGAGTCGTAGCCGTAGACTGGTGGTAGTGTGGCAACGCGTACTTCCTGAAGAAGGGCGACGTCGACGTCAGAGGCCCGAAGCATGTCACATAGGAGTTGCAGCTTGGGTGCAGTACCGATCATGTTGATGTTCATTGTGGTGAACCGGTACGTTTGTTTCAGTGGTGGTGGACGCGCATCTACCATCACCAAGGGAAGTATGAAGAGGGCACCGTCAGGAAGTACCGTCCCATCAGCTGTAGTGCCTCACTTTTGATGTTAACGGGCAGCCTTGTCCGACGGGGGCAATTCATCCGGACGAGGGGGCGTATCTTCCTCAATGTCGTCGGCCCATGCTCCCGTGCCGTGGGTCTGTCCGATGTCCATGGGAATTGCGTCGTGGTGAGAGAGATCTGGAGTTGTCGGAGGGGAGACAGGCGTCTCAACCTGCGCACCGATCGTTACATTGTGCGTAGCGACCTCCATGGTGGTCCCGAGCTGCGAAATGTCTGGTTCATCGTGAAAGCTGTCCGCCGACCTCTGCGTGGAAATGTTGGCTGGTTGGGTGTCGTCTTCGTCGTCGCGGGTGGCGACGCTCTGAGAGCCCGTGGGTGAACGGCGACGGCGTTTGCGCCTACGTGGCGAGCGTTGTTTGCGCACGTGTTCCTAAGGTTGTCAGGTGGGACGTCCGCACTGTCCATAGGTGACTGGGACGGTGGGACGTGGCGATCGGAAGGAACGGGCGACGGACTGGACAAAACTGTAGACGTGGCAAGAGCCGCTGCGTAAGTGACCGGTAGAGTGCATTCAGACCGTAGGTGACCTTCTTTCCCGCAACCGGAACAGGTCCGGAGTTGGCCGTCGTACATTATAAAGGCACGGCAGCCTCCGATACGTAGATAGGAAGGCACGTGTTTCTGCAACTCGATGCGGACCTGTCTAACACCGTTTAAAACGGGATAGGTTTGAAATTGTACCCATCGTTCGGCAACATGTTCCAGAACGTTGAAATATGGACGAAGCGCCTCGATGACGACGTCTGCAGGTAGTTCGAACGGCAGTTCGAAGATCCTTATCGTGCGCGTGCCGAGACCTGCGTGGTCGACGGTAACAGGTCCGACGACGCCGTCGGAATGACAGAAGCGCAGTCCACGTTTTGCCTCTGGAAGCACCTTGTCGCACGCCGCATCGTTGATCATTTTGACGTGGACGGTACTGCTAACGTTGGACAAGTGGATACCAACTAGATCCGTTGGTGGTATTTTAACTTCATCGCGAATAAATCGTTCTACCTCCAGGGCTTTGGGTCGGGCGAAGTCGGAACAAAAGTTGAAACGTAATGTCTTCTTCCGATAGTTGTGCACCATGGTGGTCTAGGAGGGAAAAACGGCACTTACAGCGGCCGAAGTAAACACAAACACACGGTGCGCGCCTCGCCCGCAGCGCTCTGGCGCGTGACCGCCTCGCAGCACTGCCGGCGGCAGACTGTCCACTCAGCTACCGGGGGCGGACTTGTTATGTGGTAAGAAAGAACTATTTCCATGAGCACTTAAATAAAACCTTCAACTCCTAAGCTATTGGAGAAAACGACATTCCGTTTGCGGGGACGGTAATTGACTTATTGATTAATGACGAGCGTTATGGCTGGGTGTTGTGTGATGTCCTTAGGTTAGTTAGGTTTAAGTAGTTCTAAGTTCTAGGGGATTGATGACCATAGATGTTAAATCCCATAGTGCTCAGAGCCATTTGAGCCAATGACGAGCGTCAGCATGCTGGCCAGCCTGGGTGTGGATTTTAGGTGGTTTCCCACATCCGAGTATGTCAATACCGGGCTGGTACACAGGTTACCCTCCAGTTTTGCGATACTTAAATGGCTCAAATGGTTCAAATGGCTCTGAGAACTATGGGTCTTAACATCTGAGGTCATCAGTCCCCTGAAACTAAGAACTACTTAAAACTAACTAACCTAAGGACATGACACACATCCATGCCCGAGGCAGGATTCCAACCTGCGACCGTAGCGGTCCCACGGTTCCAGACTGAAGCGCCTAGAACCGCACGGGCACACCGGCCGGCGATACGTAAATATTTCGAAAACATACACTTTCAAGTGAGATAATACTAGGCAAATGGGGTACACAAATTTCACAGGAAGTATATTCAGCCACTCTATACCACTGACATTGCGAAATGCAGATTAACATGCAAACTGTATGAAAACAGTGGATAAGGCCAGGGAAAATAAGATGCACTTTTAATACTATCGAGTGAAGTTTAGTTCTGAATTCATAGCAAATAAGAAATTTTCAATATCCTACACTGGATAGAAGCAGTTACAGTATAAAACTTCCTGGCAGATTAAAACTGTGTGCCAGACCGAGACTTGAACTCGAGACCTTTCCCTTTCGCGGGCAAGTGCTCTACCAATTGAGCTACCCAAGCACGACTCACGCCCCTTCCTCACAGCTTTGATTCTGCCACTACCTCGTCTCCTACCTTCCAAACTTCTCAGAAGCTCTCCTGCAAACCTTGCAGAACTAGCACTGCTGGAAGAAAGGATAATGCGGAGACATGGCTTAGCCACAGCCTGGGGGATGTTTTTAGAATAAAATTTTCACTCTACAGCGCACACTCCGCTGTAGAGTGAAAATTTCATTCTAGAGTTACAGTATAAATCGTAATTGGTAATCTTGCTTTAATTGTTGTTGTCAAAGTTTCTTGTCTTTTTTTTTTAACTGGAACAGCGAAACACATTTATCATCCTGAATTTAATGTCTATACTAATTATTGCAGCAGTTGAAACTATAAATTACCTGCATGGAACCTTTACTGAAGACTTGAGAATTTGTGGTTAGTGAAGGAAGTGTGTTCATTAATTTTTGTGTGATGTCTAGATTGCTGCGACTACTAAATCACAATTATTTGTGTTCTCAGAGGGGCAGATCCTCAGAAATCAAATAAATATCTTTTGAGGAGTGCATGCTGGTAGTGATTGTTTAAAGAAAGTTCTGTCTACCAAGTTTTAATTCGCATAGAAGTACAGGTAGCACCTTTGATGGTCATTTTATTAAGAAGGTAGTTTGAGCCTACCCTGTTGGTCAAGAGGAAACCGTGCAGTTCTCTTCATCATCCTTGTCCGCCTTCTCTGTTTGTTTTGACAAACCGAGAACTACAACGTTCCCGTCGGTGTTTATCTGGCCACCAGCTGGAAATCAAATTTGGCAACTTTTTCACTCCGGCATCTTTAATGCAACCACCACAGAGAGACAATGGAGGCCAGTCAATTAAGGGGGGTAGGACGTCAAACGGGCCGCCTTGGAGCAGGAGAGGCATCTCAGGACATTTTAAATTCCAGTGTCTATACTTTTAGAAATAAATTCATAAAACTTTGTCAGCATCACCAGGAAGGATTCAGGATTCACACTCATTGCAGTAGAAGTTCGAAAACATAACAAAATAATTTTTTTACGTGTCAAATTTCATAATTGTTTTCACTTACTAATGGCTGCATTTGTTGCTGTAGGTACACTTTTCTTCATAAGTTAGAGAGGTTCTACGATGAATTTCGTACATCATACATACCATACTCACAGGTGTATGAAACCCTAGAATTTATTTAATTTATGAAAAAACGAATGAACTGTTATATTTTAAACTTCATGCTTAGGAAAAACACAAATTTTATAGTTAATTACCTCAATTTTTACCACAGTTTTTAATAGATTTCGAAACTTCTAGAGTTTCATACACCTTTAAGTATGGTTTGTATGCTGTGCACAATTCAACGAAGGATCTCTCTTACTTATTAAGAAAAGTGTACCTATAGCAACAAATACTGCCATTAGTAAGTGAAAAAATGATGAAATTTCACATGTAAAAAAAATTATTTCGTTATGTTTTCGAACTTCCACTGCTACGAGTGTGAATTCTGAATCCTTACAGGTCATACTAACAGAGTTTTATGAATTTTTTGTGAAAGTATAGACAGTGGAAATTAAAATGTCCTGTGGTGCCTCTCCTGCTCCAAGTCGGTCCGTCTGACGTCCTACCCCCCTTAAGCGCATCAGATCAAAGTGTGAGAAAAGCTGTACTCATACTGAAGGCACAAATAGTCGCGTCGTCAGTTATTCTACAGTCCAGGAGATCGCTGCGTTATTTGTGAACAATGGACGAATCAGTTATCAAGACCCAAAGGAATTAGTGACATAGCTGCCCGTGAGCATTTATTTAAATCAGTGGGGAAATTTGAAAATTTGTGCCGGAGCAGGATTCGAACAAGGGTCGTCTGCTTACGAGAACGATGCTCTGACCACTGAGCCATCTAGACACTGTGGTCAGGGCAATTGCAAGGATTACATTAGCGTTCTCCATTTACCTACACACTACTAATATAGTGCCCCTTGCCCATTTTCCTCATTTCTCGCGGCATTTTGCCGATCACGCCAGACTTCGAGCTTGGTGTGTATCTACACTGGAGTGATCGATTGATCGTCCTCACCTGAATTACGGGCCGAAAGGACAGACACGACATATAGATTGAGTAAGTGGACCTCCCGCGGTCTGCGCCGCACGCACCTTCTGCGCCTCATGGAAGTCCAGCTGCACAGGGTAGTAGCCGCCCTGGAAGGGATTGTGGCAAGACGTCTGGTCCGAGCCCAGATCCACCAGCAGGTCGCCCTTCTCGCGAAGTTCCCTCACCAGTCGCTCCCACAGGTTCACAATGTTGCCGTGGTAGCCAATGCTGGTCGCCTGAAACACAACACACAACGAACGTTTGTTATCACGCTCGCTGAGCCGTCTGTCAACACTCATTTTAAAAGACAATTCTGATTTCATTTATTGCTTATTTTTAAATGCGAACGTTTTATGTTATCAGAATGAAATGTTTGGAAGATAGGAGATGAGGTACTGTCGGAAGCAAAGCTGTGAAGACAGGTCGTCAGATATGCGTGGGTGTCTCAGTCGAGAGTGGGCTACTGATGTCCCTCTGGCACCAAATTTCACCGCAATCCTGCCTGACGCCGCCGTGGACGTGCTACGCGATTGGAAGGTGGTCACAGCCGCTCTTACCCACATTTCGTCCCTTCCTTTGACGGGTGTACGTCGGAGGCCAGAAGTGCGACGCCCAGCGTTGAAATCACGCAACATTCTTATGAGTGGCCGAGGAAAACATTTCACACTCACCACCTCTCAGAATAGACACTAAAAGGCCTCAACGGGTTGCATAAAGGGCGTCAGTGAAACCAATTTCTTTTCTTGGTACTTTTCGCAGTCGAAACCGACAGTTAACAGTGCGATGAGTAGCAAGAGACGTTCTTGACAGTCTTTTATACTGCTGACATCTACCTGACGCTTCAACCCTTGTCTAAGGAGATCGTGGGCTAGCAACTCCACTGAATGTGATGTCACCCCTTTGGTATGCAGTACGACCGCATGTTTTGCTTTTGCGTATAGGTTGGAACCTCTAGGAACCGTTCAAAACCATTCGACTGAATTTGAACATGATCCTAAGCAGCACAGGGCTCTTACGCTCTTTCAGTTCTCTTGTTTCACGCCCTTCTTTGACGTGATCCGAAGGGATGTGAAATTGGTACATGCATGAGCAAAACGGCAAAGGGTCCTTCTGAGAGCCCCCAGTTCGGCAATAACCTTGGTGGCATGCACCTCTATTTACTGAAAATTTAGAAATGTTCCTTTACAGAGAAAACTTTCTAAATAGTGCTGGGCACCTGCAGGACAAGATGAGGTATCAAGTGGTTGCCTGTCACAGCTTCGGAAGTTTTCTCTGTAAAGGCACATTGCAAAAATTTTCAATAAATGGAGGCAGGTGACACCGCGATTATTGCCGAACTGGGGTCTGTCAAATTTAGTCTTATGGTTTTGAATGATCCCCAGTGGTTCTCACCTGTGCACAAGAGCAAAAATTGCGATCCCACTACGCTCCAAAGGAATGGGATCACGTTCAATGGGGCTGCTAGCTCACAATGGTATTAGAGAAATGGTTGAAGCGTCAGGAAGATATCATCAGTATCAAAGATTGTCAAGAAAATCCCTCTGCTGCTTATCGCACTGCGAACTGTCGCTTACAACCGCGAAAAGTCCCAATGAATGGGTGAAATGTGGGCTGTGACGGTATTTTCATCGTGTGGTGTGTCCACGGTGGTGTCAAGCAGAATTGTAGTGAAATCTGGTGCCAGTCAGACTTCATTAACCAACATTACACGCCTGAAACACAACACAGAACAAACTTTTGTTATCACGGTCACCGAACTGTCTGTCAACACTCATTTTAAAAGACAATTCTGATTTCATTTATTGCTTATCTTCAAATGTGAACGTTTTATGTTATCAGAATGAAAGGTTTGGAAGACAGGAGATGATACAGTCGAGGCAAAGATGTGAACACAGCTCCTCAGTCATGCTTGGGTGTCTCAGTCGAGATGCCGGCACTGTAGCTCACCGTGTTCGGTCAGAGGGCTGGGTGTCCTCTGTAATAACAAGACAAGAACAATGACAAACAAGAGCGGAGAAAGAGGGGTAAAGCGCACACATGGAATCTGAGATGCGCAGGTTCGGATCTCGATTGGACTGTGAATTTTTTTTTTAAATGTTCGGTGTCAGTGAAAGTGAACAAGAATTATACGGCCTGTTGAATGGAACAAACTGTCTTATGAGTTATGGATTGAGAGTAAATCCAAGAGAGACGAAAGTAATGAGAAGTTGCAGCAATGAGAACTTCGAGAAACTTAACATCAGAATTAGTTTCAATACCTTCAGCTGCTGACAGGAGTTGATATATATTAACGGGGACAGGTGAAAAGGTGTGCCCTGACCGGGACTCGAACGCGGGATCTCCTGCTTACATGGCAGACGCTCTTTCCATCTGAGTCACCGAGGGCACAGAGGACAGTGCGACTGCAGGGACTATCTCGCGCACGCCCCCCGCGAGACCCACATTCTCACCTTGTATGTCCACACACTACATTCGTAGTGTCCCACCCCAACACACTCATTACTCGTGGAAGACATTGTTACGAAGTACTGTAAGAGTTCGAGGTATATGTGTGCATCCGCACAGAAGAAGAAGGTCATGACCAGTATTGTCATAACTATATACCTATATGGATATGGTGTCTGTTCTTTGGGACATGTCCGAAAGAACAGACGCAATTGATGACCTGCAGCCGTCTAGAACGAAGTTAGAATTAATTTTAATACCTTCAGCTGCTGACGGGGCTTGATATATATCAACGGGGACAGGTGAAAATGTGTGCCCCGACCGGGACTCGAACCCGGGATCTCCTGCTTACATGGCAGACGCTCTATCCAAATGAGCCACCGAGGGCACAGAGGATAGTGCGATATTGGTCATGACCTTCTTCTTCTGTGCGGATGCACACATATACCTCGAACTCTTACAGTACTTCGTAACAATGTCTTCCACGAGTAATGAGTGTGTTGGGGTGGGACACTACGAATGTAGTGTGTGGACATACAAGGCGAGAATGTGGGTCTCGTGGGAGGCGTGCGCGAGATAGTCCCTGCAGTCGCGCTATCCTCTGTGCTCTGGGTGGCTCAGATGGATAGAACGTCTGCCATTTAAGCAGCACATCACGGGTTCGAGTCCCAGTCGGGACATACATTTTCACCCGTCCCCGTTGATATATATCAACTCCCGTCAGCAGCTGAAGATATTAAAAGTAATTCTAATTTCGTTCTAGATGGCTGCAGATCGTCAATGGTGTCTGTTCTTTCGGACATGTCCGAAAGCATCCATATAACGCAGATCTGGTGATCACAAAGTAGGTGACGTTTAGGAATTCTGCTACCTAGGCGGCAAAATAACCCATGATGAACGGAGCGAGGAGGGCACGTCGCCGGCCGCGGTGGTCTAGCGGTTCTAGGCGCTCAGTCCGGAACCGCGCGACTGCTATGGTCGCAGGTTCGAGTCCTGCCTCGGGCAGGGATGTGTGTGATGTCCTTAGGTTAGTTAGGTTTCAGTAGTTCTAAGTTCTAGGGGACTGATGACCACAGATGTTAAGTCCCATAGTGCTCAGAGTCATTTGAACCATTTTTGAGGAGGGCACAAAAGCAGAGTAGCACAGGCAAAAAGGGAATTCCAGGCCAAGAGAAGTCTACTAATACCAAAGGTAGGCCTTTGACTGAGGAAGAAATTTCAGAGAAAGTGCGTTTAAACCACAGTCATGTATGGTAGTGAAACATGGAGTGTGGGAAAACAGGAAAAGAAGAGAATCGAAGCATTTGAGATGTAGTGCTGCGGAAGAACGTTGAAAATTAGCTGGATTGATAAGGTAAGGAATGAGGAGATTCTCCGCAGAATCGGCGAGGAAAAACACTGACAAGAAGAAGGGAGAGGATGGTAGGATAACTGTTAAGATATCAGGGAATAATTTCCATGTATAGGAAGACAGAGATTGGAACACATCCAGCAAATAATTGAGGAAGAAGGTTGCAAGTGCTACTCTGAGATGACGAGGTTGGTATAGAAGAGGAGTTCCTGGGCTACATCAAACCAGTCAGAAAACTGGCAAAAAAAAAAAAAAAAAAAAAAAAAAGTTGTCCACGAAAAGCAAATTCCCGGATTGGATTCGTGACTCGGTCTGGTACACAGTTTTAATCTGCCAAGAAGTTTCATTTTTTGTTAGTATAAACTCTAACGAGTAACAATTTATATTTACTTCTACTGCACATTTAGGCGTTTAAACCTCCATCAAGTGGATTTATGTCAGCTGATAGAACACATGTTTGTTGTGTGTACGACTGTTAGATAACCTGTAACACTGTCCAGTAACAAAAAACAAAAAAATTAAACGTTATTTCAGTACAAGGCTCGACGTTTTATGGAGGTCTTTGATTTGACTGCGAAGGTGAATAGAAATATAGCTACTGTGGTCACGGGCTCCTTTTCTTGTCATGGAATCGTAGGCTTTAGGGAGTACGTTCACGAAAAGCATGCAATACTTAAAAGATGCAGCAGTTCCGCAATTGTGAAGATATAATAACGAAATTTGGTACCATGATTTACATGAAATTAACACATTTATTCTGAAGTTACTTTGATTGTCTATACTTACGTTTTTTATGGAATGTAGAAATTTTACTTTCAAAAAATAATATATGTACTTTTTCTCGAAAACTATTCAAGAGATTTCGACAAAATTTTCTCTGTTTAATCTCTCTGCATATAATAAACTTCTCTCGTGTGGTTTATTGTATATAGCAAATAGGATAATTTTAATAATTTTGTAAATGTGATTATGTAAGTATGATATAAAAATCATGCAAAATTACTAGCACTTTACCCCATATCTGACCTTAAATTCAGAATTCGAAAATTTACTCTTGGGACAACATTAATTGAGTTTGTGGAAATAAGTGTACAAAATTTCATAATTCTAGCTTTCATAGGTTCTGAGGAAAGGGTACATAAACTTAAAAAAACATAATTTTCAGGAAATGCAATTTAAGGTTCAACCTAAAGTTTTTTATGTCATTTCTTCAGTAGGCCCCAGATTTGTACTCAGGGTCCTCTTTCGATTCAAAGCTTCTATTCTGATTTCTTGTTTTCTGCCTCGTTTCCTTTAGTAGATCTTCAATTGAATTCACAGCTCCAGAGAAGCGTTGTAAGTCTGTTTTTCTCAAGATGTCTTGAATGAAATTTCCTATGTTGAGGCCCTTTCTCTCTAATGCCTTTATGTTTCCCGCGTTCTCTTCAGCGAATACAAGAACTCTACCATAAGTTCAACTCTGATAATTGTAGCAGATGAAAATGTGATTTTAGGGCGCCGTTTCTATGTGAGTGAATTTAGAGACTCATTTGGATTCTGGGTTTTTCCTTCAACACACTTTAGAAGCACAGATTCAGCTTGGTGGGCTTCATAGCATCGAGGATGCATTTTAGAAGCCTCTCCTTGTGCGTGTAGTCGTTGCTATCCCTCTGAGTATGCAAATATTTACACTAGCTAATGTTGGACAGATAATGAGTAGGATGTTAATTTGTTGATATCATGTGGAAAGATGCAGCCCATACTCACTTTTCGTGTTTTTTACACTGGATAGTTTGTCTCCGACATCCTTACCATAATAAATTTGAAGAGTTTCTATCATCTTTATTGCTTCTTCATAATCAATGCACCTGATTTTTTATTGTTTCTAAGTTGTGGAACAGAATGGCAGACGATCTATAAAACCAAAATGTATGTATCAGCTTCTAGATGTACCCCGTGCAAGTTTGCTTGAAAGTAATCCACGGAATCATTGTTCACAGAGCTAGTATTGACGTGTTGTTTCAAAAAGTGGGCAGGCAAGAAGGTCACGTCACTAATTATTTATTTTTTAGGCACATCAGATGCTATATCGTCGATGAAACTCTGAGGAAATATTGTTCATGAGTTCTACTAACAAATAAAAAATGAACTGCAAATAGACATTTTCGGTCAACTTTGTATACATTCCTCCTTAACAAACCACAGCTGTCATAATCAAAACTGCTCACTCTTTCTCTCTCTCTCTCTTTCTCTCTCTCTCTCTCTCTCTCACACACACACACACACACACACACACACACACACACACAATATCAGTGTAATATTATAATAATAACTAAAGAATTACATAAAAGTGCCACTGTCTGCAACATTATTATTTACGTTTTTTGCATTTATTAGCTTCTAACACGCAGTGTTTGGTTACTTCAGGTGCATGCAAAGTGTACCTGATCTCTATCTGATCTAACTGCTGCTAGGAATGAAGCCTGTGACTACGGGAGGTATTTACATGCAATCAGAGAGAGCTATAAAACTTTGAGCATTTTGTGTCTTGCTATCAGATGATGGCATAAGTCACCCAAACGTCATACACACAACACATATATGTCTAATTAACTGCCATAAATCTATCTTATGATCGAGGTTTAATCTTACGAGAAGCGTAGGGGCTATAAAAGTAAATAATAAATGGTTACATTTAACTTGTAGTTTCAGGTGGTACTGCATAATTTTTGACTCTCACCCTTAACATAATCAGAATAGAAGATATAAAAACGATTGACGATAAAATAAACCAAAAATTGAAATTGCATTTAGAAATAACTTACAGCCCAAGAAAGAACATTATTATTTAAGAAAAATGGAAAAATCTAACGGTCGATCAAAAAGTTTCCGTCTAAGAGCTTGCTATGTAACGTACAAACGTACAGCGACTCCGATGCGGGTATACAAGCACCGACATGTAGGAAGATTAGTGTGACATTCATGCCTTTCTGACGTGCATGCGGTAAATGTGGAAACGTAATTTTTTTTTTGAGTCATCAGTCTTCTGACTGGTTTGACGCGTCCCGCCGCGAATTCCTCTCCCGTGCCAATCTACTCATCTCAGAGTAGCACTTGCAACCCACGTCCTCAATTATTTGGTGGATGTATTCCAATCTCTGTCTTTCCCTACTTGGAAATTAGGTCCTCAGTTATTTGCTGGATGTATTCCAATCTCTGTCTTCCTCAACATGGAAATTATTTCCTGATGTTTCAACAACTATCATACCACCCTCTCCCTTCCTCTTGTCACTGTTTTCTTTATATTCCTTTCCTCCCCGGTTCTGCGGGGTATCTCCCCATTCTTTACCTTGTAAGTCCATATGATTTTCAACATTCTTTTGTAGCAGCACGTCTCAGATTCTTCGATTCTCTTCTGTTCCGGTTTTCCCAAAATCCATACCTCATTACCATACGATGCTGTGCTCCAAACGTACGTTCTCAGAAATTTGTTCCTCAATTTAAGGCCTATATTTGATATGAGTAGGCTTGATATTAGTTGGCTAGGAATGCCCTTTTCATCTGTGTCTGTTTTTTATGTCCTCCTTGCACCGTCAACCATGGGTTATTTTGCTGCGTCGGTAGTAGAATTTTTTAATTTCATCTACTTCGTGATCACCAATCGTTCTTCCTGTTCTCATTTCTTCTGTTTCTCATTACTTTCGTCCTTCTTCGATTTACTCTCAATACGCATTCTGTTCTCATTAGACTATACATTTCATTCATCAGATCACGTAATTCTTTTTCGCTTTCACTCAGCAGAGTGATGTCAACAGCGAATCTTATCATCGATATCCTTTCACCTTGAATTTTAACTCCACTCCTGAACATTTCTTTTTTTCCCGTCATTGCATCTTCGAAGTACAGGTTGAAAATTAGTGGCTAAAGACTACATCCCTGTCTTACACCCTTCGTTCTTGGTCATCCACTCTTATTGTTCCCTCTTGGCTCTTGTACATATTGTGCATTACACGTCTTTCCCTACAGCGTACCCCTTTTTCTCTCAGAATTTTGAACATCTTGCACCATTTGACATTGTCGAACGTATTTTGCAGGTCGACGTATCCTCTGAACATGTCTTGATTTTTCCTTAGTCTTTCTTCTATTATCAACCGCAACATCGGACCTGTCTCTCTGGTGCCTTTATCTTTCCTAAAGCCAAACTGATCGTCTTCTGATATATCCTCAATTTTACTTTCTATTCTTCTTTGTGTCATTCTTGTCAGCAACTTGGATGCATGAGTCTTGCCCTGATTGTGCTTATAATCTTCGCACTTGTCCGCTTTCCCAGTCTTAGGGGTTGTGTGGATAATACTTCTCCAAATCTGATGGTATATCTCCAGACTCATACACTCTATACATCAACATCAACAGTGTTTTTTGCCCCTTCCCCCAATGATTTTAGAAATTCGTATGTAATATTATCTATCCCTTATGCCTTATTCGACCTTAAGTCTTCCAAACTTCTTTTAAATTCTGTTTCTTTTACTGGATGCCCCTCACCTTAGCTTCCCTGCACTTCCTATTTATTTCATTCCTAGGGGACTTATATTTATGTATTCCTGGACTTCCCTGAACATTTCTATATTTCCTTCTTTCATCGATCAGTTGAGGTATGCCTTCTGTTACCCATGGTTTCTTGCAGTTATCTTCTTTGTACCTATGTTTTCCTTTCCAACGTCTATGATTGCCGTTTTGAGAGGTGTCCATTCCTCTTCAACTGAACTGCCCACTGAACTAAACCGTATCACACTATCTATATTCTCAGACAACTTCAACCGTTTCTCTTCATTCCTTAGTATTTCTGTATCCCATTACTGTGCATATTAATGCTTTCTGACCGGTCTTCATCACTACTGACTGCCCTTCATCACTACTAAATTATAATCCGAGTTTATATCCCTGTTCGGACGGAGTGTACTTTAGTTTAGTTTAGGGAATCCAGTATTAGAATTAGAATTTAAGAGGGCTTTGAGGGCTTAAGATCAAATAAGGCAGAAGGGATAGACAAAATTCCATCATAATTTCTAAAATCATTGTTGGAAGTGACAACAAGAAGATTATTCACTTTGGTGTGTAGTATGTGTGAAACTGGCGACATACTATCTGACTTAAGGAAAAATATCATTTACACAATTCTAAAGAGTGCAAGAGCTGACAAGTGTGAGAATTATCGCACAATCAGCTTAACTGCTCATGTATCGAAGTTGCTGACAAGAATAATAATCAGAAGAATGGAAAAGAAAATTGTGTTAAATGACGTTCATTTTACTTTTATGAAAGGTAAAGGCACCAGAGAGGGAATTGTGGTGTTGTGTATGATAATGGAAGTAAGACTAAAGAAAAATCAAGACTTTTTATAGGATGTGTCGATCTGAAAAAAGCATTCCCCAATGTCAGATGGTGCAAGATATTCGAAATAATGAGAAAAATGGGGGGAAGCTACTTGGAGAGACGGGTAATATACGATACGTAGAAGAGCCAAGAGGGAATAATGAGAGTGGATGACCAAGAAGGAATGCTCAATTTAAAAAGGGTGTAAGATAGGGATGTCGTTCCCCCCCCCCCCCCCCCCCCCCCCCGCCCCCCACACACACACACTCTTCAATCTGTACATCGAAGAAGCAATGATACATATAAAAGAAAGGTTCAGGAATGGGATTAAAAGGATATCAATGATGTGATTCGCTGTCCGTCCCCGGTAGCTGAGTGGTCAGCGCGACAAAATGTCAGTCCTAAGGCCCCGGGTTCGATTCCAGGCTGGGTCGGAGATTTTCTCCGCTCAGGGACTGGGTGTTGTGTTGTCCTAATCATCATCATCATTTCATCCCCATCGACGCGCAAGTCGCTGAAGTGGCGTCAAATCGAAAGACTTGCACCCGGCGAACGGCCTACCCGACGGAAGGCCCTAGTCACACGACATTTATATTTACATGTGATTCGCTGATGATAAAGCTACCCCGAGCGAAAGTGAAGAAAAATTAGAAGATCTGCTCAATGGAATGAACGCCTAATGAGTACAGAATATGGATTGAGAGTAAATCGAAGAAAGACGAAAGTAATGAGAAGTAGCGAGAAACTTAATATCAGGATAGATGGTCACGAAGCAGATGAAGTTACGGAATTCTGCTACCTAGGCAGTAAAATAGCGAGTGACGGACGGAGCAAGAAGGACATCGATAGCAGACTAGCAATGGCAAAATGGGCATCTCGGGCCGAGAGAAGTCTACTAATATCAAACATATGCCTTAATATGATGGAGAAATTTCTGAAATTTCTGAGAATGTACGTTTGGAGCACAACATTTTGTAGTAGTGAAACATGGACTGTGAGAAAACCGGAAGAGAAGAGAATCGAAGAATTTGAGATGTGGTGCTACAGATGAATGTTGTGTGTGTGTGTGTGTGTGTGTGTGTGTGTGTGTGTGTGTGTGTATGTGTGTGTGTGTGTGTGTGTGTGTTTGTGTGGGTGTGTGTGTGACCTATCCACGAGGGAGGATTAGAACCTTCAGCGGGAGGGACCGCGCTATCCGTCACGTGGCGCCTTAAACCACGCGGCCGCTCCGCGCGGCTGACGAATGTTGAAAATTAGGTGGACTGATAAAGTAAGGAATGAGGAGGTTCTGCACAGAATCTGAGAGACAAGGAGTATGTGGAAAACACTGACTAGGAGAAGGGACAAGAGGACGAGATGACGAGGTTAGCACAGGAGAAGAGAAGAATTGGTGGAGGGCCGCATCAAACCAGTCAGATGACTGATGACTATATAAAAAAAAAAAAAAGGGCAGCGGACGACTTTCAATCTGTGGCATTTTGCAGCAAAATCGGTCAAGTCAACGTCACAGCACGATCAGTCAACTTCAAAAGTGGTCTTGTGATTCCGCCGGATGCATAAAGGGCTCAAATAGTGACCAGTCTCGTGGACAACGATATGCAGAATTGACTGAACTGCTGAAGGGAATCAATGAAGTATGGGTACTCAAATTTATACTACAATGAAGACAGCCACCACTCACTGAGCAAATTTGGCTGGTACGTAAAGTGGCAGCGTCAGTTTCGATTCCTGTGTGTCTGCACTCGCACACATTTTGCAGCAGTGTGTACCAAAGTAAGCAGCCCTTCTCTCGCTAGATCAAACACTTCGGACAGCGAATCGAACGCTGTAAATGATTTAATGTGCGGAATGTCATTCTCTCAGTATACGGAATGAAACCCTTCTTTGTTACTTCATTTACTATATCCCGTCTTTGTTTCGCAGTAATGGACTACGTGGTAGTTTGAAGGACCAGAAGAATTCGTTTATGGCAACTTTTGATAGGTAAACGAGACACTAAGAGCTGGTAAAAGTGACACGTTTTGGGAAAATGATAGCAAGAGGCTACAAGCATAACGATTGTGCTCTTGGAAGTGAAAACCAACTCTCTAACTAGATGAGAACATCGAATCGTGAGACACCAAGGAATTGTCAGCGGAAGGCAATGTGGATGGTAAACACTATAGAGGCAGACCAAAGCTTGACTAGAGTAAGCAGTTTCAGGTGGCTGTACAGTCTGTCCGTCCTTTATAAGTAGCGCCAATAGGATGTTTCACATGGTTAGTCCGACCCTTCCGCAGCGCGCCATTTGAATCACTGGCGACGCAGTTTGCAGACACGCTCAGGGTGTATTTATGTTGATATTGCACGAAACACAGAATTTAGTAAATAATACGAATGGGGGAAGAAACGTACACGAACAGAATGTGCGTACGTCACTGCATGCTCGTTTGCACTGATAGACGGGAAACTGATTCTCAGCCGCCATGTACGGCAGCTGTAGCGCCCCTCTCCCCCGCCGCGAGCGGTGCTCGCCCTTCAGTTTACGAACAGACTGTACACCACAGCAGCGGAGTGGACGAGCTACTGACCTCCTTTTTGCGGCGGGCCTCCCTGATGCGCTGGATCAGCTTGTTGAGATCGCCCTCCACCTCGCACAGCCAGCCCTGGCGTAGCCGCTTCTGCAAAGCCTCTTCGCTCACCTGTGTCACCAAAGAGCAAAACAATTACCACGACTTCGTCGCTTATACGTGCCACAGCATGACACCGACTCCACGTCTCTCTGAAACTGTGTGAGAAGCTGGAAAGTGTAACATTTCTGCACCTTGGAGATATACACCACTGGCTATTAAAACTGCAACACCAAGAAGAAATGCAAATGATAAACGGGTATTCATTGGACAGATATATTATACTAGAACTGACATGTGATTACGTTTTCACGCAATTTGGGTGCATAGATCCTGAGAAATCAGTACCCGGAACAACCACCTCTGGCCGTAATCACGGCCTTCATACACCTGGTCATTGAGACAAACAGAGCGTGGATGGTGTGTACAAGTACAGCTGCCTATGCAGCTTCATACCACAGTTCATCAAGAGTAGTGACTGGCGTATGTCCGCAGCTCGTGGTCGTGCGGTAGCGTTCTCGCTTCCCGCGCCTGGGTTCCCGGGTTCGATTCCCGGCGGGGTCGGGGATTTTCTCTGCCTCGTGATGACTGGGTGTTGTGTGCTGTCCTTAGGTTAGTTAGGTTTAAGTAGTTCTAAGTTCTAGGGGACTGATGACCATAGATGTTAAGTCCCATAGTACTCAGAGCCATTTTGACTGGCGTATTGTGACGAGCCAGTTGCTCGGCCACCACTGACCAGACGTTTTCAATTGGAGAGAGATCTGGAGAATGTGCTGGCCAGGGCAGCAGTCGAACATTTTCTGTATCCAGAAAGGCCCGCACAGGACCTGAAACATGCGGTCGTGCATTACCCTGCTGAAATGTATGGTTTCGCAGTGATCGAATGAAGGGTAGAGCCACGGGTCGTAACACATCTGAAATGTAACGTCCACTGTTCAAAGTGCCGTCAATGCGAACAAGAGGTGACCGAGACGTGTAACCAATGGCACCCTATACCATCACGTCGGGTGATACGCCAGTGCGGCGATGACGAATACACGCTTCCAATGTGCGTTCACCGCGATGTCGACAAACACGGATGCGACCATCATGATGCTGTAAACAGAACCTGGATTTATCCGAAAAAATGACGTTTTGGCATTCGTGCACCGAGGTTCGTCGTTGAGTACACCATCGCAGGCTCTCCTGTCTGTGATGCAGCGTCAAGGGTAACAGCAGCCATGGTCTCCGAGCTGATAGTCCATGCTGCTGCAAACGTCGTCGAACTGTTCGTGCAGATTGTTGTTGTCTTGCAAAAGTCCCCATCTGTTGACTAAGGGTCGAGACGTGGCTGCACGATCTGTTACAGCCATGCGGATAAGATCTCTGTCATCTCGACTGCTAGTGATACGAGGCCGTTGGGATCCAGCACGGCGTTCCGTATTACTCTCCTGAATCCATCAATTCCATATTCTAGTAACAGCCATTGGATCTTGACCAACGCGAGCAGCAATGTAGCGATACGATAAACCGCAATCGCGATAGGCTACAATCCGACCTTTATCAAAGTCGGAAACGTGATGGTACGCATTTCTCCTCCTTACACGAAGCATCACAACAACGTTTCACCAGGCAATGCCGGTCAACTGCTGTTTGTGTATGAAAAATAGGTTGGAAACTTTCTTTATGTCAGCACGTTGTAGCTGTCGCCACCGGCGCCAATCTTGTGTGAATGCTCTGAAAAAGCTAATCAATTGCGTGTCACATAATCTTCATCGTGTCGGTTAAATTTCCCGTCTGTAGCACGTCATCTTCGTGGTGTAGCAATTTTAATGGCCAGTAGTGTAGCTTTAGTCCCACATATCACATCTCAGTTGAGCAAAGTTGCAGTAGGTGTTGTATGACAGCGTAAGGTGGAGTGAGACAAGAATGTTAGATGCTGCAACCTGGTTACAGCAATCGCGGGAAAATGCACCAACTGAATAAACTTCTGTTCTCTCAGCCCACTGTAGTAAAAGATGGAGGGATTATCCTCTTGACTGCCCGTCAAAACTCATATTTTCGATTATTAATCATTGCTAAATTCATCCTCAGATTTTGTTCGTAATAATGTGGCAGGACGCCATAGTACTACGCTATCATTACGTAATCAAAACAACATCTAATTATTAACTTTAAGCAGACAGCTAAATAATTAAAAAGACCCGAATCACTTACAAGAGAACATTCCCAAGTATCAACAAATGATCTTGATGAAACTCGGCGGGTGCGTAGAGGGCGCATAGTAGTACAGTATGTAATTCTTAGCTTGCGCCCAATTTCATTTTTAAGGGGTAAAACATCAACCAAAAGTCAATCTGACGTTTTAGGTTTAGAGGGAATATCTTCGAAACGATGATAATAAGAAATGTTTTTCCTATAAAAGGTGGTATGTATTTACTGTTCTTGAACACTGTATAGTCAACTTTTGTAATAATTTGAAATTTTGCAAAATACTTGAACACCATTAATTAATTGTGAAAATTGAAAACTTTTCTGACAACATAAAGAAGCTTTCAAGCCACACACGTCCCTGTGCAACAAACCTGGTTTCTGAAATACCACTTTTGGAAAATAAGCTGTACATAATGTGCTGCCAGGATATTTTCGGTACACCTAATTAAAATATCTGAGCTACTACTATTACTATCCTAATTATTTATTTTAATATTTGTTTTATATTTTAAATATTATTTGCGTTTTACATTCATAGGCGTTCTGTTTTTGTTTTTTTTTTGGTTTACCGTTTCACGTATGTGTATTTTGTTAATTGAAAATAATAAGTAACTCATTATTATAATAGAAAATAATTGAAATAATGATAATCTTTACAAAAAATGCTTAAAGCATATCAGTTTGTACACCATGTGCATATAATGAACGAAATTTGTTAACGTAATATACACGACGGAGAAGATAATGTAAAACAAAATTCAGATGGATTTCAAATTGTCACGGGTGAACCTCTAAATATCCTAATTTGTATCAGGCATATTTCAGTACATTGGTAAGCCTTAGCAAAGCGAATTGATTATGTACTAATAACTGCAGCTTGATTATGATACTACTCAAATGGAGATTGGTATCATAATCATTAAAAACAACTAGATATGAACTTCTCCTCACAAAGTTCTCCCAACCTCGAAAGCTGCATACACACCACGGCTGTACCTGTGCCGTCGAATCCTTTTGTAGTTACCAGATGAACAAGTTCCTTGTCCTCAACTATGATGCTCTAAACGGTTCTTTCACACTGATCGCCTCATGAATTTAACAATAATAAAGACCTTTCTCCTTCACTTGGAAAGAAAACATCAAATATCTTTCGACCTGGCAAGACGTTTGTTTGCTGGATTTCGATTCTGTCAATAGGACTTTCGGGACTACAAAGAGAAATTGCCTACTTCTCGGTCCAAAGTCACCATAATTTTCTTTCAGACCTATGAAAGCCGGGAGTCAGGGTGAAAAAAAAAAAAAAAAGGTTTGAGCGTCATATCCGAGGACAAGAAACATCTGGTCAACGCAAAGCTCTCGATGGTACAGGTAGAGTCGTTAAACGTATACGGCTTTCGATGTTCGAAGAACTACGTGTAAATATTTTCAGATCTACCTCTGTTGAATGGTTATGAAGTTAGCTGGAACCTGAAAAAAAAAAAAAAAAAAAATGGTTCAAATGGCTCTGAGCACTATGGGACTCAACTGCTGAGGTCATTAGTCCCCTAGAACTTAGAACTAGTTAAACCTAACTAACCTAAGGACATCACAAACATCCATGCCCGAGGCAGGATTCGAACCTGCGATCGTAGCGGTCTTGCGATTCCAGACTGTAGCGCCTTTAACCGCACGGCCACTTCGGCCGGCCTGAAAAACAATTCAATTAAGCTAAGCTAAGTCAGTAGTACATAACAAATTGTCTTAGCCTAGGCTTACCAACGAATTGTAATGTGCCTGCCACAGTTCCGATATTTAGAGCCACCCGTCACAATTTGAAATCCAGCAGAATCTTGTTTTGTGTCCTTCACTATCGTGTATATTACTTGAGGAAATTTCGTTCATTTTGTGTGCATGATGTAAAAAACATTATGTCTGAACAATTTCCTTACACATTATCATGTTGTTGTTGTGGTCTTCAGTCGTGAAACTGGTTTGATGCAGCTCTCCATGCTACTCTATCCTGTACAAACTTCTTCATCTCCCAGTACCTATTGCAACCTACATCCTTCTGAATCTGTTTAGTGTATTCATCTCTTGGTCTCCCTCTACGATTTTTACCCTCCACGCTGCCCTCCAAAACTAAATTGGTGATCCCTTGATGCCTCAAAACTTGCCCTACCAACCGATCCCTTCTTCTAGTCAAGTTATGCCACAAATTTCTCTTCTTCCCAATTCTGTTCAATACCTCCTCATTAGTTACGTCGTCTACCCATCTAATCTTCAGCATTGTTCTGTAGCACCACATTTCGAAAGCTTCTATTCTCTTCTTGTCTAAACTATTTAGCGTCCATGTTTCACTTCCATACATGGCTAAACTACACACAAATACTTTCAGAAACGACTTCCTGATACTTAAATCTATACTCGATGTTAACAAATTTCTCTTCTTCAGGAACGCTTTCCTTGCCATTACCAGTCTACATTTTATATTCTCTCTGCTTCGACCATAATCAGTTATTTTGCTCCCCAAATAGCAAAACTCCTTTACTACTTTAAGTGTCGCATTCCCTCAGCATCACCCGATTTAATTCGACTACATTCCATTATCCTCGTTTTGCTTTTGTTGATGTTCATCTTATACCCTCCTTTCAAGACACTGTCCATTCCGTTCAGCTGCTCTTCCAGGTCCTTTGCTGTCTCTGACAGAATTACAATGTCATCGGCGAACTTCAAAGGTTTTATTTCCTCTCCATGGATTTTAATTCCTACTCCGAATTTTTCTTTTGTTTCCTTTACTGCTTGCTCAATATACAGATTGAATAACATCGGAGATAGGCTGCAACCCTGTCTCACTCCCTGCCCAAACACTGCGTCCCTTTCATGTCCCTCAACTCTTGTAACTGCCATCTGGTTTCCGTGCAAATTTTAAATAGCCTTTCGCTCCCTGTATTTTACCCCTGCCACCTTCAGAATTTGAAAGAGAGTATCCCAGTACACATTATCATTACTGTAATTATTTCCTGTGATAATAATGGGTTAATTATATTTCTAGTTAACAAAATACACACACGTGAAAAAGTAAACCAAAAGACAAAAACAAAAGCCATGAATGTGAAATGTAAATAACAGCTTAAAACATAAAGCAACTGTAAGTTGTTATAGTTTATGTTGTAACAAAAGTTTTCATTTTTCACAATTAATTAATAGAGGTGGGGTATTTTGCAAAATTTCAAATTATTATAAAAGTTCATTACACAGTTTTCAAGAACATTAATTACATATCAACTTTTACATAAAAAACATTTTTTACAGATAACCGTTTCGAAGATATTCCCTCTAAACCAGAATGCCAAATTCCATTTCGATGGGCGTTTTACCTCTTGAAGATGAACTTGGCACAAGCAGAGAAATACGTACTGCACTACTTTGCCCCCTCTACATTCTCTCCAAATTTCATCAAGGTTGTTTGTTGACTCTTGGGAAAGTAACCTTGTTGGTGTGTAATCGACTTCGTACCGAATGACCGACTAGCGAGTGCAGACTGGTACTGCGTTTAGGAAACAGAAATTTGGTTTGTGGTATGGTAATAATAGTTGTTACTCAGTTTGGAAGTGATAAATAATTGTATTTTGACAAGCAACAGTGATTGGCAGATTTGTATTTTCTTTAGGCGTGCGCTTGATTACGTGATATAGTGTTCAGTTTGCTATTATATCTGAACAAATGTGCACAGTACAAATATCTGGGATCTCTACAACCTGGAGGTCTACGTGCTACCTCTGTGCTGGACGACATTATCACTTTAGGACGCCACGTCGGTACACATGTTAGAAATTCTGTGCTTTATTGCAGCAACACATACAAGGCCAGTTACACGTCCTGATATTACACCACAAATGCAGACAGTTGAATGACATCTGTGGAACAGGGAATGGAATCGCACTGCTGATTATTTTTTCTCGTTGGGGTCGGTAACGCCGTAAAAGTGTCCGATTGTAGAAAGGAAATTTTATGACGACAACGTTTTCACAATAAAAGAGACAAACTAAGAAATACTGGAATTTTACGAATCAAATTTTGTGAGCGGGAGAGACCGACATATAGAAGATAATATAAGAAAGAATGTATCTGAGCACCCAATTATCCCGGTGTATCGATACTAACACAAGCGTTGTCACAGGTAGTGGACAAAACTCCTCACATGTCCAGGAGCCAAGCAAGGACGTTCTGAGTTTTCAATGCTTAACATATATGTTGGTGATTTAGCAACAGTATCAAAAGGAAACAGCCTCACTTCGAGCGTAAAACGTGTGGACTCCACATATCCCAACAGTTCATTACGTTGATAATCGACTGTTACATTGAGGGTGAAATACGATTTGTATAATACATGAAACTTCCTGGTAGATTAAAACTGTGTGCCGAACCGAGACTCGAACTCGGGACCTTTGGCTTTCGCTGGCAAGTGCTCTACCGTCTTTTTTTTATCTCATTTTGTTTTATATTGTTCGTTGAATTTGTTCGGAGCGGACATCCGATGACACCCGTTTAGGTTCTTCGTTGATCCACTCAAATGGTTCAAATGGCTCTGGGCACTATGGGACTTAACAGCTGAGGTCGTCAGTCCCGTAGAACTTAGAACTACTTAAACCTAACTAACCTAAGGACATCACACACATCCATGCCCGAGGCAGGATTCGAACCTGCGACCGTAGCGGTCGCGCAGTTCCAGACTGAAGCGCCTAGAACCGCTCGGCCACACCGGCCGGCTGATCCACTCACTCAGGGTAGCTAGCCCTCTGACCGAACACGCTGAGCTACCCAAACACGACTCACGACCCGTCCTCACAGCTTTAATTCCGCCAGTACCTCGTCTCCTCGGTCCAGAGTTCGAGTCTCGGTCCGGCACACAGTTTTAATCTGCCAGGAAGTTTCGTATCAGAGTACACTCCGCTGCGGAGTGAAAATTTCATTCTGTATAATATACTGTGTGTTTCGTTAGGTAAGCTCCACTACAAGCTTGAAAATTTTGACCACTGAAACTAATGTTATGTTGATCATGGGAAAACATTCTAGTAGTTAAAACCTTGTAGTGTATGGGAATGGAACTCGAAATCAGGAGCCAGACATTCACCAGCAATGCTTTTACTGCTGAAATATGGCAGCAACGACCCACATCGCACCTCAGAGCTTCACTTTCTAGTACCCACTCCTAGTACTTACATTCCACTCTGGGTGTCATTCCACCAGAAACCTCCGTTGTCACAATACCACCAGAACATCATTTCCAGTACTTGCCCTGTGATGTAACTTAAGAAGATGACAAAAATTTAATAAACAACACCAATATCCAACGGATGAAGTCCGTATGCAGATAGAAAGATGAAATCTCGCCAGATGAAAGGCAATCAATAATTCCCTTACCACGCATAACCATCGTCTCACTATGTCTTACATAAACCACCCCACAAGCATATAATCCTACCTATGCTCATTGTATGTCACATAGTATTAGCATGATCACAACAACAATGAGGACCAAAAACCATGCAGAGAAGTTCTACAGACTGTTGAGTAACTGCACAGGTGAATAATGCCGATGACAGGATATAAGTACGTCGAAAAACACACGCGATGATATATTCCGCTTGTCAACAGCGGTCAATTAAAGCAGATGGTAGAGTTTTTATAAGGGATGTTTACATGTGATGAAACGGGCGCTCTGCCACGTGTGTCATCCCCTTGCGCCGGATAAAGATGCATAAACCTATCGTCTGATCGTGTGTAATTGGGTTACCCAAACCCATACATTACCACCCCATTATTTACTCGATCTGTTCATCGAATCTTCAGTATTATTCTACAGTTACTGCGAAGAGATTATCTTCCTATGCAACTATTAAAATGCGTTAAAGAAGCCAGGTAACTGAATTCTCTGAGATGGATTTTCCTTGCTGAGAAGTGTCTAGCAGATCAAGGACACCACAGGTTCTCGGAAATGACCACCCTGAAGGTCAGATCATGGCGCAGGTCAGCTTCCGAGAGCAGTAAAGGACACGTCCCAGTCCCGGCAAGAGGTGCCTAACAAGGGCAGCACACCGAATTCTGTCTCAGCAAATCACAGAACAGAGATAATTAGAGTAATACAGTTACATTGAAGGCTAGCGTATACAAGAGAGGAAAAGTAGCTTAAGATGTAAACAAGTCTTACTGTGACAAAAAATCTTAATTTAATACAACCAAATATTAAAAAATAATGGCAAAATCAGAGTGGAGACTACGCACCCTGTGAGTGGCAGGCTCTTCTTAAGAAATACTGACCAATAGGGATGTGCCATCTGTTCAAGAGTCTTTCTGATCTCCCAAGTAAACGTGGTAAGGTTCACAGCTAGCAAGGACTTGGTGGCTGACTTCTCGTGCAGCCATTGGTGCAGCCTTTGGTAGAGTGAAGGAGGCGGAGAGGTATGTCGACTTGGTAATCAATAAAGATGTGGAAAGTAGTTTCGGTCGTAAAACTTAGACGTTTATATTTCTGTTACAATTGTGAGATTTTTGAGAACAGAATTACTGTGGGCCTTGAGCAGCGCTATTAGATGTTTACTACTGCCGCTCTAAATTTCTTGCAGGAGTACAGAGGCACGGTCATAATTTGTCATATTATGAATAAAAAACACACGACACTGGTGTAATGTTCTACAATATTCATTATTTTACAAACGGGTTTTCGGCTGTTACGTCATCGTCACATGCAAATGTAAATATGGGTGACTGTGAAATTCTTGTGGGAGCAAAGATTTTAAAACTTGGTGTATCTACTGAGGATCTCAATAGGCTTTCAAAGATGACAATTGCTAATGTTTGATTTAGGTCTAAGACGACAGGAATTATTTCAGTAAAATGCAATGTAAAACTATCTAGCTTAGAAAAAAAAAGTGAAACTTTAAATAATATATGACTCGACAAATTAAAACAACTATTCTGAACAGAAAATATGAGTTGAATAATTTACAGTAAACTTTTACGTCGTGTTCCAAGGGGGTGATTGAACATGATAATCTTGACCTGAACAGGTCCAATATTAAAAACAAGTGTGAAGTAACAGATTAGTGAGACAACTGTAATTATTGAAAGTAAAATTTTAAGGAGAAAGTGAAGCAATAGTAACTGAAATAAAGGAAAATGAGGCATATGAGTAGGAGAGGTAATTTACAAAGTGTTCTGACTGGGATTGTTAGCAATATTTGCGGTTAGAAGTGGTGAGTAATGGAACTTTGTATGATCATTCTGTACTATGCCTGGTAAGTAGACATTTGTCTATGAATTTCGATTATTTCAATGTAATACATTTTCTTTCCTTTGTGGATTTTATGCAGGACCTCGTGTTTCATCCTGTAACTGTGCCCTTCTTTAAGCAGGTGTTCTACAAAAGTAGAGCCTTCTCTAGGTCCCTTTTCTTCAAGCGGGTGGTTATTCTACTGCCAGACTGTCCTACATAGAAAGTGTCACAGTTAAAAGTAATTTAGGATTTTACAATCTTTTCCAAAGTTGATGTGCTGTCTTTAACATCGGGCAAAATGTGTCCAGTCGTGCTGTGGACATAAAATTACGTTTTGTAGTTACTTTATGTAACTTTTCTAGCAGACATTCAGAAAGACGTTTCCTAAATATGGAATAATGCACCATTTACTAACGTTTTGAGGTGGTGGGTCGAGTGCAGTGTAAAGAATAGAGCACACCCCCTGTTTTTTTTTTTTTTTTTTTTTTTTTTTTTTTTTTTTTTTTTTTTTTTTAGCATTTGGATTCCAACAAGGCAAGAGTGTAACCGTTCCTTGATGCTACTTGTTTCTTTGAATTTAATTCATTGTGAGTGTTGTTATCGTTTGTGGATGAATATTAGACTTCCTACCATTGAATGGAAGACAACATGTTTGTGGGTTGCTCGGTGCTGAGAATTGGCAGGTATTACAATATCAGTGGTGGCGAGTTTACTGTAAATGTAGAAAGTATGAATGCAATCACTGATATCTATGGTTAGGTCTAAATAATTTGTAGAGCTATCCTAAAACTTCATTGTGAATTTTAAATTGTTGTACTTAGAATTTAAGTGCTTGAAGAATGTCTGAAGTTGTCTGATAGTACCTGTCCATAAGCACAACATATAGTTAAACCATCAATCAGCATCGAAGACAATGAGTTATTTTCCAAGGAATGGCTTTCAAAATTGTCAATGAAGATGTGCGCTAGGACTGTGCTGAGGCAGGATCCCTTAGCTAGGTCATCTATCTGTATGTATATATTGCCACTGAAACAGAGATAATGTTACGTCAGACAAGTGCGTGTTACTAATCTTTTGTCATATGTTATAAGTGCATTAACTCCTGATTTATCAACTAAGTCCGTGAGAATGTCTGGGAGTCCAGAACAGGTACATCTGTGAATAACTAGCGTGAAAAGAAACTAGCTTGGCACTAGAGTCGATTTGGATGTTTTTTTACTTGTTCACTAAGTCAGCTGAATTGAGAATACTAGTGCTAAGTTTAAACTTAATCCACACCGACTGCATGCTAAATAAATAAACGCACCGCTAGAGGAGCACAATCGATAGCTGCCTCCAACGATGTACAACTTCTTACATGGTGTGCGGAAATTCATTGTAAAAAGCACAGCTCTTTTTCATTCAGAGATTCCAACAGTATTGGTAATGTGGGCTTGTGGCAACAGCGGAGAATACACTACCTGATCAAAAGTATGCATAATTCAACGCTAGATGTCACGAAAGACGTACCAGCCAGTATAAAATGAGGTGGGCAGTACTGAGTTGACAGTAAAGAAACAGTAACAGCAGAAGGTTAGGTTAGCTGACTGGCTTCGAATCTGGATTAGCCATTTAAAGTCACCTGAGCAACAGGTGACATCATGGACGAATCAGCCCTTTACTGCTGCCAAGTTGACTGTTGGTGATGTGACTGTGAAGTGAAAACGAGAAGGAACAACCACAGCTAAACCAAACCACACATCATGAACTGCAGGACAAGGGACGTGTTCTATTTCGGTGAACGGTTGTAAGAATTGCACGAAAATCAGCGGAAGGATTCGCACGTGAGTTCGAAAGTGCAGCCAGCAGTCCACCTAGCACAATGACTGTGCGTTAGATCTGGAGAATGTGCTGACCAGGGCAGCAGTCGAACATTTTCTGTACCCAGAAAGGCCCGTACAGGACCTGCAACATGCGGTCGTCCATTATCCTGCTGAAATGTAGAGTTTCGCAGGGATCGAATGAAGGGTAGAGCCACGGATCGTAATACATCTGAAATGTAGCGTCCTCCGTTCAAAGTGCCGTCTATGCGAACAAGAGGTGACCGAGACGTGTAACCAGTGGCACCCCATATCATCAAGCCGGGTGATACGCCAGTATGGCGATGACGAATATACACTTCCAATGTGCGTTCACCGCTATGTCGCCAAACACCGATGCGACCATCATGATGCTGTAATCAGAACCTGGATTCATCCGAAGAAATGACGTTTTGGCATTCGTGCACCCAGGTTCGTCGTTGAGTACACCATCGCAGGCGCTCCTGTCTTTGATGCAGCGTCAAGGGTAACCGCAGCCATGGTCTCCGAGCTGATAGTTCATGCTGCTGCAAACGTCGTCGAACTGTTCGTGCAGATGGTTGTTGTCTTGCAAACGTCCCCATCTGTTGACTCAGGGATCGAGACGTGGCTGCACGATCCGTTACAGCCATGCGGATAAGGTGCCTGTCATCTCGACTGCTAGTGATACGAGGCCGTTGGGATCCAGCACGGCGTTCCGTATTACCCTTCTGAACCCACCGAGTCAATATTCTGCTAACAGTCATTGGATCTTTACCAACGCGAGCAGCAATGTCGCGATACGATAAACCGCAATCGCGATAGGCTACAATCCGACCTTTATCAAAGTCGGAAACGTGATGGTACGCATTTCTCCTCCTTACACGAGGTATCACAACAACGTTTCACCAGGCAATGCCGGTCAACTGCTGTTTGTGTATGAGAAATCGGTTGGAAACTTTCCTCATGTCAGCACGTTGTAGGTGTCGTCACCGGCGCCAACATTGTGTGAATGCTCTGAAAAACTAATCGTTTGCTTATCAAAGCATCTTCTTCCTGTCTGTTAAATTTCGCGTCTGTAGCACGTCATCTTCGTGGTGCAGCAATTTTAATGGCCAGTAGTGTATTTAGAAGTAGATGTAGATGAAACAGGACAATAGCGACTGGAGGCGTTTAGTGGTGTTGGACGCGATTTTACTTCTTTTGAAGTGACTGAAAGCGTACAGCGCACCGGTGATCCAATGAATCGTGTGTATGGAGAGTTTAGTTCAGGTTGGAGGTGGTTTTGTGCTGTTTTGAGGGTGTTTCTTACACCTACACTTTTGACGAGATAATGTACGTCCATTTCTGCAGTGAGACTGCAAGTAGAGTGATCACGCCGAACGACGCACAGAAGGCCAGCAGCACAGTGGATCTCTCGCCGCGAGGACGTCTCCGGCTTGGCTGATGGCATCGCAGCCAGTGGCACGCGGCCCGCGCTCCTCCGGGGCCGGTCGTCGTTCGTTAATCGAGAGCGTCTGCCCGCTCGACAGGTAATAACTCAGCCCGTGCCGTCGCGTCCCCCGGCTCCTTCCTGCCCACCTTAATAACGGGCCGGCCAGAGGAATTGATTATCGGGAGTTAGGCCGCTTCCTCTCCGTTAATACTCTTAATAAGTACCGCGCGCGGCGCCGCCGACTTCACGAGCGGCGGTTGTGACGGCACTGATGGATGTTCCGGTGCTGCGCATCCGTCAGCGCTGCTGTCACGTCCAACTACGGCACAATTGGCTGCAACAGATTCAGCCGGTGGATGGGAACATAATTAATGACATGTGTCTGGGCTTACATCTGAATCTAAGTGCAGTCAGCCGTTGCGAGTCACGTGTGCGAAAGACTACATCATTTTCCGCTTCCATTCCACGAGGTATGTCTGCGACCCGTAGCATGAAGACTCCATAAATCACATATAAATACGATTAAACTGCTGAAAAAAGTTAGCTCAGCTATTTGTTACAAAAAACCTAATGTGTCCATTGGCTAGTAGACTGGATTGGATTGTTTTGTGGGAAGAGACCACACAGCGAGGTCATCGGTCTCGTCGGATTAGGGAAGGACGAGGAAGGAAATCGGCAGAGCCCTTTCAAAGGAACCATCCCGGCATTTGCCTGGAGTGATTTAGGGAAATCACGGAAAACCTAAATCAGGATGGCCGGAGACGGGATTGAACCGTCGTCCTCCCGAATGCGAGTCCAGTGTGCTAACCACTGGCTAGTAGACAAATTTGACTTCACTGTGCTAGATATGAAGTACCCCAGGATCACTCACCCATGCTTTGTCATATTCTGTTCTTCTTTCATTTCGAAATAGGTTCTCTTGCCGTTTCCGTTTGTTACCAGTATTAACTTTCCATTTTCTCCTAGATCATGTGTAAGGTTTTCATCTTCCTAGTTAATACACTGAAGTGACAAACGTCGTGGGATGGTGATATGCATGTATATAGATGGTGGTAGTATCGCGTACACAAGGTATAAAAAGGTCAGCGCATTGGTGGAGTTGTTATTTGAACTCAGGTGAGCTATGTGAAAAGGTTTCCAACGTGATTGTGGCCACAGGACGGGAATTAACAGGCTGTGAACGCGGAATGGTAGTAGGAGCTAGATGAATTGCACATTCCATTTCGGAAATCGTTAAGGAATTCTGTATTCCGCGATCCACATTGCCAAGAGTGTGCCGAGAATACCAGATTCCAGATATTTCATCTCACCGCGGGCAAGGCAGTGGCCTTTGACCTTCACTTAACGACCAAGAGCAGCGGCATTTACGAAGAGTTGTCACTTCTAACAGACAAGCAACACTGTTTGAAATAACCGTAGAAATCGAAGTCGGACGTACGAAGAAAGTGTGCGCGGCGAAACTTGGCATTAATGGGCGGTGGCAGCAGACGACCGATGCTAGTGCCTTTGCTAACAACCACGACTTCGTCTGCATCGCCTGTCCTGGGCTCGTAACTATATCGGTTGGACCCAACACGTCTGAAAAACAAACATGGCCTGAACAGACGAGTCCAGATTTTAGATGGTAAGAGCTGATGGTAGCGATCGAGTGTGGCCCAGACCTCATGGAAGTCATGGACCAAAGTGGTCAACAAGGCACTGAGCAAGCTACTGGTGGCTCCATAATGGTGTGGGCTGTGTTTACAGGGAATGTACTGTGTCCTCTGGTCCAATTGAACCGTTCATTGACTGGAAATGGTTATGTTCGGCTACTTGCAGACACTTGCAGCCATTCATGGACTTCATGTTCCCAAACGACGATGAAATTTATATGCATGACAATGCGCCACGTAACCGGGCCCCAATTTTTCGCGACTGATTTGCAGAACATTCCGGACAATTTGAGCGAATGATTTTGCCACCTAGATCACCGATATGAAACCCATCGAGCATTTATGGGTTGTAATATAGAGATCAGTTCGTTCACAAAACACTATCGAAATTATGGACGGCTCTAGACGTAGCATGACTCAATATTTCTGCAAGGGACTTCCAACTACTTGTAGAGTCCATGCAACGTCGAATTTCTATACTACGCCTGGCAAAGGAGATCCGACACGATATTAAGACGTATCCCACGACTTTTATCGCCTCAGTGTGCGTATCTGTTGGCATGAGATGACGCACCTGGTTCATTCCAGTCCAGTTGATTCAAATTCATATATACGATGTGTTACAGTATACGTTTCTTTCCTGTTGAAATATGTAGTTGCAGTTGGTGCCTATTTTCTTGCACCATACTGTTCTTCTCAAAGATCTGCTGCCTGTAATTTGTTTTCTCCCTCTTTCTTTAGAATCCGTTACTCAGTTTCATACTACAGAGTAAGTACAGGTTTCTAACATTTGACGTTGAACATCCATTCCTACATTTATTCTTAAATTTCTCCGTTAGTTGTTGACATGTGACTGAACTTCGGTATTTTGTTCCCATTGCTACTTCTTTCTGGTAAGATAAGCGGAATAGTGGGAAATGGAGCCGGCCGGAGTGGCCGAGCGGTTCTAGGCGCTACAGTCTGGAACCGCGCGACCGCTACTGTCGCAGGTTCGCATCCTGCCTCGGGCATGGATGTGTGTGATGTCCTTAGGTTAGTTAGGTTTAAGTAGCTCTAAGTTCCGGGGGACTGATGACCTCAGAAGTTAAGTCCCGTAGTGCTCAGAGCCATTTGAACCACTTGCGAAATGGAATGATTTTATCTTTCATATTCTTGTACTGTAAAATAGAGGGTGAAAATTATTTAAACCGAAAGACTCTGGGAGGCTGCACGAGACATCAAAACAAACATTTTTCTCTACGTAATAATTACCTACGAGCATTAGTTAATCCGGTAGAGGGCGTAATCGCTATAAGCACTCATGAAAATGCCCATAACTTGGGGACGAATCAGACGAATGTAAGGAACTTCCACCACGAGCGATTACGAATCCATTTCACTTATAGCCTGCGACACAGTTCACAGAGTGATACCTGGAACAGTGTCAAATGCATCCTACATTTTCCGACCTGTGTGCTTTTTTCAGATGAAGCAACGTTCAGGCGTAATGGGGCCTGCAACATCCACAGTTCTCACGTTTTAAGTGAGGTTAATCCACGTGCCTTATTGAGTAGCACTTATCGACTGCGCTTCTGCGAGAATGTGTGGGCAGATGTTTATGAGTCTTTAAATGGGCCTTATCTCTTACCTAGGCCATTAAATGACAGGCACAATTGCAATTTTCTCGCCAGAACATTCCTGGAATTACTGGATGACGTGCCACTCGCTACAAGGAAGCGTGTCAGCGTGTGTGGTTCCACCATGACGGGGCTATGGCACATTTTAGTTGGCCTGTCAGTCGATTCTTGAACCGATAGTTTCCAGAAAAATGGGTTGTCGGTGATGGCCCTGTACCATGGCCTGCTCGATCCTTTGATTTGACCTCTCTGAACTTTTTGTTTGAGAAGAGATGTTCAACATATTAATCAGAAGAGTGTCTGGTTACCCAGATAGTAGCAGCAATAGGAATTAAGGACACTCCTGCAGTCTTTGACCTCGTTAGACAGAAAATTACTCACTGGCGTAACTTCTGTGTACAGGTCAACGGAGGCATCTTTGAACCTCTACTACAATGGAAGTAATTGTGTTGTGTTAATATTGATGCCTCTTGGTTTTTTTTTTTTTTTTTTTGGTCATCAGTCTACTGACTGGTTTGATGCGGCCCGCCACGAATTCCTTTCCTGTGCTAACCTCTTCATCTCAGAGTAGCACTTGCAACCTACGTCCTCAATTATTTGCTTGACGTATTCCAATCTCTGTCTTCCTCTACAGTTTTTGCCCTCTACAGCTCCCTCTAGTACCATGGAAGTCATTGCCTCATGTCTTAGCAGATGTCCTATCATCCTGTCCCTTCTCCTTCTCAGTGTTTTCCACATATTCCTTTCCTCTCCGATTCTGCGTAGGACCTCCTCATTCCTTACCTTATGGGTCCACCTAATTTTCAACATTCGTCTATAGCACCACATCTCAAATGCTTCGATTCTCTTCTGTTCCGGTTTTCCCACAGTCCATGTTTCACTACCATACAATGCTGTACTACAGACGTACATTCTCAGAAATTTCTTCCTCAAATTAAGGCCGGTTTTTGATATTAGTAGACTTCTCTTGGCCAGAAATGCCTTTTTTGCCATAGCGAGTCTGCTTTTGATGTCCTCCTTGCTTCGTCCGTCATTGGTTAGTTTACTGCCTAGGTAGCAGAATTCCTTAACTTGATTGACTTCGTGACCATCAATCCTGATGTTAAGTTTCTCGCTGTTCTCATTTCTACTACTTCTCATTACCTTCGTCTTTCTCCAATTTACTCTCAAACCATACTGTGTCCTCATTAGACTGTTCATTCCGTTCAGCAGATCATTTAATTCTTGTTCACTTTCACTCAGGATAGCAATGTCATCAGCGAATCGTATCATTGATATCCTTTCACCTTGTATTTTAATTCCACTCCTGAACTTTTCTTTTATTTCCATCATTGCTTCATCGATGTACAGATTGAAGAGTAGGGGCGAAAGGCTACAACCTTGTCTTACACCCTTCTTAATACGAGCACTTCGTTCTTGATCGTCCACTCTTATTATTCCCTCTTGGTTGTTGTACATGTTGTATATGACCCGTCTCTCCCTATAGCTTACCCCTACTTTTTTCAGAATCTCGAACAGCTTGCACCATTTTATATTGTCAAACGCTTTTTCCAGGTCGACAAATCCTATGAAAGTGTCTTGATTTTTCTTTAGCCTTGCTTCCATTATTAGCCGTAACGTCAGAATTGCCTCTCTCGTCCCTTTACTTTTCCTAAAGCCAAACTGATCGTCACCTAGCGCATTCTCAATTTTCTTTTCCATTCTTCTGTATATTATTCTTGTAAGCAGCTTCGATGCATGAGCTGTTAAGCTGATTGTGCGATAATTCTCGCACTTGTCAGCTCTTGCCGTCTTCGGAATTGTGTGGATGATGCTTTTCCGAAAGTCAGATGGTATATCGCCAGACCCATATATTCTACACACCAACGTGAATAGTCGTTTTGTTGCCACTTCCCCCAATGATTTTAGAAATTCTGATGGAATGTTATCTATCCCTTCTGAAGTATTTCTTCTGTTACCCATGGTTTCTTCGCAGCTACCTTCTTTGTACCTATGTTTTCCTTCCCAACTTCTGTGATGGCCCTTTTTAGAGATGTCCATTCATCTTCAACTGTACTGCCTACTGCGCTATTCCTTATTGCTGTATCTATAGCGTTAGAGAACTTCAAACGTATCTCGACATTCCTTAGGACTTCCGTATCCCACTTCTTTGCGTATTGATTCTTCCTGACTAATGTCTTGAACTTCAGCCTACTCTTCATCACTACTATATTGTGATCTGAGTCTATATCTGCTCCTGGGTACGCCTTACAATCCAGTATCTGATTTCGGAATCTCTGTCTGACCATGATGTAATCTAATTGAAATCTTCCCGTATCTCCCGGCCTTTTCCAAGTATACTTCCTCCTCTTGTGATTCTTGAACAGGGTATTCGCTATTACTAGCTGAAACTTGTTACAGAACTCAATTAGTCTTTCTCTTCTTTCATTCCTTGTCCCAAGCCCATATTCTCCTGTAACCTTTTCTTCTACTCCTTCCCCTGCAACTGCATTCCAGTCGCCCATGTCTATTAGATTTTCGTCCCTCTTTACATACTGCATTACCCTTTCAATATCCTCATACACTTTCTCTATCTGTTCATCTTCAGCTTGCGACGTCGGCATGTATACCTGAACTATCGTTGTCGGTGTTGGTCTACTGTAGATTCTGATTAGAACAACCCGGTCACTTAACTGTTCACAGTAACACACCCTCTGCCCTACCTTCCTATTCATAAAGAGTCCTACACCTGTTATACCATTTTCTGCTGCTGTTAATATTACCCGATACTCATCTGACCAGAAATCCTTGTCTTCCTTCCACTTCACTTCACTGACCCCTACTATATCTAGATTGAGCCTTTGCATTTCCCTTTTCAAATTTTCTAGTTTCCCTACCACGTTCAAGCTTCTGACATTCCACGCCCCGACTCGTAGAACGTTATCCTTTCGTAGATTATTCAATCTTTTTCTCATGGTAACCTCCCCCTTGGCAGTCCCCTCCCGGAGATCCGAATGGGGGACTATTCCGGAATCTTTTGCCAATGGAGAGATCATCATGACACTTCTTCAATTACAGGCCAGATGTCCTGTGGATACACGTTACGTGTCTTTAATGCAGTGATTTCCATTGCCTTCTGCATCCTCATGTCATTGATCATTGCTGATTCTTCCGCGTTTAGGGGAAATTTCCCACCCCTAGGACAAGAGAGTCTCCTGAACCTCTATCCGCTCCTCCGCCCTCTTTGACAAGGCCGTTGGCAGAATGAGGCTGACTTCTTATGCCGGAAGTCTTCGGCCGCCAATGTTGATTATTTATCAATATTTAGGCAGTGGCGGGGATCGAACCCGAGGCCGAAGTCGTTTTGATTATGAATCAAAGACGCTACCCCTAGACCACGGGTCTCTTGGTTATAAGGAATTAACTTATTTGTGTTACGTTTTGTCCTCACAGTATAAAACATTAGAAAAAGTGTTTTCATTGTCCCATGCGACCTCCCAGAGTTTGTTAGTTTAATTAATTTTCAGTCAAAAAAAAATACCTCGACTGGTTTAAAAAATTCTCACAGGAAAATATGACATTAGGCAAAAATATTTGTTTTGGGGGTCCCGTGCAGCCTTCCGGAGTTTATCGGCTTCAATAATTATCACCCCATCTAAGGCATGCCCGATTGAAAAGGAAGTCTCCGCTACAACGGACTAGTATGTAATCCCGAGAGATGGTGTTGTGATATTCCCAGTTGCACAAGCAGAGTTAACGGCTTCCCAACAATTTCCGTATTTATGGCGAGTTTTTTTCGCAGTTCGCTACATGATGAATTCCTCCAGATCAGCAGAGAGAGCAGTTATTCGATTTTTCGCACGGAATGGGAGTATACTTTACAGATTTACCGCAAGATAAAGGTGTATGGAGAGCAGTGTCTCGCACGCACTGTTCACGATGCTCCAGAGGTGTCAGCTTTATGAGTGAGGATGTGTGACTGAGAAAACCCTCGAGCTCCTTCAGAAATTTCGATGGGAAGTTGTGGAACATCCTCCTTGCAGCCCTGATAGCTCCTCATGCGACTCGCATATCTTCGACCCTTAAAGCAACCTCTGAAAGGTCAGAGGTTCACCGGTAACAAGGAAGTGTAAGCCACCGTGGTGAACGGATCTGTCAGCAACGCAGGAGTTTCTACACTGAAGCCATCCAGTCCCTTCCTACGCGCTGGAACCTATAAATATCAATGGCAGTTATGTACAGTTGTGCTGTTCCATATGAACTATAATACAATTAATAAAATTTCTTAAATATTACTGTGGTGTCGAAACTTCCTGGCAGATTAAAACTGTTTGCCCGACCGAGACTCGAACTCGGGACCTTTGCCTTTCGCGGGCAAGTGCTCTACCTCTAAAGCTGTGAGACCGGGCGTGAGTCGTGCTTTGGTAGCTCAGATGGTAGAGCTCTTGCCCGCGAAAGGCAAAGGTCCCGATTTCGAGTCTCGGTCGGGCACACAGTTTTAATCTGCCAGGAAGTTTCATATCAGCGCACACTCCGCTGCAGAGTGAAAATCTCATTCTGGATTACTGTGGTGTCCTTTTCACTTGGGCACGCCTTATATGTACTACTGTACAGTTAATACAGTCTAGTTCTCTAAACACGACTTAGTATTGTCGGTCAAAATACTAAGATTCAGGTGTGCGGTTCATGCGCCTCTCTTTGTAAGACTTATTCATCGTCACCTATTTTTTTCTGGTCATCTGTTAACAAAATCATGATTGTACAAATACTGATTATTGCGTTAAATTGTATGGTAATACTCTGATTATTAATACGAGATGGAGGAGAACAAGACCAAAGAACTACAAATCAGAAAATGGATTTTTGAAAGTCTGAAGGGCAAAATGGAAAATATGAAGTCAAAGATGGAATGGAACGAGGACCTAGCCAGCCACTATAACGTAATAGTAACTACACCGTTTGGTTTATATGTGAGTAGTGTCTCGACATTATGACGGGTACGAAGGTGACAATCGGAATACGTTTCTTCTCCTCCGTGAACCGAAACCTACGCAAAGCGCCCGATTCAGGTTTCCATACCCATGTAGCAACATAATGATAAAGAAATAACGTAGGGAGAAGCGGAAGTGTTAATGAAATATTTCAGAATTGATAAAATTGTGAATCTAGACCTACGCAAAGTACTAGAAAACATGTTTCCAAACCCATGTAGTAATGTAATGGTATAGAAATAGATATAACGCATGAAGAAATCGAAGCGTTTAAAAAGTATTGCGAAGTTGACAAAAATTTCTCTTTCTTGCATGACTGAAATGCTACAGCACAGTCGAGAAAGAAAAACACATTTACTAGAGAATTTAAGCTGGCGAAAGAGGGAGAGAGCATTTTACAATTTTGTGATAGCTTTCAGCTTAACATTGCAAGTAGACCACAGACTTTTCTAAAACCACGAGAACAGGATGTGTGACTGGGAAAGAGTGAGTTGAAGTGGAAATGTCACTTGGATAACATGATAATAAGCAAGCACATTGGGAATTTAACTTTTCAAAACTAGGATCCACAGTCACGTAAAATTTTTTGAAAGACATTGTGTTTTCGCCAGTAACTGTTAAACTTTTTATTTCCACTATTGCAATTTCGGCCTTAGACCGTTATCAAGAACAAATGTTTTTGCTTTAAGCCATGCCAACTTTATACACGCTGACACATTTATATGACTTTGTCATTTATATGTATATAACAGCAAACGACAACGACATATGCATTGCGTCAGCGTGTATAAAGTTGACATGGCTTAAAGCCAAAAATCTGCACTTGATAATGGCCTAAGGCCGAAATTGCGATAGTGGAAATAGAAAGTTTAACAGTTACTGGCGTAAACATGATGTTTTTCAAAAACATTGGGAAATAATCTGGAGGATAACGCATACCTATATACAGACATAAGTTCATGCTGCAGTAGTGATATACATTAGAGTAAAATTCGAAAGAATGGATAAGAGATACAGAAGAGGAAGTGGAATACTGAAAAATGTAGAATACAATTAGACGACGATGCTGACGCGTGGCTTAACCAAAAATCGCAGTAAAAAAAGAGTAAAATCTAATAAAGAAGGAAATGAATAAAGATGGGCAGAACATGACAGGTAAAGTGGGAAAAAAGGAGAGAAATGCTATTGGTGGTCCAGAAAACAATGAACTTTATCGATAAAAAAGAAATACAATAATTTAAAAAATCAGATTACCAGTCAACGATAGAAGTTGGTTAGAGACGATATGATCACAGAGTGCATTTAAATAAGAATGGCTGCACAAGAGATACATAAGAGACAGGAAAGGGGGTGACAGTAGAGAAAAGTGGTGCTTTTAGTAATAAAACTAACCCTAACTCCACAGACGTAAAAAAAAAAGGATTTAACCTCTGTTGAGAGTAGTACAATGAGCACGGAGTGCGTGTAATGAAATAGCTGAACACATAAACCACGCGAACACGGATGAGAATTTGAGGGTTTGGGGTCCTATAGTAGGGTGGAGAAACGAAGTGAAGACATGAAAACAAGAGGGGTTGCAAGTCTTTTACAGGGAGGCATCGACGTTTGGTCGTTTGCAGTGACTGAATGTCTCTCGTAGGACCGGAACAAGCTAAAATTACACGATGCCATATGCAACGTCGAAAGGTTCCATCCACTGTTTTTTTCGTTCAGCCGGCCAGTGTGGCCGAGCGGTTCCAGACGCTTCAGTCTGGAACCGCGCGACCGCTACGGCCGCAGTTTCGAATCCTGCCTGGGGCATGGATGTGTGTGATGTCCTTAGGTTAGTTAGGTTTAAGTAGTTCTAAGTTCTAGGGTACTGATGACCTCAGATGTTAAGTCCCATAGTTCTCAGAGCCATTTGAACCATTTTTTCGTTCACATTACTAAACTGAGCTCATTCGATGAGCAACATAGGAATAATTTCCTCGCGTGCTGTCAGGAAAGACACTGATCTTCTCCGTGTACACAGAGTGGAGAACGTCCTTAGGCGAGTAAATGCTGTACTCAGGCGGTGTCCAAGCCATGGCAGTGATGAAGGATTTGACAGACTGAGGATGGTAAGATACGTTTGCTCAACCAACGTGTCGTTCAAGATGGAAATCAGAACTACACCGGATCCTGGGCTTCATACGCTGATGATAACCCACGGCGACGATTGCTGAAAAATGAAGACGTTACGCTCCATCTCGGTTTTGTTACAGCGATAGCAGCGCACTAAGCGGACAGCATGTGAGGAATTGTCACTTCTCAATATGATATCGGATGAGTGCTAGTACTAACGTTTATATTGATTTGTAACATAATTTTTACAAAAGGGAGTATATGTAGTGCTATAAAAATCGACAATAACTGAAAAATTACACCACATTTGTCATTCTGTAATTTCTTAAGTATCTTGGGAGGTACGTAACGGTACAGAACATGATCATTTATCCACGATTCTCTTGTAAAGTACAGATATTTATTGAATAATGTCTTTTTCCTTTAGTAAAAAAAATCAAGTGAACCCCAGAAGACCTGACCTCTTGCAGGAAGACGTCGTATATCTACCCAGAAAATCGGAGTTTTGTTCGCTACACTTTCAGCCAAATCAGTGAATGTGGAGCGTAGGAAACCTATATGGAATGTAATACCTACATTATTTAACGTACCAAATACGCAACCACATTTGTTACTTGAGGGAAAACCACACAGACGTGATAATAAAACATCAAAATCAAAAGCAATAAAACCGTTTCGCAACACAAAAGAACCCAATTCCTCAGTTGTTGCTAAATTTGAGCCACATACGCTAAAAATCTTCAACATATTCTCTTTTGGAGCAAAAGTAGTTACCAGAATGAGATTTTCACTCTGCAGAGGAGTGTGCGCTGATATGAAACTTCCTGGCAGATTAAAACTGTGTGCCGGACCGAGACTCGAACTTGCCCGCGAAAGGCAATGGTCCCGAGTTCGAGCCTCGGTCCGGCACACAGTTTTAATCTGCCAGGAAGTTTCATATCAGCGCACACTCCGCTGCAGAGTGAAAATCTCATTCTGGAAGCATCCCCCAGGCTGTGGCTAAGCCATGTCCCCACTGTATCCTTTCTTTCAGGAGTGCTAGTTCTGCAGGGTTCGCAGGAGAGCTTCTGTAAAGTTTGGAAGGTAGGAGACGAGATACTGGCAGAAGTAAAGCTGTGAGGACGGGGCGTGAGTCGTGCTTGGGTAGCTCAGTGATGCCGGTACGGTAGCCCAGCGTGTTCGGTCAGATGGTTAGCTACCCTCTGTAATAAAAAAACTGAGTGAACGGATCAACGAACAACCTGAACGGGTGTCATGAGACGTCTGCAGCCAACATATACAACGAACAAAATAGAACAAAATGATATCAACAAAGAATTTAAAAAAAAAAAAAAAAGTGGTAGAGCACTAGCCCGCGAAAGGCAATGGTCCCGAGTTCGAGTCACGGTCAGGCACACAGTTTTAATCTGCCAGGAAGTTTCAAAAGTAGTTACATTTACAGAAATATTCACGTATTAGAAAGTCGAGTGAAGTCTAAGAATGGGCGAATAATCAGAATACATGAAAATACTTAACTGTCCAGAAATGTGTGCTTGAAGTAAGTGTTTATATTTTCTTGCTTTCAGCGGGGTAAACTGCTAATATACACATATTCGAAGGAATTTATTCATGAATAAGTTGTGGCTTATGTCATTGAGGTAGTGTGATTTGGCTCTTTTTACACGTATTATACGATAATTCATCTCTTTTGGTAATTTACTAGCGCACAGAACGCATACGTATAACAAATGTTTCATTAATTAAGTAGAAAATAATTAAAAACGAACATTTTCCTAACAGCTCATGTGTCTGTCAGCTATCACTGCTTGAAGCGTTAGTATCTCTGCAGGTGTCAAACGTTAACAACTTTTGCACCAGAGTGTCGTGACTGTATATGTTTGATTGTGCTAATAGTAAGTGTTATCCAAAACATTGCGAACCACCTTTGCGCTTTCTTGGGATGTAATAAGAGTCTGATGTTTGGTTCCTCTTGCTTCCTCAGCGAAGTATGTCAAGAATTCATTTGTGTCTTGCGGATGACAATGATGAGCACATGCTATTATAGTAAATAGCTACCATACCAAGCGTTTGATGACTCCATGACTACATGGCACGGAACCTGTCTTGTAAAAGTGAACTCGACTCTTAGAAGTTACTCGCACAGGTGCTCGTAGCATGAGCTCACAGGACACAACATTAACGGCTCCAGAATTACCATTTTTGCAGCAAACATACGACTGTCCTGATTGAAATCCTTTTTTCACAGTGAAAGCACGTTCTACATCCGCTCCACTGTTTAATTGCTACTAAATAACGAAGCCACTTCGGAGATATCGTACTCTATGAACTATTGGTAGAGCAGGCTTATCATCATATCTGTTGAGTGGTACTTAAGTAAATAAATTAGTGAAATCAAGGTGAAGTAGAAATTAGAATATAAATGAAAAACTTGGTTTAGTTTAGAGAGTTACATACTGGCAAAACAGCAGAACAGAAGAGACAATGACCGTGAAGTCAGCAAGTTCCACATAAGCGGACGCTGTCGATTCAGCCGTCAGGGCATCGCCCGACCGGCTCACGTGTTTCTCAGTTGTCGCATGTGAGCAAAGGCCCTCGCCTACATTCCAAGAGCCAATGACCGACGTTAAGAAGATTCTTCGAGAAGCTTTTCAACGTGACAGACGAGGCAATGACCGTGAAGTCGTTCACCTCCAGTGAACTGAAGTGAATAAATACGTGAGACGGAGTGGGCCCGAGAGACGGAGACGAGAGCCGAAGAAGACGAAGGAAGAAGAGAAGAGTAGCAGTGGTTTTCAGTCAGTTTCGGTGCTGAAGACCGTCATGCAAGAAGAGACTGCATCATGCACAGACGCACCAAGTCCGCCGCTGTAATGGAATAGCAAGCAGCAGCCGCGGCGCCATAAGACAGAAGTTAAAAGGTATTTGAAGTCTGATTTTTACGTGCCCGGGTGACTCGTGGGGACGGGAAGGAGACGGCATCACATCAGCAGTCACCTGTGAGCTGGGATGAAGACCTGACAGCCGAAGACTGGCAAGCGGGAGTCCGTGGTTCGAGTCCGGGACACTGGCCTTTCCCCGCCGCACCACTGGCGGCCGACGCACAACACACGCGGCCGCTTAGAGAAGAGAAACACTGGGACGCCACATCCAAGGTATCACCATCCGATGCACGACTTCGCTCGCAATAATTAAACGGGCCACCTCGCGTTGCGCGTCTCCAGTCTGCTGGGCGAGACGGCGACACGAGATACACACCGCTACGCGTAATCAGACGCCGCCGCCGCCGCTGCCGCAGCAGAAGGCTACGCAAACGACACAGCTGCCGTTCTCCGAACCAGAACATCCAGTAAGATACAGTTGTACGAAACTTTCAATAAAAGTTATCTTATGTAAAAATGCTGTTTCATTCTACCTCATACCCGAGCCAAGGAAGAACCCACCCTGCCCACATGTTGTTAAGAGAGAAAAGTTAATTTATTTAATATTTTCACCCTGACAGAATGCTTTAGAATGCTCATCCTGACAATTGACAGCATCAAAAGAGAAAATCCAGTTACATTTAGTGACAGAATGTTACATTTAGTATCACAACTGTTACATATCTGAATTTCCCGTTCGTAAGCGCAGCCTTGTACTACGTACTCAGAAGCACCGGCGTATAATTAATCTAGAATTTAATTTTGTGCTCCGCTTCTGACGGGCTGAACCAAGCAGCCGTCCACGTTTTCACATGTTTCTAAATCAGTCTCTGTCTGATGTTACTCTATATTCTCTTTTCATTTTATTGTTTGTCCCACGTTGCTCTACATTTATTTTTCAGAGATACAGACGTACCGTACCAGTGACTGTGTTGCCGAGACGGCGCAGTCACCGTGACCAGTGTTTCTCAGCGGTGTACCTATATAGCGAGAGGAACTGGAAAACAGAAGATTGTAGGAGACAAGATACAGCCTGTTATTGTCTAAGCGGCTCACAGCAACAAGGCTGCTTTCACGGGCCACCGCGCGAGGGCAGGTGACAGCGCAGACAGGCGTGGCTTACGGCCGCTCGAGTACTCCGCCGCTTAAGAGCCACCCGGCCGAATCGGGTGTTGATGGAAAAAGGAGAGGCTTAATCTAATCCGACTGAGAAGAGAGGTTCTGGGTCGGACAGAAACACATCGGTCATTAAATTAGCCATCTCCAGGACACATCACCCTAAAACTGAGAAGCACAGCTTCTAGCATTGATAAGACAGGTCTGCAAAAAATTATTTTTTGAAAGTTGTTTGACATTTGATAACTGACTTTGATGTACTTTTCAGCGTTGATTTCAAAAATTGCAATCCATTTTTTTTCTATCGCGTCAGGTTTTCTCACAAAAAAGGGAGTATTTTTGGGTATAATAACAAAATTTAAGCAATGTATCACATTTTTTCCAACGTTACAAAATTTTATTTAATTTATAAATCATGTTTTAAACTACATTTCCAGTACACTTCCATTTCTCTTTAAGCTCATAAGTCCTTATAATAACGCTTTCGATTTCTGTCGAAGCTTCTTTCATTGCTTTTCCGGCTGTGGACTCGTTGGGGATCATCTCTTTTTATCATCCAGCAGTATCCCGCTATCATGTTGACGTTCCATCTTCCTTGATATCTTATTTCCATTTCTTTGATGTCTTGGTGGAATCTTTCGTCCTGCTCCTGACTTACATCACCAAGGTTTGCAGGGAAGTGGTCAAGATGTGAGTGGAGAAAATGAATTTTAATGCTCATGTTACAGCCTAGCTTCTTAAAGTTGTCGATCACGTCTGCGACGATTGTTAAAACATGGCCATGCTGCTTTTTGTTTTGTTTCCATTATGTCCACAAAGTTGGGATCTGTCATTAGTTTTCTAATGTCTGGTCCGACAAAGATTCTTTCCTTTACCTTTGCCTCGGATAAACCAGGAAACTGCCCACAAAGATATCTGAAACACTCCCCTTCTTTTGGCAATGCCTTAACAAATTGTTTCATCAGCCTCAACTTAATGTGAAGTGGTGGAAGTAACACGTTTTTGGGATCCACAAGGCTTTCCCTCTCAACATTTTTAACGGCTGCCAGTAAGGTTTTTCTCAAGGGCCAAGCTTTTTTTATATAGTGTTGTTTTCTGTCTCTAGTGTCCCATTCACAGAGAAAGCAAGGGAACTTCGTATAGCCACTTTGTTGACCAAGCAGCATTGAAATAACTTTTAAACCACCACATAGTGTCCACTTGTGGTCTGAATGGCAGAGTTTGCTTAAAACCATTTCGAGGCTTTCGTAACATTCTTTTAAGTGAACCGAGTGTACAACTGGTATAGAAGGATACTTATTGACATTGTGTAGAAGTACTGCTTTAAGGCTTCATTTTGAAGAATCAATAATAAGTCTCCACTCATCAGGAGCGTATTCTACTTTGAAACGTGTCGTAAGTCCAGGAACATTAATGCAAAACACCAGGTCACCTTCTTGAGAGAAGAAAGATACAAACTCCTTTTCCTTCGATCGATACCAAGAAAAGGATATACTCGGAGCCAATATATGTTTATCTTTCAATCTAGATCGTAAAACCTTTGCCGAGTCTTTAGAAAGGCCTAGGTCTCTAATTATATCGACCAGTTCAGATTGTGAGAGTGGAATAGGATCGGTTGCGCCAGGATCGTAGCAATCTCTGTCTTCTTCGTTATCACCTTGCTGAGCCATTGGCTCGTGATCATCTGTATCATGCAAAGGATCTGGAGGAGAGGGTATTGGTACTTCAGGTCCATGAGGAACAGGGCGGATGACTGATTTAATGTTAGGGTAAGAAATATCCTTATTGTTTTTCAATTGAAACCTCGTACGTTGCAAGAACAAAAATAGCAGTCATCACTATGGTTTTTGGGCTCCCTCCAAACCACTGGTATTCCAAAACGTAAGGACTGCTTTTTACGTTGAAACCATTGCCCCAGTTCTTCAACACACACTGAACAAACTTTGTACGGGGCCCAAGGCTTACTTGATCGCCTAACTTTATACCAAAATAGGCGAAATATACTTTTTCAACAAAATCAGAAATGTTTCTTCGTTGCTTTTTAACGGTATAGTTACCACAAATGTAGCAGAAGCAATCTGGCGAGTTTATACGTCCCCTGGTAGCCCATATCCATTGTCCATAAAACAACTTCACAAGACAAGAATACAGTCACTACTTTAAAGCACTAGTAACAACAACACGTGAACAGCACAGAGCGAAGAGGTACTGTGAACGGAAGGACAATAGCTGAAGCTCACTGCCTGGTGATAGCGGGGTGAGAGGCAGCGCGACAGAAAGACACTGACATGAAAATATTGCTGGTTTCTCCTAATTACTCTTTAGTTTACGTATATATAGTATAAAAACGGCTAAATAACAATTTATGGAGATACTAAAAACCAAAATTCAAACTCACTAGAGTGCTGCAATATCGAAGAAAGCTAAAACTAGACAAGCAGTTTGTGAAATAACTGTACGTGATGGAAATAAAAATGGTTCAAATGGCTCTGAGCACTATGGGACTTAACATCTGAGGTCATCAGTCCCCTAGAACGTAGAACTACTTAAACCTAACTAACCTAAGGACATCACGCACATCCATGCCCAAGGCAGGATTCGAACCTGTGACCGTAGCGGTCGCGCGGTTCCAGACTGTAGCGCCTAGAACCGCTCGGCCACCAGTGATGGAAATATTTCACTATTTTCCCCGAAATCAGCGTTTAAAACACTATAAAAATCACTTAATAAATTTGAAACAATTTTTATGTCGGAGACCTCTGTAATGGCAATTCGGCGACGAAGAGTGTCCATAAGATTCTTCAGGTTTACCAAATAGAGATGAGGCCATTCGTTAGTGATTATACCTGACAGAGTTAACAAACTTCGGGGGTGCTTTCAGCTATGTTTCCCCCGCTGTTCAAAACAATCCCGGACAAATTCTATGGATTTAAGATTGGGTGATTCAAACAGGAACGTACACTGTGAATGCGGATGACGAGTGTCCACAGCCTATTCATCAGGAATGTTGTAGAAGAAAGTATATCAGTCTGTTACAGAGAATGCGGAAAAAGAAGACATCCTGGTTCATGTTTATGATAAAGTAACTCTACGAGAAAACACTCCCAAAACATCATCACATAACCACCTCCGTCCCCGACTATATCCTTTGCCCTTTGCAGCTTAAACGCTTCGTTGGTCTGTCGGAGCCGCTACGTCACGCAACACTACACGTCTCCAGTCAGTTATTGTTCAGTTTTTGTGGTGTTCGTCCTACTGAAGACGTGCAGCATTATGCATCTACACCATACTCCGCGAGACACATAACAGTGTGCGCCGAAGAGTCCTTCTGGTATCACTAACTGATCCCCCATTCTCTGTTCCAGTTGCGAATGACGCTTGGGAAGATTGATTGTCGGTATCCTATGTATTAGCTCTAACTTCTCGAATTTTCCTGTGTGGTCATTTCGCGAGATGTATGTGGGAAAGGTAATATGTTGTCCGACTCTTCCCGGAAAGGGCTCTTTCGAAATTCAGGAGTAGACCTCTCCGTGAAGCACAACGCCTCTCTTGTAGCGTCTGCCACTGGAGTTTGTTAAGCATCTCTGTTACGCTCTCGTGCCGACTAAACGATCCCGTGACGAAACACACCGCTCTTCTTTGGATCTTCTCTATGGCTTATATCAGTCGTACCTGGTGAGGATCCCTGATTATTGAACAATACTCAAGAATCAGTCGAATAAGCACCTTCCTTCGTAGACTAGGAACATTTCCTTAAGATTCTTCCGAAGAATCTCAGTCTGATATCTGTCGTTCCTACTATTTGGTTTATGAGGTCATTACGAGGTGCATTCAAGTTCTAAGGCCTCCGATTTTTTTTCTCCGGACTGGAAAGAGATAGAAACATGCGCATTGTGTTTAAATGAGGCCGCGTTCATTGTCAATACCTCCCAGAGCTGGCAGCACTGTACGGCAGATGGAATCTTACCGCCAGCGGCGAGAATGAGAACTGTTTTAAATACTTAAAATGGCGACGTTTTCCTTACTTGAGCAGCGTGCAATCATTCAATTTCTGAATTTGTGTTGTGTGAAACCAATTGAAATTCATCGACAGTTGAAGGAGACATGTGGTGATGGAGTTATGAATGTGTCGAAAGTGCGTTCGTGGGTGCAACAGTTTAATGAAGGCAGAACATCGTGTGACAACAAACCAAAACAACATCGGGCTCGCACAAGCCGGTCTGACGACATGATCGAGAAAGTGGAGAGAATTGTTTTGGGGGATCGCCGAATGACTGTTGAACAGATCGCCTCCAGAGTTGGCATTTCTGTGGGTTCTGTGCACACAATCCTGCATGACGACCTGAAAATGCAAAAAGTGTCATCCAGGTGGGTGCCACGAATGCTGACGGACGACCACATGGCTGCCCGTGTGGCATGTTGCCAAGCAATGTTGATGCTCAACGACAGCATGAATGGGACTTTCTTTTCGTCGGTTGTGACAATGGATGAGACGTGGATGCCATTTTTCAATCCAGAAACAAAGCGCCAGTCAGCTCAATGGAAGCACACAGATTCACCGCCACCAAAAAAATTTCGGGTAACCGCCAGTGCTGTAAAAATTATGTGTCCATGTTCTGGGACAGCGAGGGCGTAATCCTTACCCACTGCGTTCCAAAGGACACTACGGTAACAGGTGCATCCTACGAAAATGTTTTGAAGAACAAATTCCTTCCTGCACTGCAACAAAAGCGTCTGGGAAGGGCTGCGTGTGTGCTGTTTCACCAAGACAACGCATCCGCACATTGAGCTAACGTTACGCAACAGTTTCTTCGTGATAACAACTTTGAAGTGATTCCTCATGCTCCCTACTCACCTGACCTGGCTCCTAATGACTTTTGGCTTTTTCCAACAATGAAAGACACTCTCCGTGGCCGCACATTCACCAGCCGTGCTGCTATTGCCTCAGCGATTTTCCAGTGGTCAAAACAGACTCCTAAAGAAGCCGCCATGGAATCATGGCGTCAGCGTTGTGAAAAATGTGTACGTCTGCAGGGCGATTACGTCGAGAAGTAACGCCAGTTTCATCGATTTCGAGTGAGTAGTTAATTAGAAAAAAAATCGGAGGCCCTAGAACTTGAATGCACCTCGTACATTCAAGGTCATTCTGGATTGTTACATTGTTACTCATAGATATTTTGCGGCATATACTGTTTCCAGCAGTTTCCCATCAATATTGCAGGTGCACAGTAATAGATTTCTTTTACTATGAATGCGCAATATATTACATTTATTTACGTCCAGGGGCAACCGCGAGTGCCTGCACTATTCATTAATCCTCTACAAGTCGTTCTCCAAATCGATGCTGTCTTCTGCTAATCTCTTGCAGACTGTCGAACCATCCTCTGACGGTCTTAACGAGCTTCCGACGCTTTCTACTAGTTGAGCTGGACCTGCGTTCATAGACAGCAGCAACTCCTGTCGAAATTGAAAGCGACTGCAAATGGTTCAAATGGCTCTGAGAACTATGGGACTTAACATCTGTGGTCATCAGTCCCCTAGAACTTAGAACTACTTAAACCTAACTAACCTAAGGACATCACACACATCCATGCCCGAGGCAGGATTCGAACCTGCGACCGTAGCAGTCGCGCGGTTCCGGACTCAGAGCCTAGAACCGCTAGACCACCGCGGCCGGCAAAGCGACTGCCATCGACAAGGCGTGACAGTTATCTGCAGTCGCTGTCGTTTAGGATTCTTTCACGGCCACTGTTCTTACTTGGCTGGTATACCATATCTTATACATAAGTTGGCCAGTCAGCTTTGATATGACAACTAACTGGGCAACTGCGTTCACGGTGATGTGGTGGGCATTTACAAACATGGCAGTTCTTAAGTAATCACTTATTACATAAAAAACGAGACGTGAACTGTTTCTGTTTTATAACCTACAAATACCACACACACACACACACACACACACACACACACACACACACACACACACAAATGGCTCTGAGCATTATGCGACTTAACTTCTGAGGTCATCAGTCGCCTAGAACTTAGAACTAATTAAACCTAACTAACCTAAGGACATCACACACATCCATGCCCGAGGCAGGATTCGAACCTGCTACCGTAGCGGTCGCTCGGTTCCAGACTGTAGCGCCTAGAACCGCACGGCCACACCGGCCGGCACACACACACACACACACACACACACACACACACACACACACACATAGACTGAGCCAAATATCTCACGGAATAAGCGTCAAACGAGAAAACTACAAAGATCGAAACTCGTCTAGCTTGAAGGGGGAAACCAGATGGCGCTATGGTTGGCCTGTTCGATGGAGCTGCCATAGATCAAACGGATATCAACTGCGTTTTTTTTATATAGAACCCCCACTTTTTATTACATATTCGTGTAGTACGTAAAGAAATATGAATGTTTTAGTTGGACCATTTTTTTCGCTTTGTGATAGATGGCGCTGTAATAGTCACCAACGTATAAGTACGTGGTATCACGTAACATTCCACCAGTGCGGACAGTATTTGCTTCGTGATACATTACCTGTGTTAAAATGGACCGTTTACCAATTGCGGAAAAGGTCGATATCGTGTTGATGTATGGCTATTGTGATCAAAATGCCCAACGAGCATGTGCTATGTATGCTGTTCGGTATCCTGGATGACATCATTCAAGTGTCCGGACCGTTCGCCGGATAGTTACGTTATTTAAGGACGCAGTAAGTGTTCAGCCACATCTGAAACGTCAACCACGACATGCAACAAATGATGATGCCCAAGTAGGTGTTTTAGCTGTTTTCGCGGCTAATCCGCACATCGGTAGCAGACAAATTGCGCGAGAAACGGTAATCTGAAAAACGTCGGTGTTGAGAATGCTACATCAACATCGATTGCACCCGTACCATATTTCTATGCACCAGGAATTGCATGGTGACGACTTTGATCGTATACAGTTCTGCCACTGGGCACAAGAGAAATTACGGGACGATGACAGATTTTTTGCGCGCCTTCTATTTAGCGACGAAGCGCCATTCACCAACAGCGGTAACGTAAACTGGCGTAATATGCACTATTTTGGCAACGGAATATCCACGATGGCTGCGACAAGTGGAACTTCAGTGACCTTGGCGGGTTAATGTATGGTGCGGCATTATGGGAGGAAGGATAATTGGCCCCCATTTTATCGACAGCAATCTAAATGGTGCAATGTACGCTGATTTCCTGCGTAATGTTCTACCGATGTTACTACAAGATGTTTCACTGCATGACAGAATGGCGATGTACTCCCAACATGATGGATGTCCGGCACATAGCTCGCGTGCGGTTGAAGCGGTATTGAATAGCATATTTCATGGCAGGTGGATTGGTCGTCGAAGCACGTTCACCGGATCTGACGTCCCCGGAATTCTTTCTGTGGGGAAAGTTGAAGGACATTTGCTATCGAGATCCACCGACAACACCTGACATGCGTCAGCGCATTGTCAATGCATGTGCGAACATTAAGGATGGCGAAATACTCGCTGTTTAGAGGAATGTCGTTACACGTATTGCCAAATGCATTGACGTTGACGGACATTATTTTGAACATTTATTGCATTAATGTGGTATTTACAGGTAATCACGCTGTAACAGCATGCGTTCTCACAAATGATAAGTTCACAAAGGTACATGTACCACATTGGAACAACCGAAATAAAATGTCCAAACGTACCTACGTTCTGTATTTTAATTTTAAAAAATTTACCTGTTACGAAGTGTTCGTCTTAATTTGTGAGCCACATGTTTGTGACTGTTACAGCTCCACCTATCACAAAGCGAAAAAAGTGGCCCAACTAAAGCATTCATATTTCTTTACGTATTACACGAATATGTAATAAAAATTTAAAAAAAAACGCAGTTGATATCCGTTTGACCTATGGCAGAGCCATCTAGAAGGCCAACGATAGCGCCATATGGTTTCCGCCTTCAAGCCAGGCAAGTTTCGTTCGTTTGTAGTTTTCTCGTTTGACGCTTATTTTGTGAGATATTTGGCCCGGTCGCGGTCAGTGGACCACCCTGTATACAGGGTGTTAAGAAAACTATCCACAATTTCATCTGATGATACTATGCATCAAAACAATTCAAAAATGTCTTATTAGCATGGGTCCTGCAAAGCATACGTTCCGACTATGACATACGAACACGTGTTCATAGGAGGTGCTCTTGTGAAGTTAAATGGGTCAAATGGCTCTGAGCACTGTGGGTCTTAATATCTGAAGTCACCAGTCCCCTAGAACTTAGAACTACTTAAACCTAACTAACCTAAGGACATCACACACATCCATGCCCAAGGCAGAATTAGAACCTGCGACCGTCGAGGTCGCACGGTTCCAGACTGAAGCGCCTAGAACCGCTCGGTCACACCGGCCCGGCCGGCCTTGTGAAGTCATCCATGGCAATGCATTACTTGTCCTACTGCGGACGACTATAATAAATTAACGTTAATTGCAAAACCCGGCATGGAATGCTGCGAGGTAGGAAGGCATCACGAGCATGGCGCTCTTCAGCTACAAGTATTTGTACAAAACCAGATTCGAATATTAAACATGTAAAATACTGACAGTCTTTTAAAAATTATTAAAATGATTTCACACTGTATTTATTATTATTATTATTTTAAAGAAGTAATGAAAAAAACAAACCAACTGACAAAGCACTTCTCTGCACTATAAACGGCATAGCCTGTTCTGGGAGGTGATAATTTGGGAACGGAGAAATTGAGTGGTTCTGGTGGTTTAGGAAAAATTGAAAATTTGTGGTAAGGTCTTACGGAACCAAACTGCTGAGGTCATCGGTCCCTAAGCTTACGCACTACTTAATCTAACTAAGGACAACACACACACACACACACACACACACACACGCACACACACCCATGCCCGAGGGAGGACTCGAACCTCCGACGGGAGAGCCTCCCGGACTGTGACACGACGCCTGAGACCGCGTGGCTACCCCTCGCGGCGGTGGTTTAGGCGTGAGGTTTTAATGCAACACGAGGATTGGCGTTTGGGCATGGGTGTGATGTGGGAAAGTTCATGACAGAGAGTCGTTGGATTCGCGATGTGTGTAACTAGAATGGATCACGTCATGATTATGAGGAGACAGGAATAGGACAGGGTGCGAGGGGAAGCGAGGGCCCTGATGTTGAGGTGGATATGGAATGGGTTAAACTGGAATTCAAGGGGCGGGGGTGGAGGATGGGGGGCGTCTGTATGGGTGCATTATCTTGGGAGGTATATGTTAAAATTATGAGAGCATATGGAACTAGTATAAGTGTGGGATTGATGGGAGGTGCCGGTATAGAACTGGTAGCATACAGGGATTGGAAATTATGAGAGAAACAATATCTTGTTGACCTTAAGTTTGTAGGACTAATATCACATACGGGGGTGTTCGACGTCTCTAATCAGGGAGGGAGAAGTGATGGGAGCAGGTTAAGAATTCTTATATAGGAGGTAAACGAATGCAGAAAGCAAGACAGAGGGTACAGTACTCAAGGATTTGGGAGATACTGCGGGCGGGGGTGGTGGCGGGGGGGGGGGGGTGGGGGGGGGGATACCCATTGGCATAGCAGATGGGGTGTGCAGTTTTACGTGTATTAATGTAGGCAAAATGATTGAGAGGTGAGGATATTGCCCTATATGGTCCCAGATGGATAAGAAATTTTATAGGAGCTCTGTAACGGTAAGCGCCGCCTTCAGGCTGGGCGTGGAGCGTGAGGTGCGCGGCGGGCGCGGCCGCGGCCGCGGCCGTACCTCTGCGATGACGCCGACGCAGCCGGCGATGACGGCGGCCTTGGCCTGCGCGCCGCTCATACCGCCCAGGCCGGCCGTCACGAACACCTTGCCCGCCAGGCTGTCGCAGCCCAGGTACTTGCGGCCCGCGCTCATCAGCGTGATCTGCAAAACACCACGGCCGTGCACACTTGTTTGGTTACACCGAGTAGTTCAGTGCGGCAAGCTCGTTACTGGGTCTTGCCCGGTTCCTTATTCGTAACATAGTTGCATTAGAAAAACAGATGAAATCTGACTGTAGCGTACCAGCCAAATTCACTTAACAACACGTTTTGAAATGTATAGATACAGTATACAAATAATTACATATTCATTCCAATACTGACTTACCACAAGGCGTAAATGCACATAACATTATACCTAGGATTATGCATAACATTATTAGTTTCCCCTCTATTGATAATTGGCAGAACACTTAGAAGGTGCAATAGGTCTACTAAAGACACTGCTTACACCACGCTTGTCCTCACTATTCTGGAGTATTTCTGTGCGGAGTGAGGTGCGCATCAGGTGGGACTGACGGATGACATCGAAAAAGTTCAAATAATGACAGCTCGTTTTGTATTATCGCGAATTGGGGGAGATAGTGCCAGAGACATGATACGTGAGCTGGAGTGGAAATCATTAAAACAAAGGCGTTTTTCGTTGCGACGGGATCTTCTCATGAAATTTCAATCACCAGGTTTATCCTCCGATTGCAAAAACATTAGGGAGAAATGATCATCACGATAAAATAAGAGAAATCAGGGCTCGCACAGAAAAATATAAGTGCTCGTTTTTCCCGCGTGCTGTTCGAGAGTGGAACGGTAGAGAAACAACTTGAAGGTGGTTCGTTGAACCCTCTGCCAGGCACTTTATTGTGAATAACAGAGTAATCACGTAGATGTAGATGCAGATGAACGTAACTAATACACAGGGTGCCCAACAGTCCGTTAACATTTGAAATGTTCTAATTCAAGGCATAATGTAGGCCTGAAATGGCACGGGTTTTATTGAAACCAAAAACAAATGCAAAAAAATGGCCAACACGTAGATGATGATCGTGTTTCGTTTGTGTGGCGCTCAACTGCGTGGTTATCAAATGGTTCAAATGGCTCTGAGCACTATGGGACTTAACATCTGAGGTCATCAGTCCCCTAGAACTTAGAACTACTTAAACCTAACTAACCTAGGGACATCACACACATCCACGCACGAGGCAGGATTCGAACCTGCGACCGTAGCGGTCGCGCGGTTCCAGACTGAAGCGCCTAGAGCCGCTCGGTCACATCGGCCGGCGCGCGGTTATCAGCGCCCGTACAACGTCCCAGTATTTACACTGCCCAATTTCGTCAAGTTCACGAATGGTGCTGAAATGACAACACAAACACCCATTCCCCGGGCAGAGATATCCGCAACCCTGTCGGTAATCGAACCCTGGACACCGGGACCTAGAGGCAGGGACGCTAGCCGCTAGACCCCGAGCTCCGGACCCAACACATGGAGCTTTACAGTAACACGTCAGTGCCGCCGCCAAAGAATCATGCATAAAATGAGCTTTAGTGACAGAGAGAGAGAGAGAGAGAGAGAGAGTCAGATCATTCCTAGCCTGACTGATAAACACCTCCTGGAGCATAATACTTTTATCCTACACGTGACAAAGACCTCTTGCGCACATCGTTCGGCGAAGATCGCGGGCTGAGCCACCACGTCACTCAAGCTTGGCCTCTAGGTTCCCCGACGTCAATCCATATGATTAATGGTTGTGAAGTAACCTGAAATCGCAAGTTTACCACGATCGACCGACCTCGAAAAATGGTTCAAATGGCTCTGAGCACTATGGGACTCAACTGCTGAGGTTATTAGTCCCCTAGAACTTAGAACTAGTTAAACCTAACTAACCTAAGGACATCACAAACATCCATGCCCGAGGCAGGATTCGAACCTGCGACCGTAGCGGTCTTGCGGTTCCAGACTGCAGCGCCGTTAACCGCACGGCCACTTCGGCCGGCGACCGACCTCGTTACGGAAGCTTAAAGAAACTGCCGATCGCAATTTCTCACCATACCTACTCATAAGTTGTACAGTGCAGTCCACAACATTCCCTAGGCTACAGGTATTATTGACGAATGAAGGCCGACATGATGAATATTTATTATGAAGAACTAGTCTTTGATAAAAATCAGCTGTTATGAAAATTATTACTTTTGTATCATATAAAGCACTATCTGTTATTCATTTTGGTTGCAATAAAACCAGGTGATATTTCAAACACCTCTACCTATATTATACCGTGAAGTATTGAATTTTCAATTGTTAACGGATTTTTGGAAACCCTCTATATTTTGGGTTGATGTTTATTCATTAGTATCTGAGTACCCACCGTTGCCCGGATACGTATTAATTCCAATCTTCTATTAGTCCACGACCTCCTCCACCCTCCCTCTCTCCAACTCCTCCTTCACCCTCCCCTTGTCCATAGCGTCCTCCTCCTCCTCTCTCTTCTCGCTCTATAACTCCTCCTCTCCCCTCTCTCTGCCCATATTCTCGTCAGTCCTGTCTCTGTACAACTCCTTCTCTCCTACTCCTTGTCCATCTCCTCCATCCCACTCCCTCTGTGTGCATCTTCTCTTCCCTTTCTCTGTCAGTTTCGCCATTCCTTCTCTTTGTACGTCTTCTCCCCCTACCTATCTGTCTCTATCTAGCTACCCTCCCCATTCTCTGTCTGTCCATCTCAGCCCCTTTCCTCTCCACGTTATCACCCCCACTCTATACCAGGTTGCTAGTTCTTCTCCCACAATACTTCTTTCCAGATAGTAACTAATGAGTGTACCAAATTAGGTTGAAAAAGGTCCAGTCGTTTAGGAGGAACAATTTACTCATCCATAGCTTTGCCCATGTACCTCCAGATTACATATATTTCACGTGTACAGTGACGAAAAAAAAATCGCAGCACCACGAAGAGCTATGCGACATAAACGAAAGTTGGCGGGCGAGTTGCTAGATCTGAAAGATGATGTCTAGTCAAATTATCGCCAGTCCCACACGAGTGGCGGTAGTACTGCCACTATTAGGATGCAAGCCAGCTTTGCTTTAAATACATGCTGTAACGGTCGTGAGCGTTAGTTACCTTTGAGATAGGACGTGATGATTTCATGTTAGTCAAGAACACCTTTAAGCTGACAAATATGCCATTCTCAACATTTCGCTGAGTTTGAACGAGGTCGTGTAATAGGGCTGCGAGAAGCTGGATGTTCCTTCTGAATAACGCAGAAAAACTTGGCAGGAATGTAGCCACTGTACATGATGGTGCTGGCAGCTGTAGACACGGGAATATACGGTCGTAAGAAGACGGGGCTACGGGCGGCCACGTATCACTGCCGAGAGGGGAGACAATCGTGTTCGGCGTATGGCTCTGGCACATAATACTACATCTGCAGCAGCAATTTGAGCAGTAGGTGGCACCACAGTGACACAACGAACTGTTACAAATCGGTTACTTCAAGGACAGCTCAGAGCCAGACGACTTCTAGCAAGCATTCCACTGTCCCCAAACCACCGCCATTCGCGACTTCAGCGGTGTCAAGCGAGATCTCATTGGAGGGCAGGGTGGACCTCTTTAGTGTTTTCTGATGAAAGCTGGTTCTGTCTTGGTGCCAGAGATGGCCGTGTGTTGGTTAGAAGGAGGGCAGTTGAGGGTCTGCAAAAAACCTCTCTGCGTGCTAGACTGAACCTACACCTGGAGCTATAATCTGAGGTGCGATTTCGTGTGACAACAGGAGCATTCTCGTGCATATCCCACGCATCCTCACTGCAAATTTATACGTCATTCTTGTGATTCGACCTGTTGTGCTGACATTCCTAACAACATTCCAGGGGGTGTTTTCCAACAGGACAACCCTCGCCCACATACTGCTGTTGTAACCCAACATGCTCTTCAGAGTGTTGACATATGACCTTGGCCTTCTCAGTCACCAGATCTAATCGAGCGCATATGGGACTTGCGACAGTACCTACCGGTTACCGCTGTGTAGTTGCTTTTCCTAACATCGCCCCATACGGGCAAACGTGTTGCAGCTTTGCCTGTGGTTATTTGCATTTTAGGTACTTGGGCTAAGCACGTCTCTGTTTAAAAGGAGTAGCTCAGTATAACCACAGAGTCGAGCTGTGCGCGTCAGCTTTTACACTCCACAGCTAATTCGCTGCAAATAATAACCTGAAGCTGTGGTCCAGCAGTCAAATAATCTGTGTGTTGGCTTCAACTGCGAATTAATAAAACACACAGAAATACAAAATAAAAGTTAAATCAATATTTAATAACAAGGGTTCTGTTCTAACGTCTATAATTGATGTAGGCGGCAGAGAACTATGATGAATAATGTATATTCAAGAAAGGACGCCTCAAAGAATTGGGAAGTGGTGCTAAGATACTCAGTTACAATACAGACAGAAAATACATTCATCGTATGCAGTAAAGTTACGTTGAGAGCATTACGAGAATAGTAGCAAAATCTCCAAACAAAATATTCTTGAAAGATACGAGGAAAAGCATTTCCATTTCCTGATCACAATACACGACTTATTCACCAACTCAAAACAGTTCAGAGTTCACCATGATGACTCACAAATTAATGCACGCATTACAGAGAATAGTAAGTCATTCTCTGACTTTCCTCATTTTCTAAACACAAACGGAAAAAGTTACAGATCTACTCTGAAGCGCATTCAAACTTCTCGCGAGCTGGAGTCTCTTCAAAAGTTACTGTATTGTAGCGGCCACACATTACCAAGGCAAGTCTGTTTTCCTCCAGCGCTCAGCACAAAGTTTCCTGGAAAGTTAAAGTCTCATAGCGGCCAATCACCGCCCAGAAACTATCGGCCACATGACCGAATAAGGTACTATATCACAAGCAGGTCTCCCTTCTCCAAGAACGAACGTTAAAGTGTCCCAATTACTCCCTTGAGCTCTTCATTCGGAAAGTCCCAGTCTCCACTTGACTCCCGTAGTGTTCCGCTATTGTCTGCTTTTCCATTGGCTGGAGGCCATCCACACCAAAACATCTTCCATATATGCTACAGACATGATTTGACTAAAAATGATCGCTTTCTCACTCTAAACTAATACATTACAATAGTATTTAAGTAAAGAAATGTTATAAATATTTAGCTATATTCACAAAATTTACAAATAAATATAAATAAAGGTCTATTCATAAATAAGTAAGCTAGTATTCTTACGTCAGTGCATTCACGTTAACTGATAACAAGTTGTCGTTAAATATTATTCAAACAATTAGAAATGTCTTTTGGTTCTCTTTCCAACTGTGGTGTGAGATAACAGATGCTACTGACCACTTTTAAATTAGCACAATTTTTTAATAGCACTGTCAATCAGCATTTAAATAAAGTTACTGGCAAATAAATGAAAAGCACCAAGTTGATTTTGTTCTACAATATTACTTTTACTGTTACTTACTGTATCTTTCTACTTCAGGCTAGACGTGTTACTTCTCTTCCAGTGTTGTTTGCAAACATTGTAACTTCTTTGGTGATAATACTCAGTAAATGTCTCTAGATGGCCTTGTAAGCCGAAAACCGTTTAACACAATAAAAGTAATATTGTAGAACAAAATCAAACTGGTACTTTTCATTTATTATGATGTTTTTCTACCAAAAACCGACGGAAAATTCTGTTAACATTACTGGCAAAAAAATGGTTGAAATGGCTCAGAGCACTATGGGACTCAACTGCTGAGGTCATTAGTCTCCTAGAACTTAGAACTAGTTAAACCTAACTAACGTAAGGACATCACAAACATCCATGCCCGAGGCAGGATTCGAACCTGCGACCGTAGCGGTCTTGCGGTTCCAGACTGCAGCGCCTTTAACCGCACGGCCACTTCGGCCGGCTTTAACATTACTGGCAAATAGTAAACTGTTCATTAAATAAGTATTCAAGTACAACAAAATATGAGGTATTCATGCTGTTTTCACTTGCTGGGTAAATGTGGAGAATAAAATGTTTTGACAAACTTCTGCTGTAGTAAAAAGGTATAAAAGACGTCGTAAATTAAAGAGTAAATTAGACTTCCAGGGATAGCTTTCAGGGATGATAGCTATAGTGCAATACTATAATCTGAGATATCGTATGTTGAAATCGCATGTAGCGTTTAAAAGTTGTAAATTCACAGGTTCATTGTGAAAATGTTTATTCACTGTGACATTAAATTTCTTAATTTAACAGATATTGTAATACTGTTGTGTCACTGGATGCACCTCATTTATCTGAAATCCCCGATGTACTCAGATTTGCAATAGTATGTAACTGTGATTTATTGTTGAAGTTCAGACAGCTGTCACTTAGTCGTCTTTAAGACTGTTTGACTCTCCGCCATTTCTTGGAACATTGTCTGTCCTCCTAAGCGCCCGTCCGTGGCCAGAATTTCTCGTACTGGGATTAACCCACATCTGGTGCAATGCTGCCACGCCTGGCTCTGCTGGAGCTGCTGCGGCGGTGCGCCGTGCGCCCCGTGCCCTATGGCGTTCAGCCTGCACACCAGATTCACCTTTCCTCGCAGCAACTCTGGGCGGCCGATCAGCTCGCCTACATAGTAGTAACGTTACAGACATCACTGGACGGCAACTTCAGAATCATCGACAAACAGCTGACTGACGGACCGAGTGCGAGTGCAACAGGCATTGAACCCCATCCCACAAACTGACATCCGGCACCTGTACTACGCAATGCACCCACGTTTGGATGCTGGCGTCCAACTTTCTAGCGTTTACACCGGTTATTAATGTACCAGAATTTCCCATTTGCAATGGCTTATATCGAACTCAACCTGGGATCTTGCAGTGTTAAACACTTAAATATGCTACCTAGACAAATATATTCCAGAAATTTCATTACTTTACATTAATTATTTTTTGGTGTTGTGATTTTTTCCCGTCAGTTTGTTTAAAGTATTTAACGCGTATTTATTAATGTATTTCACCTGTATCTATAGCTAATTTCCCTCCGCAGCTTCATTTTCACACACCTAAATGTTTATGTCTTTATATGTAGTGAATTATGTGCCGTACAACGATATAGTTTTGCAGCTACATTCAGTAGTATACGTGGATACTTCCTGTGAAAGTTGTTGCAAATGTAGTTTGTAGTAAGGAAGCAGCAAATTAAAAAGTCATGCACGATAGTCAGTTTCTCACGTATCGCTCGATGAAACGAATATGGCACTACACTAATTTGGGACCGCTGTATAGTATCTCCCGAACTATATGTCGTACAACGATATATCATTACTCGTTGATTCAGTGGTACATGCGAACACTGTCTGTAAAATGTGTCATGAGTGCAATTTCTGGTACAGAAGGAATCAGTTAAAATGTCACGCGTAATGCTGCAGTCTACCTGCATGAACAGCGAAGTATAACAAGGAATAAACTTTTTTCCTTTCATTATTTTTTGGGAGTTGTCAACGAGAAAAGTTTTGGTACAGGTTTTACACTACTGGCCATTAAAACTGCTACACCACGAAAATGACATGCTACAGACGCGAAATTTAACCGACAGGAAGAAGATGCCGTGATATGCAAAGATTAGCTTTTCAGAGCATTCACACAAGGTTGGCGTCGGTGGAGACACCTACAACGTGCTGACATGAGGAAAGTTTCCAACCGATTTCTCATACACAAACAGCAGTTGACCGGCGTTGCCTGGTGAAACGTTGTTGTGATGCCTCGTGTAAGGAGGAGAAATGCGTACCATCACGTTTCCGACTTTGATAAAGGTCGGATTGTAGCCTATCGCGATTGCGGATTATAGTATCGCGACGTTGCTGCTCGCGTTGTTCAAGATTCAATGACTATTAGCAGAATATGGAATCGGTAGGTTCAGGAGGGTAATACGGAACGCCGTGCTGGATCCCAACGGCCTCGTATCACTAGCAGTCGAGATGACAGGCATCTTATCCGCATGGCTGTAACGGATCGTGCAGCCACGTCCCGATCCCTGAGTCAACAGATGGGGACGTTTGCAAAACAACAACCATCTTCACGAACAGTTCGACGACGTTTGCAGCAGCATGGACTATCGGCTCGGAGGCCATGGCTGCTGTTACCCTTGACGCTGACACGAGCGCCTGCGATGATGTACTCAACGACGAACTTGGGTGCAAGAATGGCAAAACGTCATTCTTTCGGATGAACCCAGGTTCTGTTTACGGCATCATGATGGTCGCATCCGTGTTTGGCGACATCGCGGTGAACACACATTGGAAGCGTGTATTCGTCACCACCATACTGGCGTATCACCTTGCGTGATGGTATGGGGTACCATTGGTTACACGTCTCGGTCACCTCTTGTTCGCATTGTCGGCACTGTTAACAGTGGACGTTACATTTCAGATGTGTTACGACCCGTGGCCCTATCCTTCATTCGATCCCTGCGAAACCCTACATTTCAGCAGGATAATGCAAGACTGCATGTTGTAGTTCCTGTACGGGCCTTTCTGGATACAGAAAATGTTCGACTGCTGCCCTGGCCAGCACATTCTCCAGATCTCTCACCAATTGAAAACGTCTGGTCAATGGTGGCCAGAGGTGGTTGTTCATGGGTACCGATTTCTCAGGATCTATGCACCTAAATTGCGTGAAAATGTAATCATACGACAGTTCTAGTACAATATATTTGTCCAATGAATACCCGTTTATCATCTGCATTTCTTCTTGGTGTAGCAATTTTAATGACCAGTAGTGTAAATAATGTGTAAAGTTTGTTCTCATTGTGAAATAGTGGATTAATGAAGTATGGTTATGGAGTACTGCGTTTTCACTCCTGTCCCTTCGCCTTTTGATAGGCTCGTGCTTCTTACCACCCCCCCCCCCCCACCCCCGAGCGATTCTTCCCAGGCAGTAAGTGATAAAAGCTACCAAGATTGGTTGAAATAGATCCACTGGTTTATGAGGGGATGTGGAACATATGTACATACATACATTTTTACAATTTTTTCTTATATTTGTAGCAGTTTTTTACTGAATTTTCTCCTTAGACGGACAGCGTGTTCCAGAGTTATGCTTACGTACTATACGTTACCTTCCAGTCCTGACCAATGGAGTGGAACGAAAGTGATCGTCTCCCAGGGACAGTACAACACGGAGACTGTCCAGTACTATAGAAGTGACTTGCGTGTCACTCTGACCTGCAGTGACTGCAGGAGGAGGAGATTAGTGTTTCACGTCCCATCGACAACGAGGTCTTAGAGACGGAACACGAGCTCTGATTGGGGATGGATGGAGAGAGAAATTGGCCGTGCCCTTTCAAAGGAACCATCCCGACATTTGCCTGAAGCGATTAAGGGAAACCGCGGAAAACCTAAGCGAAGATGAGCGGACGCGGGTTTGAACCGTCGCCCTTTCCAATGCGAGTCCAGTGTGAACCATTGCGCCACTTTGTTCGTTCACTGACTATACCGCCATGCCACAGTGCTACTCTGTCACTGCTGGAGTTCTGGTTATTATTCCTGTTTTACTAACCCTGGTAATATAGATCGATAGAGCGAATATCGCACTTGACTGATTTGGAGCCGCTCTATCGAATGGGCTCCTAAAATTCCGCTTTAAAAATAATTTTGTTTGTAAGGGAAAGAAAGCAGTGCTTTCCACTGATGCAAGGACTCGCGTGAAAGATATCATGAGCGGTATTTGTTTGGGCTGACTCTAGCTACACATTGCAATAACTAAATTTGCAAATATCTGACGAAACAGTAGAGAAAATACGTCTGATGACGATTAGGAGAAACATCCTACATACTAATAAGCCGAAATATTATGGCCACTGCCCACTGGAAAACTGAATGTAATCTACTGGAGTAGAGGACACGTGACGTGGTAAAAAATAGCGACAACACGGACGAAAATGGGGAACTCCACTGACATAAGTGACTTTGAAAGAGGGCAGATTGTTATGGCTCGGTACCTGGGAATAAGCGTCTCGGAAACGGCGGAGCTGGTCGGCTGTTCGTATGCTACTGCCGCGAACATCTGTGGAAGTAATTGTCACTATCAATGAAATTCTCCAACAACCGTATAACTAAGATGCTATATTTTTTGTTGACGATAACCAGTTTGGGCACTCCACTATGCCATCTTGAGGTCCCGTATGCATCTCTCAGAATAAACGATAATGCCATACAGTGCCACATATCTCTCGATTTCATGAATTCAAACCGTTTCACAAGTGCTTCCTTCGAAGACTTGGCAGCAACTGAGCACACCTGTAATCGAAGAACGTGGGGCATAGTGGAATGCCGAAACTGGTTGTCGTCAAAATAAAATAAAATAACATCTTAGTTACACGGCTGTTGGAGAATTTCATTGGTATTGACAGTTACGTAATCAGCTGATGTTCCCTGTCCACGATGGATCAACAGAGACTTTTTTATTTTATTTTTTTCCCACTAAATAAGTAACGTATTTTGTGGCAAAGGGGTACCGATTGTGCGCGAAAAGAAGTTTTTAACTAGAACCATATTGTAAAGTACTCGTGGAGTGAACAATACTATTCAAAGCATGGCCAGTAATGGAGTAGCCCAAAGCAATGACAGAAAGTGTTAATGTCAGTGCAAATTTGTATAGTGTCTCAAGCCGTCCACGTTCTTGGACTACAGGTGTGCTCAGTTGCTACCAAGTCTTCGAATGAAGCACTTGTGAAACGGCCTGAATTCATGAAATCCGGGGATATATGGCACTGTATGACATTATCGTTTATTCTGAGAGATGCATATGTGGCCATATGTGGCCTGAAAACGGCATAGTGGAATGCCGAAGCTGGTTGTCGTCAAAATAAAACAAAATAATATCTTAGTTACACGGCTGTTGCAGAATTTCATTGATATTAACAATTGCTTAACCAGCTGATGTCCCCTGTCCATGATGGATCAACAGATATGTTCTGTGGAAAGTAATTGAGGAACGTGAAGCTGGTCGGCTGTTTGTGTGCTGCTACCGTGAGCATCTGCGGAAAGTGGTTGAGGGGCGCGAAACTACGAACAGACGACAAGCTGTTGGGACCTCCGCACCTTATCGCAGGACGTGGATCCAGGAGGTTTGCTCTGTGCCGTATAGCAGGATGGGTGACGACCTGAGGCACATCTGACTGTGGAGGGACAGGTGTTTTTGGGGATTCCATTACACATTCTTGAATATGGGGTTCTGCAGCAGACTACCTCTAAGTGTTATTATGATGACCCAACGAAGTCATCAATTATCACTGAAGAGAGCACTGGATCATCGCGAATGAGCCGTCCATCAGTGGTCATTTATCACATGGTCTGACTGATCACGTTTGTTTTTCCACCAGGTCACTTGGTCGTTTCCAGATACGTCGTAAGCCAGGCGAATGTTTGCTGAAACAGAGCAGTATTGTGCTATGCGACACGTTCATCTGGGCCTGCATGGTACAGTCTTAGACATAGAAACTGACCGCCACAGAGACTAATGCCGAGTCGTTCACTTAAGGTGGCCAGTAAAACCGACCGCTCCTGACGGAGCTAAGTCCGGCAGTCTGCACAATCTGGCAACACTGTAAGATGCGGAAGTGTTTCGTGAGCCGGTGGTCTAGTGGTAACTGTTGCGCATTATGAACTCACAGTCACGTGTTCGCGTCCAATTCCGCAGGACAGCTCGTGGCAGCGTCGCGATCAGAACAGCTTACTCTCAAGCGTTTCCTCGCGCTGCAGCGGCTACCGGCCATCGGCCAGTCGCCACCCGCCGCCTGAAATCGGGCGCCACCCAGGTGAACGCGTCGCGACGCTGTCACAGTGTATGTATCAACTGTCATTTTCGAATTTGAAGTTCTAGTTATCATTTTGCAGTTTAGCATTGGATTTTGCCTACTTGAAAATCATAAACTACAGTTAGGCGTTGCAAAATTGGGACGCATGTGGAAAATAGGTGTAACGTCTGCAACACAGTATTTACTTTTGGTATAATAGAGGGGTGAATGCAGAGGAGGCAGCTCGAAAGATTTGAACTGTGTGTGGAGCGGCTGCTTTTGGGAAAAACCCGCCAGCAAAAGATATTCTTGTTTCAGCAAAGAATGTTCTGGCATGAATGATTTTCCACATTAAGGAAGACTCAACTACTGATATACGCGGTGGATTACCATTCAACCATCATGCGACATTTGCATTCAACAGGTAAGGTTCAGACGTCGGTGTAGGAGTACTGCATGCTCTAATTCGAAACAACAAAAATCAATGGAGTGACTATTATTGTAGTTTTGCTTGAATGTCATCAGGTCGCTCATTGAGCAGTCCTGTGCAGTAGTGTTACTGGTGACGAGATATGGTATCTTTATCGTTAACTTCCTAAGAAGAAATGAAAGGCTGAGCCCCACCAAAAGACGTAAACTGGAGGAAAGAGTAGTGTGACCATAGTATTGTCCATCTGATAGCTCCAAAAATGTGTTTTCCACTACGAATTCTTCTCCAAGTGTGTGTCCATCACAGCTGGAATTTGTTGCCGATAATTGCGACACCTTTCGGTCGCACTCTAAAAAAATCGACCGACAAAACTACATCACGTGTGGTACTGCATGATAATGCAATCTGTTGACTTGAGAAACAAAACTATTCAGGAGACTGATAGGGAAGTCATCTCTCAGGCACTTGTATTGATAGGGAAGTCATATCTCACTTGTCCCTCTGATCGTATACTCGTAAACGTTTACCTTTCCCTCTCTTGATCGGTCGACCGTCAAGGCAGTTCATTTATAGACCAAAATGCTCTTCAAACTACACCGGTTTAATGACATTGTTAGAGCCAGTAGGTTTCTACCGGAGTAGAATTTGGAAACTACTTTAGTATTGTCAGATTCTTTTAGATATTGCGAAAGAATATACTGGTGCTGATTAACTGCTCTTTGATTATTACTCTTGTATTCAATAAAATAATGGAAAACGAAATTAAAATATCACTGTACTAATAGAAATTAAATTCAACTTACTGTAGACACATCACTACGGCAGTCTATGTTAATAAAGCATTAAGTGTCTGTAGCACGATTATGACTACTTTAACACGGATTAGTAGGATATTATCGACTTTTGACTTCGAAAAGGTCTGTATTTACTTCATGTCCTGTATCATACTCAAGTGTTATGAAAATGTAGAAGTTCATAGATAAAATTATGTATTCGCAACAACAAAATATATGCCGGCAGAAAGCAAAAGTGGCTTTATGAATTTTGCAGTTCCATAAAGTTTTCGTTCTGACACTAATGGGTGCTGAAACTAGCAAGACAAATTTTGCTCGAGTAAAAACATCGCTTTCAGCGATTCTCGAAAGGCGAACGAAAGCAGCGTGCACTTGGTAGGCATTTTTTTTGTTCGTTGTTGATCGTTGGGTTCGGTCGTTGCGGACGTCACATGACATCCGTTAAAGTTAGTTTGTTGATCCTACCACAAATTTTTTTTATTACAGAGGCCAACCCGCTCTCTGACCGAACACGCTGAGCTACCATGCCGTCAATCTCAGAGCTAGCGAAGAGTTGCGGTGTGGAACTGTTTTCGTTGACGCAAAAGTATTAACTGATATCCTTACATCACATCTCAAGAGTAAATAACCACTTTATGCAACTGAAATAACACGATAATATCAAGGGAATTTAGCAGGATAGTTCTGTGCCATCAAGGAAGTAACTCGCCGGTCAGAGTTGCCAAACACATTCTGCTTCGTGACCAAGTTTCAGTTATACTACCAGGAAGGATACCAGCTGATGTGCTCTGTGAGTGACCTCGGATGTGACTACAGCTTTGTCTCAAAGTTGTGGGTGGAAAGAGCCGGAATACTCTCATTGTATGTCAATGAGTCTTATTCGCATTTCTGTAACTAGGTTTAGGCGCTAGGGTGTAATTACACTGCGTGCAAACGAAACGTCATAAATTAATATCTGAGACAATGATTTGTGTTTTACTGTCTTAATCGGACCGAAACCTTGAAAGCGTATTCACCAGACGCGATTCACAATTTTGGAGCTCCTCCAGTGGTTGAGTTGGCAACGTGTCTCTTCTATACAATGTTATTATTGAGGGGTTAGGTTGTTTGGGGGAGGAGACCAGACAGCGAGGTCATCGGTCTCATCGGACTAGGGAAGGATAGAGAAGGAAGTCGGCCGTGCCCTTTCAGAGGAACCATCCCGGCATTTGCCTAGAGCGATTTAGGGAAATCACGGAAAACCTAAATCAGGATGGCCGTACCTGGGATTGAACCGTCGTCCTCCCGAATGCGAGTCCAGTGTGCTAACCACTGCGCCACCTCGCTCGGTCGTTATTATTGAGATCACTGTCATTGGCATACCCGCGAAAGGCAGTCATGACATGGCTTCTTTTTGTCAGCTTTTCTGACGGATGTTCTGTCGTTGCTCGATACGTAAGGACTTAAAGATGAATTCGAATATTCCATATGGCGAAAATCTGATGTTTCTACTCTTCCAGCTCTAACATTCAATAAATAGTTACAATGAGAGGCAGAAAAGCTCCTGTGAACCAACAACTAATAATGCAGTCATAATTAGTGGAATATAATAAACTCCATCTGTTATCTGATAATTGTAAAAAACTGCTTTTTTTTCCATCTCCGCAGCACTGGAGTGTGAACTCAACGGTATCATAGGACTCCTATACTTAATTTCGTTGTGATAGTTTTCAGTGACAGTGGAGGAAGAGCAAAACCATATGATTTGAAATATAATTTTCCAGCAGGATTTGCCGGTTGGAGTGGCCGATCGGTTCTAGGCGCTGCAGTTTGGAACCGCGCGCCCGCTACGGTCGCAGGTTCGAATCCTGCCTCGGGCATGGATGTGTGTGATGTCCTTAGGTTAGTTAGGTTTAAGTAGTTCTGAGTTCTAGGGGACTGATGATCACAGCAGTTGAGTCCCATAGTGCTCGGAGCCATTTTGAGCCAGCAGGATTTGAATCTTTGGCTCCAGTTGCAGTGGCATATCCAGTAAGGTATCAGGAATGTGAGCATTCACTCATTGCAGTAGTACAAGCTAGGGTAGAAAGAAACAGGTTTCCCAAGAAGTAAACTATGAGAGACGCTGTAATTAACGTATAAAGTAACCATGTCGCTCTGCCTCGTGATGGCCGGGTGTTGTGTGATGTCCTTAGGTTAGTTAAGTTTAATTAATTCTAAGTTCTAGGCGACTGATGACCTCAGCAGTTGAGTCGCATAGTGCTCAGAGCCATTTAACCATGTCGCAAACGTAAATTTTCCAAATCGCTCTCACTTATTAAACATGAATTGTTCAGAAAATTACAACTATATCTAGTGAAATGACTAGGTTAATGCAGCTCCAGTCCGTGACTGTCACTGAGTTTCCAAACATTTTCCGAATAGCACTTAAAATAAAAATGTGTGTGTGTGTATGTCATGCGTGTGTGTGTGTTATTTCGGACATGTCCGAAAGAAAAGACACTACGATTCAACTAAATATCGAAAGACAGATCTCCAGGCTGTCTCCAGCTGACCAGGGTTCAAACACGGATTCGTGGTGTCTTTTCTTTCGGACATGTCCGAAAGAACAGACATCACACATATACAGGGTGTTACGAAAAGGTACGGCCAAACTTTCAGGAAACATTCCTCACACACAAAGAAAGAAAATATGTTATGTGGACATGTGTTCGGAAACGCTTACTTTCCAAGTTAGAGCTCATTTTATTACTTCTCTTCAAATCACATTAATCATGGAATGGCAACACACAGCAACAGAACGTACCAGCGTGACTTCAAACACTTTGTTACAGGAAATGTTCAAAATGTCCTCCGTTAGCGAGGATACATGCATCTACCCTCCGTCGCATGGAATCACTGATGCGCTGATGCCGCCCTGTAGAATGGCGTATTGTATCACAGCCGTCCACAATACGAGCACGAAGAAAAAAAGGTTCAAATGGCTCTGAGCACTATGGGACTCAACATCTTAGGTCATAAGTCCCCTAGAACTTAGAACTACTTAAACCTAACTAACCTAAGGACATCACACACACCCATGCCCGAGGCAGGATTCGAACCTGCGACCGTAGCAGTCTCGCGGTTCCGGACTGCAGCGCCAGAACCGCTAGACCACCGCGGCCGGCGAGCACGAAGAGTCTCTACATTTGGTACCGGGGTTCGTAGACAAGAGCTTTCAAATGCCCCCATAAATGAAACTCAAGAGGGTTGAGGTATGGAGAGTGTGGAGGCCATGGAATTGGTCCGCCTCTACCAATCCATCGGTCACCGAATCTGTTGTTGAGAAGCGTACGAACACTTCGACTGAAATGTGAAGGAGCTCAATCCTGCATGAACCACATGTTGTGTCGTACTTGTAAAGGCACATGTTCTAGCAGCACAGGTAGAGTATCCCGTATGAAATCATGATAACGTGCTCCATTGAGCGTAGGTGGAAGAACATGGGGCCCAATTAAGACATCACCAACAATGCCTGCCCAAACCTTCACAGAAAATCTGTGTTGATGACGTAATTGCAGAATTGCGTGCGGATTCTCGTCAGCCCACACATGTTGATTGTGAAAACTTACAATTTGATCACGTTGGAATGAAGCCTCATCCATAAAGAGAAGATTCGCGCTGAAATGAGGATTGACACATTGTTGGGTGAACCATTCGCAGAAGTGTACCCGTGGAGGCCAATCAGCTGCTGATAGTGCCTGCACACGCTGTACATGGTACGGAAACAACTGGTTTTCCCGTATCACTCTCCATACAGTGACGTGGTCAACGTTACCTCGTACAGCAACAACTTCTCTGACGCTGACATTAGGGTTATCGTCAACTGCACGAAGAATTGCCTCGTCCATTGCAGGTGTCCTCGTCGTTCTAGGTCTTCCTCAGTCGCGAGTCATAGGCTGGAATGTTCCGTACTCCGTAAGACGCCGATCAATTGCTTCGAACGTCTTCCTGTCGGGACACCTTCGTTCTGGAAATCTGTCTCGATACAAACGTACCACGGCTATTGCCCCGTGCTAATCCATATATCAAATGGGCATCTGCCAACTCCGCATTTGTAAACATAGCACTGACTGCAAAACCACGTTCGTGATGAACACTAACCAATTGATGCTACGTACTGATGTGCTTGATGCTAGTACTGTAGAGCAATGAGTCGCATGTCAACGCAAGCACCGAAGTCAACATTACCTTCCTTCAATTGGGCCAACTGGCGGTGAATCGAGGAAGTACAGTACATACTGACGAAACTAAAATGAGCTCTACCATGGAAATTAAGCGATTCCGGACACATTTCCACATAACATCTTTTCTTTATTTGTGTGTGAGGAATGTTTCCTGAAAGTTTGGCCGTACCTTTTTGTAACACCCTGTATGCATATACAGGGTGTTTCAGGAGGAATAGTAGACATTGTATCAAGTGGCAGTACAGACGAATTGCATAAAAATTTCATATAAATTTGTCCACTTTTTATTGAGTACAAAATTACAACCCCCCGCCCCCACATACACACACACTGTCATTCCAGTGCGAGTGACGACTGCTGTCTATTGAACAACACATGCGCCAAGCAATGTCCGCTCACTGCAGACAGAGCCAAGGTGATTTCTTTCTGTTTACGGCGAAGCGTCTGCTGCAATGTCCAGGCTCAGCCAACATAAACAAATGGCGGCGGCATTGGGCACTGCCAATCGCTGCACTTGTCGCAAGCCTCGACAACAAGAGCGCACTGTCTCTGCTAACGATATTATGGAGATAATACATTTTACTTACCTAACGTAATATGCAGGACATGGATAGGGTAAAAATTCAGTTTGTAGTAAATAGCCATTTCATTAAAATACTTTACTGTTACAGTTGATGCAATCTTTAGTGTTGCTTGACTCTCTAATGTTAATAGTGCTGATTCAGATTGCTCATGACACGAAAACACAAAAACACACACACGCACGCGCGCGCCAATCAATTACGCCAATCATTTCGTTGTTGGCAACAAATTCCAGCTGTCATGGACACACACTTGGGAAAGAATTCGTAGTGCAAAACACATTTTTGTAGCTATCAGGTGGAAAATATTATGTTCACACTGCTCTTTCCTCAAATGTATGTGTGAAATCTTATGGGACTTAACTGCTAAGGTCATAAGTCCCTAAGCTTACACGCTACTTAACCTAAATTATCCTAAGGACAAACACACACACCCAACCCCGAGAGAGGACTCGAACCTCCTCCGGGACCAACCGCACAGTCCATGACTGCAGCGCCTGAGACCGCTCGGCTAATCCCGCGCGGCTGCTCTTTCCTCCAGTTTATTTCTTTCTGTATGGCTCAGCGTTTCATTCCTTCTTAGGAAGTTAACAATAAAGGCATCATAACACGTCACCAGTAACAGTACTGCATAGGACTGCTCAATAAGCGAGCTGATGACATTCAAGCAAAACTACAATAATAGTCGCTCCACTGATTTTTGTTGTTTCGAATTAGAGCATGCAGTACTACTACACCTCATGCCTGAGCCTTAACTGTTGAATGCAAATGTGGCATGATGTTTAAATGATAATCCATCATGTATACCAGCAGTCGAGACGTCCTTAATGTGGAAAATCATTCATGCCAGAACGATCTTCGTTGAAACAATAATATCTTTTTCTGGCGTGTTTTTCCCAAAAGCAGTAGCTCCACACACAGTTCAAATTTTTCTAGCAGCCTCCTCTTCTTTCACCCCTCTGTTATACCAAAAGTAAATACTGTGTTGCAGACGTTACACCTATTTTCCACATGCGACCCAATTTTGCAACGCTTAACTGTAGTTTATGATTTTCAAGTAGGCAAAATCCAATGCTAAACTGCAAGATGATAACTAGAACTTAAAATTCGAAAATGACAGTTGATACATACACTGACAGAGTCGCGCCGCGTTCACCTGGGCGGCGCCGGATTTCAGGTGGTGGGTGGCGTTTGGCTGATGGCCGGTAGCCGACGCAGCCACAAGCTGTCCTGCGGAATTGTTTCTGGAAGTACTTGTTATTACAGGTGGGTAGAATGTGAAGCGAATTATTCTCAATGTTCAATCAGACTCATAAATTTAGACGAGGTCTGAAACGTGAAAAAATAAATAAATAAATAAATAAAATAAAAAAAAGTAAAAAGTGGACGCGAACACGTGACCATAAGAAACTTCCTGGCAGATCAAAACTGTGTGCCGGACCGAGACTCGAACTCAGGACCTTTGCCTTTCGCGGGCAAGTGCTTGGGTAGTTCAGTTGGTAGAGCACTTGCCCGCGAAAGGCAAAGGTCCTGAGTTCGAGTCTCGGTCCGGCACACAGTTTTAATCTGCCAGGAAGTTTCATATCAGCGCACACTCCGCTGTAGAGTGAAAATTTCATTCTACGTGACTATAAGTTCATAATGCACAACGATTACCACTAGACCACAGGCTCATACAACACGAAAAAATCTCGGAAGCAGTCAACGCTTCCTCCTGACACTTCTGCACCTTACAGTGTTGCCAGATTGTGCAGACTGCCAGACTTAGCGTTGTCACGAGCGGTCGGTTTTACTGGCCACCTTGAGTGAACGACTCCGACTCAGTCTCTGTGGCGCCTGGCTGGCGGTCAGTTTTTATGTCTAGGACTGTACATCTGTCAGCAATCGAAGGCACCTGGCGGACCACCTGCGTCCCGTCATGTTTTCTCCAAGAACGATGGAAATTTTCAGGAGGGAAACTGTCAGTGTCCTATGGCCAGAATAGAGCTGCAGTGGCTTGAAGAGCGTGGTAGTGAACTCACCTTTATGTCTTCGGCACAGGAATCGTCCAAATACGCTCAAGCTGCAGGCATGTAACTTGCGGGAATTGCATAGCTTGTGTGCAGATATATTTTGCCAGTCAAGTTTAATGGTATTACCAGCTTTGGAGCGAATGTATGGCCTCATCAGTGCAACTGAAAAGTTATAGGTCTACACTGTGGCGAGTGCAGTGTCCCTGTAACCTCGACTTCATTTTCATTACTGTCATAGTTACTTGTTCCAGCGAAGTCTATTCGCTGAACCATTTGTCTGCTTACCCATCTCTGCTGGCGATGCCGTCGACGAGACGGTGGACTAGACTGGTCGAGGGTGAGAAACGTTTTAGTTATTGTTCGAACTATAACTTGTATTGTACAGCATGTATCATGTAACAAGATTTCAAACAATAAATAAATAGCCGTCACCCAGTCATTCACGTTTACGTATTCAACAATTTTCCAGAATCATAACAGGCGAGGGCAGGGATGTTTCCTTTAGCTGGGGTCTATTAGGTCAGTTTTCCTACATATCACTGTCTCGTGCACTCGTCGACGAGCCGCTAAGTTCTAAACTACTATCTTTTTATCATTTGTTGCTTTGTAAGACATGTGCTATAGTTATAAGCAACAGAATCAGTTATTATACTTGCATAAAACAATGTTTAATGCATACCTCCGTAGCAATTTAACACAGTTTAATTAACTTTCATTAACCCTCTAGTACCCTCCTGTTACATATATGTAACGTAAGTTTTATGTGGGCTTTACTGGTCTTTAGCCAATGCTAGTTCATCAGTGCCCACTGTCACACATTTGTACAAGCCACGCAGCTCATTCTGTGAGGAATAATTGGAACTACTGTAGACCATCTTCGACCATGTTTGTAACTTCTCAGGTGTTCCAGGACAGAAGTTGGTCGCCATCATGTCGCGCAAGGTATGTGGGATCCTCTGTTTGTGTGGATAATATGTTTTTAATCAGTATATATTAAATAATTTCTCTTTAAATAAGTACCAGAGCACCAATTATTTCTATTCTTTTGTTTCTGCATACTGAAATACCCTAGGAATGTAGAAATGAACTCATGTTACAATGAGCATTTAGGGTTATGTTTATGAATGTTCGTATTGTGACGTTTAGGCATTTTCTTTTACTTCCAGTTAACAACTGCTCACGTTCTTGACGTTCTAAATAATCCTGATGAAAGTGATTTTTCTGAACTTGATGATCAGGATGATGATGAAATTCCGACTAATGGCAGCACGTATCATGACGGTGGAGAAACTTCTACTTCAGAGGTGTTTGCAATAGTCAGCTGTTTTGATTCAGTAAATCTTGAGAATGTTCCAGCAAATACAGAGTTGTCGTGGATCGATGGTGACTTTACTCCAGAAATTCATCCATTTGTGCAGCTTCCAGAAGACGCTCCTGAAGAAGTGCTCACCCCTTTGCAGTACTTCATATCTCTTGTGACACGTGAAATGCTAGGACTCTAAGTTCAACAAACTAATATTTATTGTATTCAGAAACTGGGACAACTAATTCCAGGACAATCTTATTGTTACCGTACTAACACAGAAAGAAGATAAGCTATGGAAAATTCGACCTCCGCTTACTTTGTTCTCAGAAGCTTGCCGGAGAAAACAGTCTAAGCAGAATCAGTGTGTCGACGAAATAATGATTCCTTTCAAAGGACGCAGTAGTCTTCGACAATATGCACAAAACAAGCCAACAAGATGGGGATTGAAAATGTGGGCTAGAGCTGGTTGCTCAGGATAGTTGTATGATTTTGACGTTTACCAAGATGCAGCTTCTAAGGCAACAAAGCATGTACCTGGAAAAGGTCTTGGTACAATGTTGTGATGAAGATAACTGCAGCATTGAAAGACAATCGCTTTTTTAGAGTTTCTGCAGACAATTTCTTCACATCGTATCATGTTGCTGAGAGCCTATTGAAGAGGGGTATTTATTATACAGGCACAATAAGAGTTGGAAGATTCAAGCAAAGCAGATGACAGCGCAAGGACGCGGTACTATAGCTTCACAAATTGAGGCAACGTGTTAGTTCATCAATGTGAAATGGAATGATAACAAATGAGTTACAGTGTTATCTTCGCTAACAAGTGTAGAGCCAAAGGACATTTCAAAAATATGGGATAGCGCTAAGAAAGAACATATTCTTGTCCCAAGACCATCCATTGTTCAGATATACAATTTTAATATGGAAGGAGCAGATCTTCATGATATGTTGACATCACTATCCTAATATCCCATAAAATCCAGAATATGGTATCTGTATATCTTCTGGCACACAATAACAATATCTGTTGTCACTAGCTGGCTGAAATATAGAGAAGACTGCAAGGCCCTGTCTGAAAAACATGTTTGTCTCAGACAGTTTCAAACTAATCTCGCAAGTGCATTGGCATCTGCTGGACAAGGAAAATTCAAGAGGGGACGTCCAAGTACTGAAGATATGCCCAAAAAGTTTAAGAAACCTGATAATACAGTAACTCCAGTGTCAGGATGCTAAAAGGACGAAAGTGACCACTTTCCTTAGTGGAATGACACAAGAGGAAAATGCAAAATTTGCAAGAAACAGAATACTTTTGTTTAATGGCAAAAATGCAAAGTTTTTCTGTGCTTCACCAACCGTTACCTTGAAACTCAGGGCTACATATGTGTAACGCAACGTGAAAAAGGACTCAAAAATGAAAAAAGCTGAAAGGTGTACATTTGTCCTCCAACATATCGGCAACTGTAAATAATACTCTGCTAATTACAACCTACAATTAATATTGTTTTGGGTCCTAGAGGGTTAATGACAATAATCTGTTACATATCTTAAAATGGAAAGTAATGAACATGACACAACAGAACGAAGGAGTGAAAAAGAAAGGAAAAGATACTTACATCTTGCACCGACATTCTCAAGCAATTTCTGTCTATTGTGCGCTTCCACATTGTTCTCAACGATAACTTGAGGATTTATACATGGATTCGCCCTGTGGTTTTTGCTTCTGAGGTAGCAGAATTCCTTCACTTCGTCTGCTTCGTGGTCCCCAGTTTTGATAATAAGTTTACTGTTAATCCCATTTCTGCGTCTCCTCATTACTTTTGCATTTCATTGGTTTATTCTCAATACATAGAATGTGCTCGTTAGATTGTTCATTTCATTTAACAAGACTTGCAATTATTCCTCAGTTCCAATGTCGTCAGCGAATCTTACGATTGATATCCATTCTTCTTGAAATTTAATCCCCCTTCTGCAACTTTCTTTTATTTCTTCTTCGATTATAGATTGAATAGTGGGGGCGAAAGACTAAATTAATATCTAACATCCTTTCTAATCCGAGCATTACGTTCTTACTGTTCCCTATGGATTTTTGTATATATTGTATATTACCCATCAATCTCTATTTTCCTGAAAATTTCGAACATCTTGCACCATTTGTCATTGTAGAATGCTTTTTCTAAGCCGATAAATCCTACTGGTGTATCTTTTTTCTTTCATTATTACTCATAATGTCAGAGCAGCCTCTCTGATGCCTTTACGTTTCTCAATTCCAGACAGATCTTCATCTAAAAGAGCTCCAATTTTCTTTTCCATTCTTTTGTATATCATTCTTGTTAGCACGTTAAATTCTTGCACTTATCTGTTCTTGCTATTTTCGGGATTGTGTGGATGATACTTTTCGAAAGTGTGAGATATATCTCCAGACTAATAGATTCTACAAATATACGTGAAAAATTCTGTAGAACATTATTATTATTATGCTTTACGTCAGCTATACTTCTGTTTACAGTATACACGCAATTTATTGATGAGAATAGGTACTACTTATCTTTATGGAATTCATATGCTTAGGCAAATGGCATCTTGAGAAAGAGACATTAAGAGTAATAACATCCTTCGGTGTAAGAACGCTCCATCTACGAGCTGTTTTCCTCCCAAAGTTTTAGCTGCAAGATATCTGCGTTCTCAACATATGTAAGACTGGCTTCGTTTAATTTCTCTTGTAAAAACATTATCAAGCAGTGTTTGTAGAAAATCATCTTTGTTCTTGGGTTTCACATCTTTCTTCCAGCAATTCTTGAAGTCTAAAATGCGCGCATAAGAATCTAATGTCTGGAACACGCTGTCAATGCAAGGTTACCGTAACAGACTTCGATTTGAATTAGTGAGCTAAAACAAGCGAGAATGTACATGTTTTCAGAAAGTTTACGTGTTGTAATCCTCTGTTGCTTTGTTCAATATTGAAACATAGCAATGTTCAAGAGATCTAGAAGCGATCGTATGATAAAACAGCTACATAGATTAGATTCTTTCGATAAACTATTATTTCAGACTGTATGCTAAAGGGGAAAAGGAAGAGTGTAGGTTACTCTTGTTAAGTCTGAATATAAAGGGATCAATTTTTCCTTTGGTAACAATGAAATCAAAGTGTCATTTTGAATGCAGGCACTGTGAGTGCTGCATAAGGCTATTGAATTCTCTTCCTACCGAATCAGAGGCGGTTTCAATCTACTCTACACGCAGTAACGAGAAAAGTTGTAATCTCGTTCAAACAGCGCTGTAAAACTCATCCAAAGGGATGAGTAATTTCATTATACCGCAAATTCCTTTAAAATTCAGACTACAGCTGTCACGGAGTCTGATTACATTGCACTCGCTTGCCCTCTAGCGGCTGCTGGGTAAACCTCGGCTTCGGCCGGCATAGCAGCACTACTATTTTATCGAGCAGCGCTTGTAATGAAGAGCACCATAAATTCTTTCACTTGTAAAAAAATTTTATATTTTTCCTCGTCGCTTAATAGTTTCGTCACTTTGTACGCCATGTCGCACACACAGCTGAAACAGCACTGAACCAAAATATCTACACAGAGAAAACCACTCAAGGGGAAGCTGAAAGCAGGCAATATAGAATGAAGGAAATGAAAATTTTGTTTTAACGTACCGTCGACTACGAGATAATTGGAGATGGAATGATGTCTAACTACGGAACGGTAGGGAAGGAAACGGGCCGTGTTCTTTCAAGGGAACCATCTCGGCAGTCTTTCCTCACGCGATTCAGCGACATTACGGTAACTAAATCTGGATGACGGAATGTCGCTATGAAACTCCCCCCCCCCCTCCCCCCCCCATCTTCTCGAATATGAGGCCAATGTGTTAGCGCTTCACCACCTTACAGGGTGACACGCTGGTATGTACAGTTACAGTACCGGTAACAGATAATACTAAGAGACAACGCATTCTGAATTTTCAGCTTTATATTTTTCCCGGCACATATAGTATAGAAAGCAAAGAAAGAAAACGTTGCTCCTTACAGATAAGTGTAAGTATTCCCGACATGGCGAAGTGGAACTGCCGTAACGACTTCCTCTTTACATGGTATACCAGGTGATTCACGAAGATATGCAAATATTTTAATACGTTATTGTACAAGTAAAACTAAAGAAAAAAGTTCATATAGACATAGGTCCGCAAATGTTTAGTTACAGAGTTACAGCTAATAAAAGATTTTGCTTGAAATTTAGCAACTTCGCTAATATGAAGCCTTCGCAAAAGTGTGCGAGGTAAAAAGTAAAGCACGATTTCCATTTATTTTGTTGTTGTTGATCTGTTGAATCTAATAACAGAAGTCCCAGACGTGTACGTGCAGTAGTTTTCCAGAACATCCAGAGAAGCACAGAAGTAAGTTCGTAAAATTTCTCATATATTAACTAGTTGGCCCAATTTGTTTTTTAAATTCCAGACAATTGCACAAAGTTTTCAATTGAAGTTGTAGAGAATACAGTTTTGGAAAAACGATGATAGTAACGTTAACTGAAATTGTATGAATGTATCAGATAATCTGCTTTTATTAATACCATAGCAGAAGTGAATTCATGTGAAACCGTATAAAACAAAGCTCAGTGTTAAGGAAGTTGTACAGTGTACATATAATTTCACAATATATTCACAACAAATGTTCTCCACCGAGTTCAATGCATTTAGCTGCACATGTATGAATAGATTTTGTTGCTCGTTTCAGTTTCACAGGGTTGTTGTTAATTTCGTCTGTTGTATTTAGAATGCGAGCAAATAATGCCTCACGTGTGTTTACTTTGTCCTCATAAACTGTACATTTCGTCCATCCTCATACATAAAAATCCATTGGTGTTAAATCGGGCGATCTGGGTGGCCACAGACGTGTAGCACCACGACGAATCCATTTCTTCAGGCCCCATATGCACTTCATGTATAGACAATCAGATGAATATAGAGACTGAAAATGGCATACTGAAATCCCGTAACTGGTTGTCAAAACAAAATAAAATAACTTGTCAAAACGTACGGCTGTTTGGCAATTTTCCTTGATAAATATTTGACCAGGCGCTGTTACTCGTCCACGGCGGATCAACAGAGATTTAGTTTCTTTGTGTACCGACATTATCAGATAAATTCCTTTAGAAAATCTTGATCCTAAAATTTTACGTGAAATTTAAACTTGCTTTTGTAGTTGATTTGATTAAAGCTCGTGCGCGTGTCGTGGTATATTTATTCCTCCATTTTTTCGTGATGTTGGTACGTTGATAGATGCGAAAAACGTATTTTCTGTTTTAACATTCGTTGTAATTCACATTTATGCTTATACCGTTCTAGACGGATAATTATCTTCGTTCATAAAATCGTTAACTTTTATTTCAATGTATATCTGAGTGATTAAAGACATGGTTTTGAGAATTGTGGGAGTTTACGTCTTGCCTAAGGTATTTCGTGGTAAAAAGAAATGGTTGCGTGTTGCGCATTCTACAAATTGCAGGAACAATATTTCGTCCGGAAATTTGTTTCCCCCTTAATCGAAGTGCAACTATTGTCGAGTATTTCCACTTTTTTCCACTCGTCTACTAATTTGTTCACAGGAGGTGACTCGAAATATATGTAACCGACGCAAACCAAGTCGACTGCTGTGGCGTGATACTGTGTTTTCTGTTCGCCAAACCTGTCATATCGCGTTACATTTAGTTTCCATCAGAAGCAGCAGCAGTGTCGCATTTCGATAAGGACCTCGAAACATTTGCATCTGCAGAGGAACATGCAGAAGCTCTATGACTCGGGTTTAGAAGAATAGCTGGCCAACCGCAGGGTGCATATGTCAGTCGTAGTACAATATTCCGGAAAGCGTTTGTATCAGTATCATACCAACAGGTACTAACGGAAGTACGATTACATAGGGTGTCAAGCGAAATTTATGACTAAATAAACAATTTCGTAATATGGAGGACTTAGCATGCTTTTTCTGGATGGCGAATCACATGTAAAGTAACTTAAAAAAAAAGAAGCTGAAAGTATATTCAGTCAGATAAGAATTCAAAATGCAAAGATTGCCACATTGCTTTAAATGTACAGAGGTGTGAAACTGTACTCATACAAAGCGAGAAAAAATGGAAATGTCGTGTGGCTAGGGCCTCCCGTCGGGTAGACCGTTCGCCTGGTGCAGGTCTTTCGATTTGACGCCTCTTCGGCGACCTGTGCGTCGATGGGGGTGAAATGATGATGATTAGGACAACACAACACCCAGTCCCTGAGCAGAGAAAAATCTCCGACCCAGCCGGGAATCGAACACGGGCCCTTAGGATTGTCAGTCTGTCACGCTGACCACTTTTTTTTTGTTCTTTTTTTTTTTCTTTTTAATTCTTCGACGAGGATGGGATTCGAACCAACGCGTGCAGAGCACAGTGGATTAGCAGTCCAACGCTTTAACCACTTTTTTTTATTTTTATTTGCTACCCCTATTTTTTTAATAAAATGGAACTAAAAAAAAACAAGTGCCACCGCCACTTTTCATCCTATAACAAAAAAAAAAAAAAAAAATCTGGGCCACTTCAGGCGTTGGCTCCTGACTAAACCTACCCCAGAGAGCTGCCTATATACCAGGGGAAATATGGGAAATCAAGGTTAGGGCTATCCTTAAAAGCAAAACAAAATCTTCCTTTTTCTGAATTTTATTTTAATTCTTTTTTTTTATATTTCTTTTTTTTTTGTGTAATTGATCAGAGGCCTTCAGCGCCCCGCTGGTAATATGTTGAGTCACGTCTTCTCGAAATTGATGTGTTCCGTTCAATTGTTCAGAAATGTTCATTGGTTCAAACAGGAAACCTTCTTCTCTCTTGGCTTAACACATTCCAGCTGCGAGGCGGCTCGTGGAAAGCACTCCCAAGGAAGTTCGAGAAAAATTGTCTGTATTTTGGGTGACGGACAACGACATAATGACGGTCATTGAGGTATGTCCAAAAATCGAGTACAGAGTCTACAGTTTGTCCAAATAGGTAGTGAATGGCATGTCCGCGAATCCAATTCACAGCACTGGTCTTTGTCCGAGGAAAATAGTCACGTTCCGGAAATAATAATGAAAGGGGAGTAATCCGATCCGGAATGTCCCGCGTTAGAAAAGCCACAATACGTCGAACCAAGTGCCAAACCTCCGCCGCCGGTCCGCAAACAAACCGATGTTCATCATTGTCTGGTACTCCACACGTGGAGCATAGAGGTGATTGGGCGAGGTGGATACGATGAAGGCGAAATTGGTTGATTTGCTTACCATTGACAGTTATGTACCAGACAGATTGAACATTCGTGTCAAGGTAACAGGCGAACACCGCGCGCCATACATGACGCCAGTGAACCTGGGGGAACTTTTGTTCAATCGGGTTAGGTGGACGACCTAATTGGAGGACATTGTATACTGCCTTTGTCTTGAGTAAAAGCTGTCTTAGTAAGGTGAGGCGTGGATAACTGAGTTCCAGAAAGAAGTACCGTATATAATGGAACTGGGCCGGAACATCCGAGATTATCACTGGGGCTGACAGTGAGACCGGCGAGTATGCCGACAGGAGGAGACCAGTGAGGCTCGATGGGCAACGTGTCCATACCGTCATCTGGGAGCTGACAAATAGGGCGCGAACTCTATCCGGCACGTGAAACAGACCTATCCCACCTCGTTCACGGGGAAGAGTAAGGGTCGCATACTTAACGTTGAACAACATCCCAGAGCTGACGAAAGATGCCATCGCTGCCAACATGCGACGTGCCACAGTAAGCGGGAAAGGTAGAACTTGCGCTACATGGGGAACTCGGGATGCGATATACACTCCTGGAAATGGAAAAAAGAACACATTGACACCGGTGTGTCAGACCCACCATACTTGCTCCGAACACTGCGAGAGGGCTGTACAAGCAATGATCACACGCACGGCACAGCGGACACACCAGGAACCGCGGTGTTGGCCGTCGAATGGCGCTAGCTGCGCAGCATTTGTGCACCGCCGCCGTCAGTGTCAGCCAGTTTGCCGTGGCATACGGAGCTCCATCGCAGTCTTTAACACTGGTAGCATGCCGCGACAGCGTGGACGTGAACCGTATGTGCAGTTGACGGACTTTGAGCGAGGGCGTATAGTGGGCATGCGGGAGGCCGGGTGGACGTACCGCCGAATTGCTCAACACGTGGGGCGTGAGGTCTCCACAGTACATCGATGTTGTCGCCAGTGGTCGGCGGAAGGTGCACGTGCCCGTCGACCTGGGAACGGACCGCAGCGACGCACGGATGCACGCCAAGACCGTAGGATCCTACGCAGTGCCGTAGGGGACCGCACCGCCACTTCCCAGCAAATTAGGGACACTGTTGCTCCTGGGGTATCGGCGAGGACCATTCGCAACCGTCTCCATGAAGCTGGGTTACGGTCCCGCACACCGTTAGGCCGTCTTCCGCTCACGCCCCAACATCGTGCAGCCCGCCTCCAGTGGTGTCGCGACAGGCGTGAATGGAGGGACGAATGGAGACGTGTCGTCTTCAGCGATGAGAGTCGCTTCTGCCTTGGTGCCAATGATGGTCGTATGCGTGTTTGGCGCCGTGCAGGTGAGCGCCACAATCAGGACTGCATACGACCGAGGCACACAGGGCCAACACCCGGCATCATGGTGTGGGGAGCGATCTCCTACACTGGCCGTACACCACTGGTGATCGTCGAGGGGACACTGAATAGTGCACGGTACATCGAAACCGTCATCGAACCCATCGTTCTACCATTCCTAGACCGGCAAGGGAACTTGCTGTTCCAACAGGACAATGCACGTCCGCATGTATCCCGTGCCACCCAACGTGCTCTAGAAGGTGTAAGTCAACTACCCTGGCCAGCAAGATCTCCGGATCTGTCCCCCATTGAGCATGTTTGGGACTGGATGAAGCGTCGTCTCACGCGGTCTGCACGTCCAGCACGAACGCTGGTCCAACTGAGGCGCCAGGTGGAAATGGCATGGCAAGCCGTTCCACAGGACTACATCCAGCATCTCTACGATCGTCTCCATGGGAGAATAGCAGCCTGCATTGCTGCGAAAGGTGGATATACACTGTACTATCGCCGACATTGTGCATGCTCTGTTGCCTGTGTCTATGTGCCTGTGGTTCTGTCAGTGTGATCATGTGATGTATCTGACCCCAGGAATGTGTCAATTAGGTTTCCCCTTCCTGGGACAATGAATTCACGGTGTTCTTATTTCAATTTCCAGGAGTGTATGTATTGACATATCGAGCTCGTTGGAGAATATCTAGGGATCGAAGGCGATGGTCCATAAGACCTGCTCTGATCATTAAAAGGAGGCGTCGGCAGTTGATGGTGGCTGAACGCCGGAGATCAGATCAAAAATCTATTCCCAAACAACGAATGGTATCAACGGTGGTGAGAGGTGTAACGCACTCCACGGGAAAGTCCCGTGCCAATGAACATAACTTGTGACTTACGTACGTTTAAAGAGCTACCCGACGCCTCACCATAAGTCGCTACCCACGTCAAAACAGCTCGAACTTCGTCGGCATTACGTAAACAGATGACGACATCATCAGCATAGGCCGTGCAACAGAATCGGTAGCGATCTATGGACAACCCTACCAAACGTTGTCTTAGTCCACGTAGCAAGGATTCCAAGGAAAAGGCGTACAAAATTGCTGATAGAGGGCAACCTTGACGTACGGATCGACCTATTATTATCGGTGGAGTGAGTCTGCCATTGTACATAATCCTGGATGAGGCACCCCGCAGAAGGCGCATCACTACCGTGATAACGGCGACCGGGAAACCCATATGGTGGAGAACGGCCGTAAGGAACGAATGGTCAACCCTATCAAAAGCTTGACTAAAGTCCAAAGACGCAAGTGCCCCAGAGAGGCGTTGTGCCTGGGTAACGGCGATCATATCCCTGTAGCGGCATAAAGCTGTGCGAATATTGTTGTCGCCTCCCAAAGATGCTTGGTCTGGCGACACAACATAGCGGACAACGTTTTTAAGTCGTGCTGCCAAAAGGCGAGTGAAGATTTTCATATCACTGTTAAGGAGGGTGAGGGGCCGATAATCACTGATATTGTTGCCACCGTGCGGTTTATGTACAGGAATAATAATCCTTCCATGAAAGCGTCCGGCACAGGTACTTCCGGAGACATCAGTTCCCGACAGATGGAGGTGAAGGTGGACTCTAACAAATCACGGAAGGTGCGATAAAATTCGAGGGGAAGACCGTCGCGGCCCGGGGAGCGATTGATGGTTCCTGCCCGGATCGCATCGCGGACTTCCTCATCAGTCACCTCCGACATCAAGTCAATCGCCGCATCTCCTGGGATACCAACGAAGTTGAGCTGTGAGACTTCCTCGATCAACTCTGGGGAATGTGGAACTGCGGCGTAGAGCTGCCGGTAGTGGGCGTGAAGCACATTCCCTATGGCAGACTGGGTTACGTAGCGACGCCCTTCTTGATCCGTTAGGACGTGAATCAATTTTCGGCGTCGATTTTGTCGTTCTTGGATGATATGGTACATCGACGGATGTTCATGAGGCATGCGATCAGCAGTACGAGATCGTACTATCGCCCCTTCCAAATGCCGTCGCATGAGATTGGAGATTTGGACCTTAGCTTGGTTCATCCTTGTATGGCGCTCAGGGGAGGCTGGCATCGTGGAGCATTCTCGTAGGATCCTGTAGTAAAAGTCCATAGTGCTCTTCCTCCAGGCGACAACATCTTTGCCATACCGGATTAAAGTTTTTCGAAGAGCAGGTTTTGCACACTGGATCCACCAGGATATGGTAGACGGATACGTGGGTCGGCGTCTATTACATGTGATCCAAGTGTCTTCTATTAGAAGTCGACAGTCAGGTGAATTAAGAAGTGCCGTGTTCAGTTTACATAAACCACGTCCGTGCCATACTGCCTGTCTTGTGAGAACAACATCACAGAAATAAGCCTCATGGTCTGAGAAAGCAACAGGCCAGATTTCAGCCTGTCGAGTGTGTTGAATTAGGGATCGCGAGATGTAGATGCGATCCAGTCGGCTAGAGGAGTGCGCAGTGTGGTACGTAAAGCCCAAAAGATCACCGTGAACATGTCTCCACGTGTCGACAAATTATAGCCGCGTGACGACTGTTTCCAGAGCTGCGCATGGTGAGTGACGCGGCAATTGATCCTGAGGTCGCTGGGTGCAGTTGAAGTCTCCACCCATGATCCAGTCATCGTGTGGTCCCATAAAAAGGGGTGTGACTTCATTCGCGAAGAAGGCATTGCGTTCACGACGGTAGCTGGAGCCCGACGGCGCATAAATATTGATGATGCGTACACCAAAGAGAGTAAGGGCCATACCTCTGCCGCTGGGGAGGTATAGGACATCTTCGGCAGGAAGACCTTCGCGTAAGATGATGGCAACACCACTACCGGTGTCAGAAGCGGGAGAAAGATGCACCGTGAAGCCATGTGGTGGTGAAAAATCGGCGACATGCACTTCCTGAAAAAGCGCAATATCTATGTCCGCATCATAAATCATATCGCGGAGCAGCGCTAGTTTGTGGGGCGCACGAATGGTCGCGAGGTTAATCGTTGCGACACGATAATGCTGGTGTTGGAGTCCCACAGGCACAGGCGGGGCTTCTTCTTCAGGAGCGAGAGGTCGTCGATCTTGCCGGTCCGCTGAAGAGGCTGCTATTGTGGAGAGTTTGCGGGCGCGGGCGCAACCGATGGGGGTGCCCCATCATCAGCAGCATCCACCCCAGTCCCTTCGATCTCCACGTCGTCTGCCCAGGAGACTGATGCTGCGGTAGGGCATCGGCTGTGCACGTCATCCACGTGGAGAGGAGACGTAGTTTTCGTCTCATCGGATAGGCTCTCTTCAACGTCGACCTGTGGGGGCGACGGCGCCAGTAAGGAGGGGTGTTCGTTGCCAGTGGTCGCCTGTGGCGGGTCTTTCGCATCAGCCTTTCGGTCATCAAAGATCGGTTTGTCGTCCATCTTCGGGTCTGCATCCCCGGTATCCATCCGTAGAATGGATTCATCAGGGGGTGTACGGCTACGTTTCTTTCTCTTACGTGTCGACCCTTGTTTTCGAACAAGTCGTTCAGAGTCCGATTGCGTGTGGCTTTCGTCTGACTCCGGACCAGTCTGAAGGAAAGCAGAAGTAGGTACCACTCCCGGATCAACGTCCATCTTAGTAGCATTTTCAGTCACAGTGCTGCGATGATTCGGCAGGTTAGGATCTGGCGTCTGGGGCACCTCAGAAGCAATCTCAGGAGCGGTTGCATCTACCTGATCAGACGACGTCAACGGAGCAGGAAGACTCTGTGTAGACGTGCTACCTTCTTGGGCAACCTTGGCGTATGTGACAGGGATCTGAGTCATCACCGCTGGGGACGCTTCCTCGCCGACCGGCGTCTGGATCAGGCGGCGTCGCATGCAGGCGGATCTGACGTGGCCTTCTTGTCCACAACCCGCACATGTTCGGGGTTGGCCATCGTACATGACAATGGCTCGCACCCCGCCAATGGTCAGGTATGATGGAATATGTTTTTTCAGTTCAATTTTGACCTGATGCACCCCATTAAGGACATGGTAGGTCGTGAAGGTTTGCCATTTTTCCTCTACGTAACCGATGACGTTACCGCATGGTTGTAACGCAGAGACAACTTCGTCCTTCGGCACTTCAAAAGGTAGTTCAAACACCCTAATCGTGCGTTGACCGTATTCTGCGAGTTCAAGTGTTACAGCTCCGACGTGACCATCAGAGTATTTGAACTTAAGTCCATTGGCATGGCGGCGAATAACATCTTCACACACCTCGGTGTTTGTCATTTTAATATGAACGACACTACTCGTGATCGAAAAATGGATTCCGATAACGTGGTTAGGATCTAAACGAACTTCTTCACGTATGAACGTTTCAACTTCATGTGCACGAGGTCGCGCATGTTCAGCTGGGAAGGAAACTTTAAGGGTCGCACGGCGGTAAGCGCTCGACATGTTGTTCACGGTGGACGGACGCAAGCCTGAAAGCTACGACGCGGAAGTAAACAACGCCTGCAGCGGAGCACTGGCCGGCGCGCGGGGCCGTCCGCACGCTGCCACGGCTGAGAGCCGACTGATCTGTAATTACAAGTTAATGCCCCTTTTTTTCTTTAGATATATAGACCACTCAGCTACCTGGGCGGACACAAAGCGAGAAAATGTTGATCTTCTGATTACAGTAGTAATGAGTCACAGCTAGAACTCATACAGCCGTTTGGGTGTAACTGTTTGTCGGACTATAAAATAAAACAAACTCGCAGGTTCAGTCGTAGTTAAAGCAGGTGGCTGACTTGGGTTCATTGGTAATCTTTCTACAAAGGAGATTCCTTATAAAACACTCGTGCGGCCTATCCTACAATATTGCTTTAGTGTATGACACTAGCACCAAATAGGACCAAGAAGATGTATTGAATGAATTAAAACAAGGGTAGCAGGAATTTTCACTAGTTTGTCTGAGCCATGGGAGAGCGCTTCTGAGCTGCTGCAAGATCCGAACTAGTAGACGATGAGTGTTGACCCCTACGTATCGCTCATGTAGGCGCAGAGATATCTCTAGACCAGTGGTTCCCAGCAGGTGGTCCGCGGACCTCCCGGGGTCCGCGAGCTATGCCAGAGGGGTCCGCAACATACTATTGGAATAGTGCACTTGAAAGACCAATAACCTCAGTTTTAATTTTTTCCTGTCATTTTCAGTTCATACTTAATTTTTTTTAAAGGAGTTTGTTATACTAAACACCCAGATTTGAAGACAAAGATTTTGAACAATAATCAAAATTTAACAATAACAGTGATGGCTAAATTGAAAAAGTTTTAAGCTTAATATTTTTTCAATAATGAATATGTCATTGTTTTTTCTAAGTACCAAAAATAGAAAACGTATAAAAAGACTCATAACTTGGCTTTTTTAGGTATTTGATACTGTGATATGACAAGGTACCAATCATGCTCGATGAGGGGGTCCTCGAGAAAATTTTGTTGGGAACCCCTGCTCTACACAAATTGCAGCGCGTACAGAGGCGGTGGGCCATGTGGCCTTCAGGTCAAAAGTAAATAAGTTAAAAAAAAAAAGAAACCAGTAAATGTTTCCGCATTCCATACACGACTGAAATGGGAAGAATCACTAATAACCAACATTGGGATGTGCCATCACCCGAGCACTTCACAGTGGTTTGCAGAGTATGGACGTAGTTAAACAAGGTGTCCCGGAGGAATGGTCAGTATTCAGCAGAAACGCTCATTTTAAACAAAAAACTTCGTATGGATATATGCGTTATTCCGAATGGTTTCTGAGGCAAAGCGCATTTAATGTACATGGAACTGATGGCTTTACATACAACTGGTTTGAATCATGCCGAAGAAACAGAATGCAAAAAATTCTGCGACAAATTCGATGGTGGAAATGTACGAAAGTCTAGTAACCAGAGAGAAATCGCAAAGGGAGTCCAACAGTGTTTAGTTTTGTGTCCACTTCTATACCTACGACAGAAAGACATGCAGAGCAAAGAGGTTGAAAGCAAAGAGGTCACTTGGGATATCTAAAATGCCAACGTAGTTTGTTAGGTAAGACACAGACTGCGCGCAACTAGCCCAAAAACAAATGTACGTTACTGTGTTTTTTCTCGGAAATCTTTCGGAATAGGTCATATGTCTATACGACATTTTTTGCTGCAACTGAGCGTTCCTGTCATATTCCTGAATATCGATCACTCCTTCTGGGACACGCTATAAATGTAGATGTAAGTCGGCCAGTTTGGCCGAGCGGTTCTAGGCGCTTCAGTCTGGAACCGCCCGACCGCTACTGTAGCAGGTTCGAATCCTGCCTCGGGCATGGATGTGTGTGATGTCCCTAAGTTAGTTAGGTTTAAGTAGTTCTAAGTTCTAGGGGACTGATGACCTCAGATGTTAAGTCCCATAGTGCTCAGAGCAATTTTTTTTTTTAAGTGTAAAACGGTGAGATTTCAGAAGTGGACATGTGTAGATGATTTCTATTCGGGTCCTCACATCTTCTTGCACGTTCCGGTCTTTTTATCTCTGTACACTACATGGCGTACCCAGCTTCCTTAAAGGTCTTCTCTCCAGTTTCTACCTATGCAGCTCGCCCCACTGTTAAATGAGCTAAATATAGCAAATATTTCAGTGGAGTGCAACTCAGTCTTAGCCAGACGACAGTATTTGTAAACGTTAGCTGTAGATGGAAAAGAGTTATTGGTTTATCACGTGTGTTGTATGGAGGAGAGGTTAAAATGCTTCTGCTATTCTCATCGACTCATTTCATAAGCACAGAACTTGTCATTCCGCTGCATTAAAAAGAGGCAAATACTCGTAGACACCCTACTATGCGCTGGCTGCTTATCGCATCTCTGAACGAGGTGCGTGTGAAGCATCTTACACGATTCAGGTCCTTTGTCTAGTGCGAGAAAATCAGGCGATTTGGGCGGATTGTCGCTTGGTGGAAATGTGGAGCAGCCGGAAGCTCCACTCTGGCACTGAATCTTGTTCTGGTCGGACCACTCTGGAGCCGAATTTTCCACTGCGAGGTGGTGGACCCTGGGTGCAGTTCAATCCCTGTATCATTCAGTTATAAACGAGCAAAGTGCTTAGGTAAAATTATTTTTGTAAATATTATAATAACTACGTATATTAAGCTCCTTCGTGTAGTACCTGAGATTTCTTTAGTCCCCCCTGCGAAGCTGCTTGTCAAGCATCTCAACTAGTGAACATTAGATTGATTTTGCAACAGTATCCGCATTCAGCTGCTTATTAAGTTGAAAGTCCCTTTGTTTGTTCTTGGAACCATGAAGCTTCCCATTTTCAGGACCAACTCTGGTTATATGATGACTCCATGTCCTATTTAATTGCTCTGTTCAACCAAGCAATGCATTCACTTCATAGCCTCCTATGTTTTTCTTATCTTCTACATAATATTCTGCACTGTGGTAAGTATTTTTGTCGCCGTCTGCTGACGAATGCAGTTCCGCCGGTAGCTCCATTTTCAGATTAGTTCTTTTCCTCAGTTCATCAAAAAGCGCTAGAAATCAAAAGTTAGTCTTTTGGGAGGCGTAAGCGAAGATTTCACCGCTGAGTCAAATCTCACAGGTGGCATATACATAGCACGGGAGTTTGCTCTTTACACTACGAATCTTTTTGCTTCTCAAATCTTCTACTACACTGATCTGTTTATTTCTAAAACACATGATACATTTTACGTAGCGCTTGTGAAAGTTAATAATTATCAATGACATTTTTGAGTTGGATTGGGTTATCACATGGGCTAATACGAAAAACATTAGGTAAACAGGTGTTTCGGAATTTTAGTTAAACATTCAAGTCGAAGTTTCAAGACGAAGGTTAGCTTTCAAGATTTCAGCTATGACGCACTGTTCATTGTCACGATCCTTTCTTTTTCTGTCGTCCATTTCTTTAAATCTCTTTTTTTCACTTTCTCCTCTAACTACACAGTGGCTGAAAGTCTTCTTGCTGTATTTAGGCCTTCCGCTTTCTTACTCGATCTCCACTGTATGTGAAGACTGGATTTTGACAGTCACTTGCTCCTTAAATGATTCCGTCGCTGTCGCTGAATAAGTAGGGTGCGCAAGGCGTGACATTAAAGTATCTCCGATTCCAGGTGTGACATATCTTGTTGCCAGTCGAACCAACCACGATACCTGGACGCATCAAACAGTTCTCTCCACCGTCGTGTGGCGAACTTATTGTAGACTTTATTCTCAACAAGGCTGGTGACTAACATAAGATTTAAGGAAATAAGAAATGCAAATATTTGTGGACAGTACGAACATTTAGCTAAAATGAGCTCGCTTTATCGACGCATATTAGAAGTAGATTCAAAAAACGTACGTTACATAACTGGGCCGAAACTTGCTCGTAAGTACTGAAAATATGAAGGGCTAGATTTTCTCTTGAAACTTAATTGATTAGGAGGAACAAACCTGTCCTCGATGACCGAGGTCTCAGTGAATAGTACGACTGAGGCGTAATATTGAAGTTGGGAGGTGCTGACATCTCACAGGGTCTCACATTTCGTGAAATAAAAGGTTTTGTAAATATTCGAGCATTTATCTTTACAAAATTACCATCTTCAAAGATTCCATGTACTCGTAATTACTACGTTTTTTAACCAAGTGACTAATGTGGTAATTCGTTTTTCAAAGGACAATTGACACATACAGTCACCAAGTGTCCCATTATACGTTTGACGTTTGTTTTTTCTCTGATGGTCCTCAGTCTGCTCCACTGTCATAGCAATGCTTAACGTTGCTCATTGTTGTCGCATTTATTAGTTGGTGGCAAATGTTGCTTTCGGTTACGCAACTATTCATTTAGTTTGGTTTGTCTTTTTGAAGGTGTGTCCATTCTGTGTACGTACCATTATAAGCAAGTATACACTGAAGCACCAAACGAAGTGGTGTAGGCATGTGTATTCAAATACAGAGATATGTAAACAGGCAGAATACATCGCTGCGGTCGGCAACGCCTATACAAGACAACAAGCCTCTGGCTCAGGGGTTAGATCCGTTACTGTTGCTACAATTTCGGGTTATCAAGATTTAAGTAAGTTTGAACGTGGTGTTGTAGTCGGCGTACGAGTGATGGGACACAGCATCTCCGAGGTAGCAATGAAGTGGGTATTTTCCCGTACGACCATTTCACGAGTGTATCATGAGTATCAGGAATCCGGAAATACATTAAACTCGAACAGGATCGTGCAACAACGGGACCAAAGACGATTGAAAAGCACCGTTCATCGTGACACAAGTGCAACCCTGCCACAAACTGCTGCAGATTTCAATGCTAGGCCATCAACAAATCTCAGCGTGCGAACCATTCAATGAAACATAATCGATATGGGCTTTTGAGCCGAAGTCCCACTCGTGTACCCCTGATGACTTTACAACACGAAGCTTTACGCCTCGCCTTGGCCCAACATTGGACTGTTGATGACTGGGAAACATGTTGCCTGGTCGGACGAGTCTCGTTTCAAATTGCATCGAGTCGATGGACGTGTACGGGTATGGAGACAACCACATGAATCCATCACCCTACAAATCAGCAGGGGCCTTTGAAGCTGGTAGAGGCTCTGTAATGGTGTGGGCGTGTGCAGTTGGAGAGATATGGGACCCCTGATACGTCTAGATACGACTCTGACAGGGGACACGTACGAAAGCATCCTGTCAGATCACCTGCATCCATTCATGTCCATTGTGCATTACGACGGACTTGGGCAATTCCATAAGGACAATGCGATGCCCCACACGTCCAGAATTGCTACAGGTTGGCTCCAGGAACATTCTTCTGAATTTAAACAGTTCCGCTGGCCACCAAACTCCCCAGACATCAACATCATTGAGCATGCCTGGAATGCCTTATAGCGTGTTGTTCAGAAGAGATCTCCATCCCCTCGTACTCTTACGGATTTATGGACAGCCCTGCAGGATTCATAATGTACCTGACACGTTAGTCAAGTCCATGCCACGTCGTGTTACGGCATTTCTGGGTGCTCGCGGAGGCCCTACGCGGTATTAGGCAAGTGTACCAGTTTCTTTGGCCGTTCATTGTGTGATTACACTTGTTCTTGTGTTACCGATTATTCAGGACAGGCGCACGAAGACGAGACCCGTACAACCCACCCATCGTGTCGAATCTGCGCCATCCGCTCTACGTGGGCGCAATGCTGTACTGACATCACCAAGTTTGCACGTCTGACCTCGCCCAGGATAATAGCTGAAGATCGTATTGTACATCACTACCTTTTAAAAGCTAGACCAATGAGCAACGATTTCTAATTTAGCATACACTATCTTATGAAAAGTATCCGGACATCCCTATTGCCACGCGGAGTGGCCGCGCGGTCAGAGGCGCCATGTCACGGATTGCCCGGCCCCTCCCGCCGGGGGTTCGAGTCCTCCTTCGGGCAAAGGTGTGTGTGTTGTTCTTAGCTTAAGTTAGTTTAAATAGTGTGTAAGTCTAGGCACTGATGATCTCAGCTGTTTGGTCCTTTAGGAATTCACACACATACATCCCTATGGAATGCCGAACTGACCATTAAATGTCACGTTAAGCGTACCTGCCAGTATAAAACGAGGTGAAGAGTATTGTGTTCTCAGTAGAGAGGCAGTAAAGCAGTATGGGTCGGTCAACATAGTTCAGTGACTTCGAACGTGGACTAGTCATTGGATGACATCTGAGTTGCAAACCCGTCAGAGACATCCTCAGTCGATCTATAGCTGCACAAGTCGACTGTAGCGACCGACAGGGACCGTCCAGCATTATAAAGGGCGATTGTAAAATGTCGCAGTAAATCAGCGGAAGGATTCACTCGTGACTTCGGAAGTGCTACCAGCAGTCCAGCTAACACAATGACTGTGCGTAATGAACTGAAGAGAACGGTCGAGCAACTATTCGTAAGCCATACATTTTTGTGGTCAGTGCTAAGTGATGTTTGAGAAGATGTAAAGGGTGACGTCAGTCGACAGCGACACTAGAAACAAGTGATGAATCACGCCTGTGGCAGTCCGACAGAAAAGTTTGGCTTGGAGAATGCTTGGAGAACTCTATCTGCCGTCTTGTGTGGTGCCGACTGTGATGTGTAGGCGTGGTGTTACGATATGGGGCGACTTTCGTGATTAGGGTGTGGTCCCCTAACTGCTGTTAAGAAAACGGCAAATGCGGTAGGATGTGTATAGATTTTGCACATTGTGTACTGCGTACGGCAGAGGAACATTACGGAGGCGACGATTATATCATCATGACAGTGCACCCTGTCGTAAGGTAGCATTTGTGAAGCAGTTGTCTGTGGACAAAAGGGTGTCTGAAATTGACTGACCTGCACAGAGTCCTGCACTGAACCCAATGAAACATCTTCTGGATGAGTCAGAATGTACACTTCGTTCCAGATTGGAGCGCCCCGCATTACTAACGTCACTGATTTCGAGTCTTGTGGAACACTGGGCTATCATTCCTCCACAGGCATTCAAACGATTTATTTCTATTTGAAAGTGTCCCCAGCAGAGTTCAAGCCATCATAAGGGCAAAAGGTGGACACAGCCCATATTAATGTCCACTAATAGATGTAGGGTACTTGTGAACAGATTTTTAGCCATATCTCCTCTTCTGGGCATGACACTACTTCACAAATTTAAAAGAAAAAAACTGTTTATGTCATTTATTTTCTGTGATGAAATGAGTGGGTACATTATTAGGCTGTCTGCCTCAGGAGGAAGGAGAGGGCATCTGCTCTTGTCTGTTGTCCATTAAGTGTGAGCTATGATTGGCAGTTATCTGGTTTGTTTTTGGGGTAGAGGGGCCATGCCATAATGTAAGTGGTACCTCCACAGCATAATACAGCAGTAGGCGCAGAGGAGGGCACTCTACCTGTGATAGAAACGTCGGTTTTATTCAGTGAGAGTTATTTAACAATACAGGGTGCGGAGTTTAAAGCCGGACAAAAGAAACTTTCTTTAAGAAGCTCTTTATACTCATTAAGTAATAAGTGCTATCGACAGGGGATGTCAAATTGATTCCATATTTCTAGATTTCCAGAGGGTTTTCGATACCGTTCCTCACAAGCGTCTTCTAACCAAACTGCGTGCCTACGGAGTATCACCTCAGTTGTATGACTGGATTCGCAATTTACTGTCAGAAAGGCCACAGTTCGTAGTAATAGACGGAAGGTCATCGAGTAAAACAGAAGTAATATCCGACGTTCCCCAAGGAAGTGTTATAGGCCCTCTATTGTTCCTGATCTATGTTAACGACATAGGAGACAATCTGAGTAGCCGTCTTAGATTGTTTGCAGATGATGCTGTCATTTACCGTCTTGTAAAGTCATCACTTGATGACAACGACTTGCAAAATGATTTAGGTAAAATATCTGTATGGCGCGAAAAGTGGCAATTGACCCTGAATATGGAAAAGTGTGAAGTTATTCACAAGAGTACTAAAAGAAATCAGCTAAATTTCGATTTCGCGAAAAGTCACACAAATCTGAAGACAGTAAATTCAGCTAAATTATTGGGATTACAATTACAAATAACGTAAATTGGAACGATCACATAGATAATATTGTGGTTAGAGCAAACCAAAGACTGCGATTCATTAGCAGAACACTTAGAAGGTGCAACAGGTCTACTAAAGAGACTGCTTACACCACGCTTGTCCGCCCCATTCTGGAGTACTGCTGTGCGAGGTGGGATCCGCATCAGGTGGGACTGACGGATGCCATCGAGAAAGTACAGAGAATGGCAGCTCTTTTTGTATTATCGCGAAATAGGGGAAATAGTGTCACAGACATGATACATGGATTGTAGTGGCAATCATTAAAACAAAGGTGTTTTTCGTTGCGGCGGGATCTTCTCATGAAATTTCAATCACCAGTTTTCTCCTCCGATTGAGAAAACTTTCTGTTGACACCCACGTACATAGGGAGAAATAATCATCACGATAAAATAAGAGAAATCAGGGCTCGCACAGAAAAATTTAAGTGCTCGTTTTTCCCGCGTGCCGTTCGAGAGTGGAACGGTAGAGAGACAGCTTGAAGGTGGTCCATTGAACCCTCTGCGAGGCTGTTTATTGTGATAACAGAGTAATCACATAGATATACACCAAGATGTGGATGAAATTTATTAAAAGAAAGTACAAATGAAAATGGAAAATCCTTTTAGATATAAGGAGTGATACGAGTGATACCTTTCAAGAGTATCTTTACTCGATATAACGGCGTTCAGCCGCTATGACTGCCTCCAATCTTGTCCTGAAGCACTCTTTAAAACAGCGCTGTCCATATTCGCGATTGCTACTTCGATAGTTGTTCGCAGAGATCCGACATTAGGGTACCTCATCTTATTGGTAACTCTTTCGACTACGCTCCAGACATAATAGTCGAGCTGTTTCAAATCCTGGATACTCGGGGGCCAGAACTCCTTTGACCAGAACATGTCTACGTTACCCGAGAGCCAGTTTTGGACTAAATGGCTCGTATGAACCGGTGCACCGTGTTGTTGAAAGGCGTATTGCCTGCGCGAGGCCACAGTTATCGTCCACGGTTTCACGACACTCGTCAAAACTTGCAGATAAACTTCAGTTATACTCCGTACTTGTCCATAAAATATCGGCCATTTTGAGGTTCTGACTGTCTACTATATGCCTATGGCTTTCAAGATCGCTATTCGCGACTTCCGGCGGAACTACGATCTGGCGGGGAAAAATTGAGATTTATCTGGATTTAGCAGCAACCTGTATGTCAAGGGGCCGTAAGTAGAACACTTTTATGTTAACGACTCTGGCCGCGCAAGCCTACGTCCTTATGTGAAGTTCTAAATGTTGGCATAAAATCGATGCGACTACCGGACAAGCAGCTGTGTTGGATGTCGCGTATCGGCGACGGACACGAGCACACCGCAGCAGATACGCACGGCTGGAGATTAAATGCGCAAATCCTTTCGGCTGGCTCGGGCTGCCGGCAACTGCCGAACAGGCGGGCCGCGCCGGCTTTTATTAACGTCTGCTCGCATTGTCCCGCGTCCTACAAAAGACGGACGCGGATATATTGGGGCTCAGGAGTCGCTTCCGCAGTCGCAGCTCGGTGGCCTCTTTCACTGCGAGGCCCGCCGCGTCACACGCAGCGGGCAGCGTGCTGCCAACGACGCAGCTATCAGTCTCCTGCAGCAAACGGACAAGGGGGAGAACAGCGACAGTCTCTGCGTAAACTTGCCAGATGTATGGGGAACGGCGTGGTTGGCAGACAGTTTCACGCACGGTGTAATACGCTTGTACAGAGTGATCTAATAGCCGCGCATATGAAAATAAATCTACATCCACATCTACATCTACGGCCATACTCCGCAGGCCACTTGACGGTGTGTGGCGGAGGGTACCTTGAGTACCTCTATCGGTTCTCCTTCCTATTCCAGTCTCGTATTGTTCGTGGAAAGAAAGATTGTCGGTATGCCTCTGTGTGGGCTCTAATCTCTCTGATTTCATCCTCATGGTCTCTTCGCGAGATATACGTAGGAGGGAGCAATATACTGCTTGAGTCCTCGGTGAAGGTACGTTCTCGAAACTTCAACAAAAGCCCGTACCGAGCTACTGAGCGTCTCTCCTGCAGAGTCTTCCTCTGGAGTTTATCTATCATCTCTGTAACGCTTTCGCGATTACTAAATGACCCTGTAACGAAGCGCGCTGCTCTCCGTTGGATCTTCTCTATCTCTTCTATCAGCCCTATCTGGTACGGATCCCACACTGCTGAGCAGTATTCAAGCAGTGGGCGAACAAGTGTACTGTAACCTACTTCCTTTGTTTTCGGACTGCATTTCCTTAGGATTCTTCCAATGAATCTCAGTCTGGCACCTGCTTTACCGACGATTAATTTTATATGATTATTCCATTTTAAATCACTCCTAATGCCTACTTCTAGATAATTTATGAAATTAACTGCTTCCAGTTGCTGACCTGCTATATTGTAGCTAAATGATAAATGATCTTTCTTTCTATGTGTTCGTAGCGCATTATACTTGTCTACATTTAAATTCAATTGCCATTCCCTGCACCATGCGTCAATTCGTTGCAGATCCTCCTGCATTTCAATACAAATTTCCATTGTTACAACCTCTCGATATACTACAGCATCATCCGCAAAAAGCCTCGGTAAACTTCCGACGTTGTCCACAAGGTCATATATATATATATATATATATATAGCAACGGTCCTACTACACTCCCCTGCGGCACACCTGAAATCACTCTTACTTCGGAAGACTTCTCTCCATTGAGAATGACATGCTGCGTTCTGTTATCTAGGAACTCTTCAATCCAATCACACTGTTGGTCTGATAGTCCATATGCTCTTACTTTGTTCATTAAACGACTGTGGGGAACTGCATCGAACGCCTTGCGGAAGTCAAGAAACACGGCATCTACCTGGGAACCCGTGTGTATGGCCCTCTGAGTCTCGTGGACGAATAGCGCTAGCTGGGTTTCACACGATCGTCTTCTTCGAAACCCATGCTGATTCCTACAGAGTAGATTTCTAGTCTCTAGAAAAGTCATTACACTCGAACATAATACGTGTTCCAAAATTCTACAACTGATCGACTGCACATCTGTTCGACGTCCCTTCTTGAAAACGGGGATGATCTGTGCTCTTTTCCAATCTTTTGGAACGCTACCCTCTTCTAGAGACCTACGGTACACCGCTGCAATAAATGTGTCCGTAAATGGAGTTGCACTCATTCGTTAGATCAGCCACAGAAGGTGGCACCACAGATGTTACCGACGATAAACAGAGACGCCAACGTAATGGGTAGAGGTCATACGACATCTGCAGAATAGTGCAGTTCTGCTGGCGACCATATCATTTTTGTTGTTGTTGAACAGTGTTTTTCCAGTCGTTCGTATGCTCGTGTTGTAGCGCATTTCGTGGGATGTATCCAGATAACTGTGCCGAATGATTCTACAGTAACGAGACTAACAGGCTATTTGGGGTATGGCGATCGGCTGAAAGCAAGAAAAGAACCATAAGATTGGCCGGTTTCACGGACGCTGTACTGATTGAGGTAAGTGGTGTGATGCTGAGTTCAAGTTCAAAAAGTTTGAAGAGGGCTACTGACAATATGCTTACTGTTGCGAAATTTCATTGCCTGGCCTCTCTTTTCTATTCCGAATTCCGAATTACAGTACAATCGAATGACTGAAGCATGTCACGTGTTAGCCATCTAGCCGAGAACAATTAAATCTTTTACTCCACTAGCTTAGTGAAGAATCATGGTAACTGGTATCCGTACTCGTGATCTACTGTCTAGCGTTGCTCTATTTAGATCCTGGAGTCCCCGTTCTATTCCCGGCCGGGTCGAGGATTTTTTTCCGCTGAGGGAGTGGGTATTTATTTTGTCATCATTTCATCTCATCATCATCGACGTGCAAATCGCCAAAGTGGCGTCAGGTAGAAAGATTTGCACAACTAGACCACACTACCATAGGTTGGGTCTTCCGACCAATAAAGCCACAGAATCATTTCATTTTCATTCATCACAACTGACAGGAGGTAATACAAGAGCGCCAAAAACCATTATACTTCTCCTTCAAGAAACGAAGGTAGTTTTGAAATATCGTTACAAAATGACATGAAAGGAAGTATTCTGTCACGAGAACTGTGTTACTGCTCATGGAGATTAAATTAGAATACGGGAGTTGTCAACCTGCTGTAGGAAGGTGTGTGAGACGGCTTACACAATATGCCTCAGCTAAACGAACCGCAACCTTTGACCGGGGTACGTCGATGACCGCGTAATCGGATGTCCAGCGACAAAGCGACCACCAGCGGCCTGCGCCGTGTACTCACCGTAGTGCCGTGGACGATGCCCTGCGGCCCGATGTAACAGAAGCTTCCCGCGGTCATCTGGCCGTACCTGCAACAAGCAGCGAGCGCGACTGAGAAAGTTTGGCAAAACAAAAGTTGGCAGAGCTAGAATTCTTCAGTGTGCAGGCATTTTTCGTAAGTGCTGAAAAATTCACAGAAACAGCAAATCTCAGGAAGACATGAGGGTATTGCCGCAAAAGCTGGGTATGTTGTGGGCACAACTGTGTTGCACAAATGTGCTACATCCAAGATCGATGACAAAAATTTGCCTATGTCCAGTTGCTGTCATGGGGCCGCGATATTATGCAATATATGGGTTGCACTTCCTGTGGCTACTAGGATGATATCGACAAATAATATGTGCAGGGTGTTGGGAGAGTAACGGGATTTTTTTTAACATGTAACGCGATTAAATCAGATGCCGCACATAGAATTCATATGGGATCGTACTAAATGCTTGTTCTGTAAACTACCGTGGACAATTTACGGAACCGGCTTCTAACGGCTACATTGTGGCTCAGGTAATCCAAAGACTTACATAAGCCTGTTTTAACATTAGTGATTACATCTACTGAATATTAAGAGAAACAGCAGAATAGTTTATATACGCTTTCAGTATGTCGCCCTTTAGCCGGCCGCGGTGACCGAGCGTTTCTAGGCGCTTCAGTCTGGAAACGCGCGACTGCTACGGTCGCAGGTTCGAAACCTGCCTCGAGCATGGATGTGTGTGATGTCCTTAGGTTAGGTTTAAGTAGTTCTAAGTTCTAGGGAACTGATGACCTCGCATGTTAAGTCCCATAGTTCTCACAAGAGAACCTCCCCATCGCACTCCCCTCAGATTTAGTTATAAGTTGGCACAGTGGATAGGCCTCGAAAAACTGAATACAGATCAATCGAGAAAACAGGAAGAAGTTATGTGGAACTGTGAAAAAAATTAGTAAAATATACAAACTGAGTAGTC